>NC_052158.1:160633940-160938127 GCF_902713615.1 Scyliorhinus canicula
AGTAAAGAAAGTTGAGACACAGTAATTGTTTGACATGAAGCTTGGGTTGATTTTATTTAATTTTATTCATAGATTATCATAGAATTGACAGTGCAGAAGGAGGCCATTCGGCCCATCGAGTCTGCACCGGCCCTTGGAAAGAGCACCCTACCCAAGCCCATATCTCCACCCTATCCCCATAACCCAGTAACCCCACCCAACATTAAGGGCAATTTTGGACACTAAGGGCAATTTATCACTGGCCAATCCACCTAACCTGCACATCTTTGGACTGTGGGAGGAAACCGGAGCACCCGGAGGAAACACTGGGAGGATGTGCAGACTTCGCACAGACAGTGACCCAAGCCAGAATCGAACCTGGGACCCTGGAGCTGTGAAGCAATTGTGCTAGCCACAATGCTACCGTGCTGCCCTAAAATTTAGAGTACCCAATTATTTTTCCCAATTAAGGGGCAATTTAGCGTGGCCAATCCACCTACTCTGCACGTCTTTGGGTTGTGGGGGTAAAACCCACGCAGACACGGGGAGAATGTGCAAACTCCACACGGACAGTGACCCAGAGCCGGGATTCGAACCCGGGTCCTCAGCGCCGTGAGGCAGCAATGCTAACCACTGCGCCGCCATGCTGGCCCTTTATTATTATATTATTGTCACATGTATTAGTTTACAGTGAAAAGTATTGTTTCTTTCATGCTGTACAAACAATGCATACCGTACGTAGGGAAGGAAGGAGGGACTGTAGAATATAATGTTACATTTATAGCAAGGTGGACAGAGAAGATAAACTTAATATGAGGTCCTAAAGATCACTAAATCTGTAAGTAATTGAATAAGAACATTGTTAGAGAGTTTAAAAGAGTTAGAATGAAGTTTTAGAATGAGAGTAAAGGATAGAATTGGAGTGTACGCTGGGCACAGCTTGTGTACTGGGGATCTGGGTGGTAGAATTGTAATTGTACAAAGACAGCCAATGTATGATGGATTGAGTAAGCGGAGATGGGAAAACCTGGGACGATTCGCCCTTCAGCAGAGAAAGTTACCGGAATCAAGAGGGTTAAAATCAAAACGGCTTCTGACTGTGTGACAGGAGGCTGGGGACCCAGATTGAAGATGGTCGGGGAAACCAGTGGAGGGGATGAGAATATTTACTCAGTGAGTTGCTGTGATCAGGAAGGTGTTGCCTGAAGTGTCTGTGAAGCAGATTCAAGAGGAACTTTCAAAATCAAATTGCAGAATGTATCTGTAGGGGGAGAAAACTACAGGGCTGTGGGTGGGTGGGGGTGGGTGGGTAGGGGGGCTGTGGGTGGGTGGGACTGTGGGTGGGTGGGGGGGTGGGGGTGGGGGGGTGGTAGAGGGGGGGCTTGGGTGGGGGTGGGGGTATTCAATTGGACAGATATTCCAGAGGGCCAGCACAGGCCAGAATGGCCTCTGAGGTCTCATTCTCTGTAATAAAACCGGAAGTCCTGGGAACCTTAGCTGGCCTGACAGCATCTGTGGAGAGAGAACCAGAGCTATCGTCTCGAGTCCAATTGTGACATTTTCCTTTCCCAGCAGTGGGGATTAAATTAAATGGATAACTTTACCAAGAGTTGGAAAATGCTGGGATGAATGGCGGGGACCGGGTGCTATACCACGATGCAAGATTATAATAAGAATCTTTATTAGTGTCACAAGTAGGCTTACATTAACACCCGTTCATTTTCTAACATCAAGAGAATGCGCCTGTCCATCGGTAGGCGAGACCACGGCACAGTCCTTGTGGAGACAAAGTCCCGTCTTCACATTGAGGGATACCCCCCATCGTGTTGTGCGGTACTATCACCGTGCTCAATGGGATAGGCTTTGAACAGATGTCGCAACTCATGACATCCATGGCCGCTGTGGGCCATCAACAGCGGGCAGCATGGTAGCATGGTGGTTAGCATCAATGCTTCACAGCTCCAGGGTCCCAGGTTCGGTTCCCGGCTGGGTCACTGTCTGTGCGGAGTCTGCACGTCCTCCCCGTGTGTGCGTGGTTTCCTCCGGGTGCTCCGGTTTCCTCCCACAGTCCAAGATGTGCGGGTTAGGTGGATTGGCCATGCTAAATTGCCGTAGTGTCCCTAAAAAGTAAGGTTAAGGGAGGGTTGTTGGGTTACGGGTATAGGGGTGGATACGAAGGTTTGAGTAGGGTGATCATTGCTCGGCACAACATTGAGGGCCGAAGGGCCTGTTCTGTGCTGTACTGTTCTAAATTCTAAACAGCAGCAGAATTATACTCAACCACAACCTGTAACCTCATGTCCCGGTATATCCCCCAATCTCCCATTCCCACCCAGCCAGGGGACCAACTCTGGTTCAATGAAGAGTGCAGGAGAGCATGCCAGGAGCAACATCAGGCAGACTGAAAACTGAGGTGTCAACCTGGTGAAGCTACAACACAGGGCTACCTGTGTGCCAACAGCCTAAGCAGCAAGTATAGACAGAGCTCAGCGATTCCACAACCAATGGTCAACTCTAAACTCCGCAATCCTTTTTTTAACTTTTATTTTCTTAATTTTCCAATTAAGGGGCAATTTAGCCTGGCCAATCCACCTAACCTGCACATCTTTGGGTTGTGGGGGTGAAACCCACGCAGACACGGGGAGAATGTGTAAACTCCACACGGACAGTGACCCAGGGCCGGGATTAGAACCCGGGTCCTCAGCACCGTAGGCAGCAATGCTAACCACTGTGCCACCGTGCTGCCCCAAACTCCGCAATCCTGCCACATCCAGCCGTGAATGGTGGTGGGCAATTAAACAACTGACTGGAGGAGGAGGCTCCACAAATATCCCCTCCTCACTGATGCAGGAGCCCAGAAGACAAGACAACAATCCTTCAGCCAGAAGTGCCGAGTGGATGATCCATCTCGGTCTCCTCCGGAGGTCCCCAGCATCACAGAGCAATGGGGTTGGGTCCTGAATACTGAGGGACACATGACAAAAAATTAATAATAAGGAAACGATGGATGAAATGAACAAACATTTTGCTTCTAGATACAAAAAACATTCCAGTTATACCCGTGAATCAGGAGGTGGGAGGGAGAGGGGAACTTGGTGAATTGCGATCACTAGGGAAGTTTTACTGAGCAAACTGATGGAGCTGAGGGCGGCATGTTAGCACAGTGGGTAGCACTCTTGCTTCACAGCGCCAGGGTCCCAGGTTCGATTCCCGGCTTGGGTCACTGTCTGTGCGGAGTCTGCACGTTCTCCCCATGGCTGTGTAGGTTTCCTCCGGGTGCTCCGGTTTCATCCCTACAAAGTCCCGAAAGACTTGTGGGTCACACACACCGGAGCCCACCCCTCACACACACTGGCACACAGTCCCCGCCCCACCCCCGCACACACAGAGTACAAAGGCAGTTTGCACAGGTGTGGAATGTGTTTAATAACAGACGTCCTGTACATGTGCCCATGCCCATCTAACTAATCTGTGCCCTGCAACCCTGTCACCTCACTCATCCGTGTTTACCTGTCTGGCCTCACAGGCCCTATCACTACGTCTGTGTGTCCCCCAGGACGGTACAGCAGAACTGGAGGTGGACTCCTGTGATTCCTGCCCTGTGACTGGGGTCCCTGTCGGCAGCCGCTTCCTGGGGCGGCCCGGCCTGGATGGTGCGGTGCCACCCTGTTCTGCCCGCTGCCCACCAGGGGCGGGAGGGGGAGGCAAAAGTGACGTGGGGTTCCGGGACCCCCCCTGCAGGGGGACCCAGGACGGGCCCCATCACTCCCCCCCCCCCCCCCCCCCCCTCCTCCCTGTGGTACCCGGTGGCCCCGCGGCTCTCCCTGGGATGGGGGTGCGGGCGGATCCAGCACCTGGGGCACCGGCATCACCTGGCACTGCCAGTGCTGGAGGCCCCACGCTGGCATCGACCAGGGTCTGGACGTTCACGGCCATGGAGCTCAGGGAGTGCGCCAACCGTGTCTGGCTCTGTACAACACCATCCATCATCCGGTCAATGGCGCTGATGCTGTCATCGATGGCCTGCAGGGACTGCGCCATGGCCTGCTGGGACTGGGTCATTGCCTGCTGGGAGTGCGGATTGGCCTGCTGGGACAGGGTCTTGGCCTGCTGGGACTGGGCCATGGCCTGCAGAGACTGGGCCATGGCCTGCTGGGACTGGGCCTTGGCCTGCTGGGACTGGGCTATGGCCTGCTGGGACTGGGCCATGGCCTGCTGGGACTGGGCCATGGCCTGCTGGGACTGGGCCTTAGCCTGCTGGGACTGGGCCATGGCCTGCTGGGACTGGGCCATGGCCTGCTGGGACTGGGCCATGGCCAGCTGGGACTGGGCCACTGCCTGCTGGGACTGGGCCATGGCCTGCTGGGACTGGGCCTTGGCCTGCTGGGACTGGGCCATGGCCTGCTGGGACTGGGCCATGGCCTGCAGAGACTGGGCCATGGACTGCTGGGACTGGGCCATGGCCTGCAGAGACTGGGCCATGGCCTGCTGAGACTGGGCCATGGCCTGCTGAGACTGGGCCATGGCCTGCAGAGACTGGGCCATGGCCTGCTGGGACTGCGCCTTGGCCTGCTGGGACTGGGCCATGGCCTGCAGAGACTGGGCCACTGCCTGCAGAGACTGGGCCATGGCCTGCTGGGACTGGGCCATGGCCTGCAGAGACTGGGCCATGGACTGCTGGGACTGGGCCATGGCCTGCAGAGACTGGGCCATGGCCTGCAGAGACTGGGCCATGGCCTGCAGAGACTGGGCCATGGCCTGCTGGGACTGCGCCTTGGCCTGCTGAGACTGGGCCATGGCCTGCTGGGACTGCGCCTTGGCCTGCTGAGACTGGGCCATGGCCTGCAGAGACTGGGCCACTGCCTGCAGAGACTGGGCCATGGCCTGCAGAGACTGGGCCACGGCCTGCAGAGACTGGGCCATGGCCTGCAGAGACTGGGCCATGGCCTGCTGGGACTGGGCCGTGGCCTGCTGGGACTGGGCCATGGCCTGCTGGGACTGGGCCATGGCCTGCTGGGACTGGGCCATGGCCTGCAGAGACTGGGCCACTGCCTGCAGAGACTGGGCCATGGCCTGCTGGGACTGGGCCATGGCCTGCAGAGACTGGGACATGGACTGCTGAGACTGGGCCATGGCCTGCAGAGACTGGGCCATGGCCTGCAGAGACTGGGCCATGGCCTGCTGGGACTGCGCCTTGGCCTGCTGAGACTGGGCCATGGCCTGCAGAGACTGGGCCACTGCCTGCAGAGACTGGGCCATGGCCTGCTGGGACTGAGCCGTGGCCTGATGGGACTGGGCCGTGGCCTGCAGAGACTGGGCCATGGTCTGCAGAGACTGGGCCACTGCCTGCAGAGACTGGGCCATTGCCTGCTGAGACTGGGCCATGGCCTGCTGGGACTGGGCCGTGGCCTGATGGGACTGGGCCATGGCCTGCTGGGACTGGGCCGTGGCCTGATGG
Source organism: Scyliorhinus canicula (assembly GCF_902713615.1). Lineage (NCBI taxonomy): Eukaryota > Metazoa > Chordata > Chondrichthyes > Carcharhiniformes > Scyliorhinidae > Scyliorhinus > Scyliorhinus canicula. Next base: position 160,639,378 of record NC_052158.1, read on the forward strand.
GACTGGGCCATGGCCTGCTGGGACTGAGCCGTGGCCTGATGGGACTGGGCCATGGCCTGCAGAGACTGGGCCATGGTCTGCAGAGACTGGGCCACTGCCTGCAGAGACTGGGCCATTGCCTGCTGAGACTGGGCCATGGCCTGCTGGGACTGGGCCGTGGCCTGATGGGACTGGGCCATGGCCTGCTGGGACTGAGCCGTGGCCTGATGGGACTGGGCCATGGCCTGCAGAGACTGGGCCATGGTCTGCTGGGATTGGGTGAGGTTGTTGAGGGCCTCTGTGATGTTCAGCCGGCTCGGGTCCATGGCTTCCTGTGTGGTGGCAGCCCTGTCCCGGGCCACGGAGGCCGCATTCCCGGATAGCCCCAGGCCTTGCAGGCTCAGTCCCATGGCCGACACCGTCGCCACCATTGTCTCCACCGCGGATGCCACCCGTGCGGTGTTGGCCTGTGTGGCACTTGGCACCATTTCCTGCTGCATCTGCAGCTGCTGGAAACCAGCCGCCCCAGGGTCCCCGACTGCATCGGGTCTATGGGTGGGCGGGGGAACTCCAGGGACCCGGATCCCGTCTGGGCGGCAGGTGTTTGCCGGGGCTGGGCTGCCCTCCCACCGTCCAGCCCCTCGGCTGCTCCTACCCCCACCTGCTGTACCGGAGGGACTGTGTGGTGCTCACCAGTTACTGTCCCAGAAGCCTCATCACTAATGTACCCAACCGAGGCGGGTGTCTCTGCGATGGTCGGGGGGTGGGGGAGAAAGCTGTGGACACAGCCTCAGTGTCTCCATCGGACCGGTGGTTGGGGTCCCCTGGGGTGCCGTGTCCTGTCTGTCCGTGTGCTGGTGTCGGCAACTGGGCCGGGGGGCTGGTATCGGCACTGGGCCGGGGGGTTGGTTGGAGCTGGGCCGGGGGGCTGGTGTTGGAGCCTGGGCCGGGGGGCTGGTATCGGCACTGGGCCGGGGGGCTGGTGTTGGAGCTGGGCCGGGGGGCTGTGTTGGAGCTGGGCCGGGGGGCTGGTGTTGGAGCTGGGCCGGGGGGCTGGTGTCGGCACTGGGCCGGGGGGCTGGTGTCGGCACTGGGCCGGGGGGCTGGTGTGGGAGCTGGGCCGGGGGGCTGGCGTCGGCACTGGGCCGGGAGGCTGGTGTGGGCACTGGGCCGGGGGGCTGGTGTCGGCACTGGGCCGGGGGGCTGGTGTGGGAGCTGGGCCGGGGGGCTGGTGTGGGAGCTGGGCCGGGGGGCTGGTATCGGCACTGGGCCGGGGGGCTGGTGTTGGAGCTGGGCCGGGGGGCTGGTGTTGGAGCTGGCCGGGGGCTGGTGTTGGAGCTGGGCCGGTGGGGCTGTGTCGGCACTGGGCCGGGGGGCTGTGTCGGCACTGGGCCGGGGGGCTGGTGTGGGAGCTGGGCCGGGGGGGCTGGCGTCGCACTGGGCCGGGAGGCTGGTGTGGGTCACTGGGCCGGGGGGCTGGTGTGGGCACTGGGCGGGGGGCTGGTGTGGGAGCTGGGCCGGGGGGCTGGTGTTGGAGCTGGGCCGGGGGGCTGGTGTCGGCACTGGGCCGGTGGGGCTGGTGTTGGAGCTGGGCCGGGGGGCTGGTGTCGGAACTGGGGCGGGGGCTGGTGTGGGAGCTGGGCCGGGGGGCTGGTGTGGGAGCTGGGCCGGGGGGCTGGTGTGGAGCTGGGCCGGGGGGCTGGTGTCGGCACTGGGCCGGGGGGTTGGTGTGGGAGCTGGGCCGGGGGGCTGGTGTTGGAGCTGGGCCGGGGGGCTGGTGTTGGAGCTGGGCCGGGGGGCTGGTGTCGGCACTGGGCCGGGGGGCTGGTGTCGGCACTGGGCCGGGGGGCTGGTGTTGGAGCTGGGCCGGGGGGCTGGTGTCGGCACTGGGCCGGGAGGCTGGTGTTGGAGCTGGGCCGGGGGGCTGGTGTGGGAGCTGGGCCGGGGGGCTGGTGTCGGCACTGGGCCGGGGGGCTGGTGTTGGAGCTGGGCCGGGGGGCTGGTGTCGGCACTGGGCCGGGAGGCTGGTGTGGGAGCTGGGCCGGGGGGCTGGTGTGGGCACTGGGCCGGGGGGCTGGTGTGGGAGCTGGGCCGGGGGGCTGGTGTGGGAGCTGGGCCGGGGGGCTGGTGTGGGAGCTGGGCCGGGGGGCTGGTGTGGGAGCTGGGCCGGGGGGCTGGTGTTGGAGCTGGGCCGGGGGGCTGGTGTGGGAGCTGGGCCGGGGGGCTGGTGTCGGCACTGGGCCGGGGGGCTGGTGTGGGAGCTGGGCCGGGGGGCTGGTGTGGAGCTGGGCTGGGGGCTGGTGTGGGAGCTGGGCCGGGGGGCTGGTATCGGCACTGGGCCGGGGGGCTGGTGTGGGAGCTGGGCCGGGGGGCTGGTGTGGGCACTGGGCCGGGGGGCTGGTGTGGGCACTGGGCCGGGGGGCTGGTGTCGGCACTGGGCCGGGGGGCTGGTGTCGGCACTGGGCCGGGGGGCTGGTGTTGGAGCTGGGCCGGGGGGCTGGTGTTGGAGCTGGGCCGGGGGGCTGGTGTCGGCACTGGGCCGGGGGGCTGGTGTTGGAGCTGGGCCGGGGGGCTGGTGTTGGAGCTGGGCCGGGGGGCTGGTGTTGGAGCTGGGCCGGGGGGCTGGTGTTGGAGCTGGGCCGGGGGGCTGGTGTGGGCACTGGGCCGGGGGGCTGGTATCGGCACTGGGCCGGGGGGCTGGTGTGGGAGCTGGGCCGGGGGGCTGGTGTGGGCACTGGGCCGGGGGGCTGGTGTGGGCACTGGGCCGGGGGCTGGTGTCGGCACTGGGCCGGGGGGCTGGTGTGGGAGCTGGGCCGGGGGGCTGGCGTCGGCACTGGGCCGGGGGGCTGGTGTGGGCACTGGGCCGGGGGGCTGGTGTCGGCACTGGGCCGGGGGGCTGGTGTCGGCACTGGGCCGGGGGGCTGGTGTTGGAGCTGGGCCGGGGGGGCTGGTGTTGGAGCTGGGCCGGGGGGTTGGTGTGGGCACTGGGCCGGGGGGCTGGTGTTGGAGCTGGGCCGGGGGCTGGTGTGGGCACTGGGCCGGGGGGCTGGTGTGGGCACTGGGCCGGGGGGCTGGTGTTGGAGCTGGGCCGGGGGGCTGGTGTGGGAGCTGGGCCGGGGGCTGGTGTTGGAGCTGGGCCGGGGGGCTGGTGTTGGAGCTGGGCCGGGGGGCTGGTGTTGGAGCTGGGCCGGGGGGCTGGTGTCGGCACTGGGCCGGGGGGCTGGTGTTGGAGCTGGGCCGGGGGGCTGGTGTTGGAGCTGGGCCGGGGGGCTGGTGTTGGAGCTGGGCCGGGGGGCTGGTGTTGGAGCTGGGCCGGGGGGCTGGTGTTGGAGCTGGGCCGGGGGGCTGGTGTTGGAGCTGCCCTCCTCATCGCTGCTCGACTCCCTGTCGGCTGGTCGTCCAGGTGCTGGATGCAGGTCGGGCCGGGTGCTCCGGGTCGGTCACCGCGTGGCCCTGTGACACACAGCATGGTGGGGGAGGGGGAGGGGGAGAGGGGAGGGCTGAGGGGGGGGAGGGCCGAGGGGGGGAGGGCCGAGGGGGGGAGGGCCGAGGGGGGAGGGCCGAGGGGGGGAGGGCCGAGGGGGGAGGGCCGAGGGGGGGGAGGGCCGAGGGGGGGAGGGCCGAGGGGGGGAGGGCCGTGGGGGGAAGGCCGAGGGGGGGAGGGCCGAGGGGGGAGGGCCGAGGGGGGGGAGGGCTGAGGGGGGGAGGGCCGAGTGGGGAAGGGCTGAAGGGAAAGGGCCGAGGGGGGGGAGGGCCGAGGGGGGAGGGCCGAGGGGGGAGGGCCGAGGGGGGGGAGGGCTGAGGGGGGGGAGGGCCGAGTGGGGAAGGGCTGAAGGGAAAGGGCCGAGGGGGGGGAGGGCCGAGGGGGGAGGGCCGAGGGGAAGAGGGCCAGGCAGGGGGGGATCTCACTTGGTGGCGTCCCCGACCTCGGCATGGGCAATCTCCCGGTCCTCGGGTGCACCGGCTTTGTCCAGTGCCCTCTGCTTGTGCACGGTGAGCTGGCACAGGTCAGGTTCACCCGCTCCGGTTCGGGCTCGCTCCCTCCGGTTCGGGCTCGCTCCCTCCGGTTCGGGCTTGCTCCCTCCGGTTGGGGCTCGCTCCCGTTGGTTATGGAATAACAGCATTGTTAGGCTGTCCACTGCATGCAGTTGGGTCAATGTTGGCGATGGGTGCACAGGGCACACAGTCAATGCGGCTTGTATGGGTGGCTGCAGCCATGTGCCTCACGGCTGTGGTTGTCCTGTCCCCCTGGGGAGGGGGTGGGTGTCACACGTGGGGGGTAGAGGGGTTGGTGCCGTGGACACATTGCTGGGTACTCACCCTGGCTGCCCTCAGTAGGCCGTCGAGCTTTTTGCGGCACTGCTTGCCAGTCCGAGGTGTCACCACAATGGCACTGACGGCCGTGCCCACCTCCCTCCACAGACGCCGGGCCATGGTTGGCTGGCACCGTCCGGCTGGGTCCGGGGTACAGGCACCCCCTCCTCGAGGGCGCCCAGCAGCATCTCCAGGTCGTGGTGTGTGAACCTGCTCAGCGTGTCGCCATGGTCTCCCGTCGCCGGCCTGTGCGCTCGCGTCACCTGTTGAGCGCCGTGTCGCTGCTTCGTTTACGTGGCGCCTGGTCTCCGAGGCCGCGCCCCCCATGTTCCCGCCACGCCCCCCCATGTTCCCGCCACACCCCCATGTTCCCGCCACGCCCCATGTTCCCCGCCACGCCCCCCATGTTCCCGCCACGCCCCCCATGTTCCCGCCACGCCCCCCATGTTCCCGCCACGCCCCCCATGTTCCCGCCACGCCCCCCATGTTCCCGCCACGCCCCCCATGTTCCCGCCACGCCCCCCATGTTCCCGCCACACCCCCCATGTTCCCGCCACGCCCCCCATGTTCCCGCCACGCCCCCCATGTTCCCGCCACGCCCCCCATTTTCCCGCCACGCCCCCCATGTTCCCGCCACGCCCCCCATGTTCCCGCCACGCCCCCCATGTTCCTGCCACGCCCCTGCTAGCCCCCTTGTAGTTCGGAGAATGCCGTCTCGGAACGGGTGTTGGCAGCGAGGTAAAATGCGTCCGTTTTCCCGCCGGCGCCCGGACTCTGTTGCCGGAGCGGAGAATCGCGGCCGGGCTGTTCGGTGAATTGGACATTCTGAATTCTCCCTCAGTGACCTGAACAGGCGCCGGAATGTGGCGACTAGGGGGTTTTCAGAGTAACTTTATTGCAGTGTTAATGTAAACCTACTTGTGACAATAAAAATTATTATTATTATTACAAGTCTCCAGGCCCTGATGGACTTCATCCAAGGGTCTTAAAAGAAGTTGTAGATGAGTTTGTGTTAATTTTCCAAAATTCCTTGGATTCTGTAAAGGTTCCATCAGACTGGAAAGTAGCAAATTTAACCCTTCTGTTCAAGGGAGCCAGGAAATAGGTAACTACCGGCCAGTTAGCTTAACGCCTACCATGGGGAAGGTGTCAGAACTGATTATTAAGGAGATTTTCGCTGGACAACTTAGAGGAACATCGAGATAATCGGGAAGATTCACCTTGGTTTTGTAAAAGGGAAACCATTTTTTGGAGTTCTTTGAAGAAGTAACTTTCACTGTAAATAAAGGGGAACCGTAAGATGTACTGTACAGAAATTCCCACATTGTCAATATTCTAAATATTCCCACATTGTTAATAGAACAAAGAACAAAGAAAAGTCCAGCACAGGAACAGGCCCTTCGGCCCTCCAAGCCCGCGCCGATCATGCTGCCCGTCTAAACTAAAATCTCTACACTTCCGGGGTCCGTATCCCTCTATTCCAGGGGTGGGCAAACTTTTCTGTGCAAGGGCCACATTCAGAAATTCACAATTTTAAAGGGCCGCATAGTATATTAAGTAAAATAATTAATATTTAAAATAGCCAAAATAAAAGGTTTTTAAAGAAAAAAAAGCAATTAATTTTTATTAATTAATATTTTAAAGTAGAAACTTTACATGAAATACATTTATTTGAAAAACAAAGTAACTCAGTTTAAAGAAAAAAAGCAATTAATTTTTATTAATTAATACTTTAAAGTAGAAACTTCACATGAAACACATGTTGTGCCGAGAAATGATCACCCTACTCAAGCCAACGTATCCACCCTATACCAGTAACCCAACAGCCCCCCCCCCCGCCCCATTAACCTTAATTAAATTAAAAAATTTTAAAAACATTTTTTTTTTAATGACTTGATCTTGGTGGGCCGCATAAAGACCTTTGTCGGGCCGCATACTGCCCGCGGGCCGTAGTTTGCCCACCCCTGCTCTATTCCCATCCTATTCATGTATTTGCCCCTTAAACGTTACTATCGTCCCTGCTTCCACCACCTCCTCCGGCAGCGAGTTCCAGGCACCCACTACCCTCTGTGTAAAAAACTTGCCTCGTACATCTCCTCTAAACCTTGCCCCTCGCACCTTAAACCTATGCCCCCTAGTAATTGAAGCCTCTGACTATCCACTCTGTCTGTGCCCCTCAATTATTTAGACGAATATTTCAAAATATTCCCAGTGTTGAACTTCCAAATATTCCCGCATTGTTCATATTCCGGCAATGTCAGTGGGGTTGTTCGCTGATCACTCAGCAGCTGGGAAGCTGCTGCGAATTTTCGGAATGAATTTGGGGCTTTTAACTCTGTTTGGAGGGAGTTATTTAGGGAAGGGGCATCAATCGCTTCAGGATTCAGGGTGATTTAGCAGTTTGGATCAGAAATTGGCTAGCTGGAAGAAGACAAAGGGTGGTGGTTGATGGGAAATGTTCAGACTGGAGTCCAGTTACTAGTGGTGTACCACAAGGATCTGTTATGGGGCCGCTGCTGTTTGTCATTTTTATAAATGACCTGGAGGAGGGCGTAGAAGGATGGGTGAGTAAATTTGCAGATGACACTAAAGTGGTGGAGTTGTGGACAGTGCGGAAGGATGTTATAAATTACAGAGGGACATAGATAAGCTGCAGAGCTGGGCTGAGACATGGCAAATGGAGTTTAATGCAGAAAAGTGTGAGGTGATTCATTTTGGAAAGAATAACAGGAAGACAGAGTACTGGGCTAATGGTAAGATTCTTGGTAGTGTGGATGAGCAGAGAGATCTCGGTGTCCATGTACATAGATCCCTGAAAGTTGCCACCCAGGTTGAGAGGGTTGTTAAGAAGGTGTACGGTGTGTTAGCTTTTATTAGTAGATGGATTGAGTTTCGGAGCCATGAGGTCATGTTGCAGTTGTACAAAACTCTGGTGCGGCCGCATTTGGAGTATTGCATGCAGTTCTGGTCGCCTCATTATAGGAAGGACATGGAAGCATTGGAAAGGGTGCAGAGGAGATTTACCAGGATGTTGCCTGGTATGGGCAGCACGGTAGCACAGTGGTTAGCACTGTTGCTTCACAGCTCCAGAGTCCCAGGTTCGATTCCCGGCTTGGGTCACTGTCTGTGTGGAGGCTGCACGTTCTCCCCGTGTCTGCGTGGGTTTCTTCCGGGTGCTCCGGTTTCGTCCCACAGTCCAAAGATGTGCAGGTTAGGTGGATTGGTCATGCTAAATTGTCCTTAGTGTCCAAAATTGCCCTTAGTGATCGGTGGGGTCACTGGGTTATTGGAATACGGTGGAGGTGTGGGCTTGGGTAGGGTGCTCTTTCAAAAGAGGCAGTGCAGACTTGATGGGCCGAATGGCCTCCTTCTGCACTGTAAATTCTATGATTCTATGGAGGGAAGATCCTATGAGGGAAGGCTGAGGGACTTGAGGCTGTTTTCGTTAGAGAGAAGAAGGTTAAGAGGTGACTTGAAATGAAAAATGAAATGAAAATCGCTTATTGTCACAAGTAGACTTCAAATGAAGTTACTGTGAAAAGCCCCTAGTCGCCACAATCTGGCGCCTGTTCGGGGAGGCTGGTATGGGATGAGGCATACAAGATGATCAGAGGATTAGATAGGGTGGACAGTGAGAGCCTTTTTCCTCGGATGGTGATGTCCAGCACGAGGGGACATAGCTTTAAATTGAGGGGTGATAGATATAGGACAGATGTCAGAGGTAGATTCTTTACTCAGAGAGTAGTAAGGGTCTGGAATGCCCTGCCTGCAACAGTAGTGGACTCGCCAACACTAAACGCATTCAAATGGTCATTGGATAGGCATATAGACGATAAGGGAATAGTGTAGATGGGCTTTAGAGGGGTTTCACAGGTCGGCGCAACATTGAGGGCCGAAGGGCCTGTACTGCGCTGTAATGTTCTATGTTCCAGGACGCTGGGCGGGGAGTATCTGCTCCCGTTCACATTGGGCGGGTGCGAGGAGCAGAGTAAATATTGCAAAAGCTGCAAAGTCAGTTTTTAAGACAGTATAAATGCCAGAGGGAGGTGATAATTACGACAGGCGTCACACTGCAATGTTCATCTGATTATCAGGCCATAACGCCGGAATCACCCCTCCCCTCGCCATGCCCCCCTCGCCATGCCCCTCGCCATGCCCCCTCCCTCACCATGCCCCCCCTCGCCATGCCCCCCTCGCCATGCCCCCCTCGCCATGCCCCCCTCACCATGCCTCCCTCACCATGCCCCCCCTCGCCATGCCCCCCTCGCCATGCCCCCCTCGCCATGCCCCCCTCGCCATGCCCCCCTCGCCATGCCCCCCTCGCCATGCCCCCCTCGCCATGCCCCCCTCGCCATGCCCCCTCCCTCACCATGCCCCCCCTCGCCATGCCCCCCTCGCCATGCCCCCCTCGCCATGCCCCCCCACCTCGCCATGCCGCCTCCTCGCCATGCCCCCTCCCTCGCCATGCCCCCTCCCTACCCATGCCCCCCCACCCCCCCCCACCTTGCCATGCCCAGTAAAAATCTATTCTCGTTAGTGTGAGAGCAGAACGGAATGAATCACGCCGGGTCTCCCAGGACATAAACCTGGCAAACAGACCACCCTGAGGGGCTCAGGTTAGTGCATCGCTCGGGATAAGATCGAGTTCCCAGGCAGTGCCCCCTGATCCTACACTGGTATTTCCTTGTCACTGCCCCCTGGTCACTGCCCCCTGGCCACTGCCCCCTGCTCACTGCCCCCTGGCCACTGCCCCCTGCTCACTGCCCCCTGGCCACTGCCCCCTGCTCACTGCCCCCTGGCCGCTGCCCCCTGGCCACTGCCCCCTGCTCACTGCCCCCTGGCCACTGCCCCCTGCTCACTGCCCCCTGGCCACTGCCCCCTGGCCACTGGTCACTGCCCCCTGGCCACTGCCCCCTGGCCACTGCCCCCTGCTCACTGCCCCCTGGCCACTGCCCCCTGGCCACTGCCCCCTGGCCACTGCCCCCTGGCCACTGCCCCCTGGCCACTCGGTTCAGCATGTCGCTGGGGGGGGGGGGGGGGGGGGGGGGCGATGAATCAAAAACCGCCCCACCAGCGATACATCATGGACCCGCCTCTTGGAGCTTACCTGACTACACGGGGGGGGGGGGGGGGGGGGGGGGGGGGGGGGGGGGAAACCGGCATTGCTGCCGGGGCTTCATGTCTGATTGTTTCCACCCAGTGTCTCCCTGGAAGTTGGACATAAACTATCGGCAGCTCAGAGAGGCGCGGTGAGCAAACATCAGGTTTTTATGTGGAGGGTGAACTCACGTCTCTGAAATATTTCCAGGTCAGCAGGACAATCGCAATGACCTTAGCCACCCAATTCATGCTGATAACTGCCTACTCGACCCAGATGCCAGTGAGTGTTGGAAGGAGCCGCCAGCTTACACGTTCAGAGACTACAGGTAAGGAGATGTGCCATTGACAGTGTGCAGACAGGGTGCCATGGTAATAGGCAGGGTTAGTGCCAGGGAGCGGTGTCACTGTACCAGAGCCGTGCCAGGGGGCCAGAGCTGTGCAGGGGCCGGAGCAGTGCCAGGGAGCTGGAGCCAGAGGGCTGGAGCAGTGCCAGGGGGCCGGAGCAGTGCCAGGGGGCCGGAGCAGTGCCAGGGGGCCGGAGCCAGGGGGCCGGAGCCAGGGGGTCGGAGCAGTGCCAGGGGGCCGGAGCCAGGGGGCCGGAGCAGTGCCAGGGGGCCGGAGCAGTGCCAGGGGGCTGGAGCAGTGCCAGGGGGCCGGAGCCAGGGGGCCGGAGCCAGGGGGCCGGAGCAGTGCCAGGGGGCCGGAGCCAGGGGGCCGGAGCAGTGCCAGGGGGCCGGAGCCAGGGGGCCGGAGCAGTGCCAGGGGGCTGGAGCCAGGGGGCCGGAGCAGTGCCAGGGGGCCGGAGCAGTGCCAGGGGGCCGGGGCAGTGCCAGGGGGCTGGAGCAGTGCCAGGGGGCCGGAGCAGTGCCAGGGGGCCGGAGCCAGGGGGCCGGAGCAGTGCCAGGGGGCTGGAGCCAGGGGGCTGGGGCAGTGCCAGGGGGCTGGAGCCAGGGGGCTGGGGCAGTGCCAGGGGGCTGGAGCCAGGGGGCTGGAGCCAGGGGGCTGGAGCAGTGCCAGGGGGCCGGAGCCAGGGGGCCGGAGCCAGGGGGCCGGAGCAGTGCCAGGGGGCCGGAGCAGTGCCAGGGGGCCGGAGCAGTGCCAGGGGGCTGGAGCAGTGCCAGGGGGCTGGAGCCAGGGGGCCGGAGCAGTGCCAGGGGGCTGGAGCCAGGGGGCCGGAGCAGTGCCAGGGGGCCGGAGCAGTGCCAGGGGGCCGGAGCCAGGGGGCTGGAGCCAGGGGGCCGGAGCCAGGGGGCTGGAGCAGTGCCAGGGGGCCGGAGCAGTGCCAGGGGGCTGGAGCAGTGCCAGGGGGCTGGAGCCAGGGGGCTGGAGCAGTGCCAGGGAGCTGGAGCAGTGCCAGGGGGCTGGAGCAGTGCCAGGGGGCGCCTTGGCCCTCGGTTCAGCATGTCGCTGTGGGGAGGGGGTGGGGGGGGGGGGGGGGGGGGGGGGGGGGGGGGGTGGGGGTGGGGGTGGGGGGGGGGGGGGAGGCGGTGAATCAGCCGCCCCACCAGCGATACATGGCCCGGAGTTCCGCACAGTGTTCACCAGGGGAGAATATGGTGTGGCCGGTACAACATCCCGCGAGATCCCAGTGGCAAGATCTCCTTTTCAGAGTTTCCCCATCCCTCACCGCTGACGAGGACCCGGCCCAGAAACGCCCAGGGCAGCACGGTAGCACAGTGGTTAGCACAGTTGCTTCACAGCTCCAGGGCCCTGGGTTCGATTCCCGGCTTGGGTCACTGTCTGTGCGGAGTCTGCACGTTCTCCCCGTGTCTGCGTGGGTTTCCTCCGGGTGCTCCGGTTTCCTCCCACAAGTCCTGAAAGACGTGCTGTTAGGTGAATTGGGCATTCTGAATTCTCCCTCTGTGGACCTGAACAGGCGCCGGAATGTGGCGACTAGGGGATTTTCACAGTAACTTCATTACAGTGTTAATGTCAGCCTACTTGTGACAATAAAGATTAAGATAAGAAGAGCTGCAGCTGGAGAACCCATGGGGGATTAACTGGTAAAAATAGACCGCGGGGGAGATGGACATACCAGGCAGTACCCTGGCATTGCCCCCTGGCATTGCCCCCTGGGATTACCCCCTGGCATTCCTTCCTGGCATTCTCCACTGGCATTGCCCCTTGCCATTGCCCCCTGCCATTGTCCCTGCCATTGCCCCCTTGCCCCCTGCCATTGCCCCCTGGCATTGCCCCCTTGCCATTGCCCCCTGGCATTGCCCCCTGGCATCCCCCTGGCATTCCCCCCTGGGATTGCCCCCTTGCCATTGCCCCCTTGCCATTGCCCCCTGGCATTGCCTCTGTTATTCAGGATTCCTGGCCGGCACCTTTTTCCAGTTCCTCCCACCAGCGCGATGCCGTGAGTCACGCCTGCAGGTTTTGTTTGCACTGTGCGGATTATCGGTCAAGAGAAGCCGGCTGTGCCCCCGGCCAGCTGGCCGCTCTGCCATGATCCCAGTGGATTAAACATACAAGTTGACTGTGGTCGGACACAATCCTCTCTGAACTCAAGCAAAATTTCTGTGGATTTCTCCTCAGAAGCCCCCAGATGATTCTTTTACCGTGAACCACCCTGTCTCACTGAACCCCAACTTCCACACCAGTGATTTCAAATTCTGCACCCACCCCAGTGATTCTCTCTCTCGCTCTCTCTCTCTCCCCAGTGACTCTCTCTCTCTCCCCAGTGACTCTCTCTGTCTCTCCCCCCGTGACGCTCTCTCTGTGTCTCTCTCTCCCCAGTGATTCTCTCTGTCTCTCCCCCCGTGACGCTCTCTCTCTGTCTCTCTCTCCCCAGTGACTCTCTCTGTCTCTCCCCAGTGACTCTCTCTCCCCCCGTGACGCTCTCTCTCTGTCTCTCTGTCCCCAGTGACTCTCTCTGTCTCTCCCCCCGTGACGCTCTCTCTGTGTCTCTGTCCCCAGTGACTCTCTCTCTGTCTTTCTCTCTCCCCAGTGACTCTCTCTCTCTCCCCAGTGACTCTCTCTCTCTCTCTCTCTCCCCAGTGACTCTCTCTCTCTCTCTCCCCAGTGACTCTCTCTCTCTCTCTCTCCCCAGTGACTCTCTCTCTCTCTCTCCCAGTGACTCTCTCTCTCTGTTTCTCCCCAGTGACTCTCTCTCTCTCTCTCTCTCTCCCCAATGACTCTCTCTCTCTCTCTGTTTCTCCCCAGTGACTCTCTCTCTCTCTCTCTCCCCAGTGATTCTCTCTCTCTGTCTCTCTCTCCCCAGTGACTCTCTCCCCCCCCAGTGACTCTCTCCCCCCCCCCCCCCCCCAGTGACTCTCTCTCTCGCTCTCTTTCTCTCCCCCCAGTGATTCACTCTCTGTCTCTCTCTCCCCAGTGCCATTTTATATCTGAATGGTGATTTTGATGGAGGAGAATTTATCTTTACAGAAATCGATGCAAAGACGATCACAGTAAGTAGAATGTTTATGAATATTTGCCAGGTGCAGTAGTTATTCCCTTCTAATCGGGCAACGGCCTGCTTTAACGTCGCCTCTTTGTCCATCTGAGCAGCTCTTCATTCAGTTGTTCAGTGTCAGACTCTGATTTTGTAAATATTGTAAAGGCCGGGTGATCCTTGACCTGACCTGGAAGTACTTCATGTCATAAAACTGGAGTCAGTGGAATTCAGGGGGAACTATCCGCTGGTTGGAGCCATACCTGGTACAAAGGAAGATGGTTGTCAGAGGCCATCACTGCAGGAGTTCCCCAGGGGAGTGTCCTGGTCCCAACCAGCCTCAGCTGCTTCATCAATGATCGTCCTTCCATCAGAGGGTCAGAAGTGGGGATGTTTGCTGAATGTTTGCTCGATGTTCAGCACCATTCGCAACTCCTCAGAGACTGAGGTATTAGGGAAGGAACATGGAATGTTGGCTTTTATTTCAAAGGGAATGGAATATCAAAATGAGGAAGTCTTGTTAAACGCCACAAAGCATTGGTTAGACCACACCTGGAATACAGTCCACAGTTTTGGTCACTTTATCTAAGAAAAGATGTCCTGACATTGGAGGTAGTGCAGAGAAGGTTCACTAGGCGAATCCTGCGTAGGGAGGGGGTTTCTTTCTTTTTAATAAACAATTTTATTGAGGCAGTTTTTGGCTTTATAAACAGTTACAGACATCAACAGAAAGAAAGCAAAAAAGGCAAAAATGTGCAAACATCCACATACATTCAATACTTCCATCGTAACATACTGCACAAGCCCGCTCCTCTCCCACCGGTACTACCCGCCATTTTATCCCTCATACTCTACTCTACCTCCCCCCCCCCCCCCCCCCCCCCCCACCCCCTGCTGACGCTCACTCTCCCGCAAAGAAGTCAATAAATGGTTGCCACCTCCGGGTGAACCCCTGCACAGATCCCCTCAAGGCGAACTTAATTTTTTCCATACCCAGGAAACTCGACATGTCCGCAAGCCACCACTCAGTCTTCGGGGGCTTTGAGTCCCTCCACGCCAATAATATTCGTCGCCGGGCTATCAGGGAAGCAAAGGCCAAAACATCGGCCTCTTTCTCCCCCTGGACGCCCGGGTCTTCCGAAACCCCCAAAATTGCCACCCCTGGACTCATCACCACCCTTGTTTTTAGCACCCAGGACATGACGCCCGCAAATCCCTCCCAGTACCCCGTCAGCTTAGGGTATGCCCAAAACATGTGTACGTGGTTTGCCGAGCGCATTTGTCCTCTATCCCGAAAAATTTGCTCATCCGAGCCACCGTCATATGGGCCCGGTGAATGACCTTAAATTGGATCAGCCCGAGCCTAGCACATGTCGCGGTCGAGTTTACCCTACTCAGGGCCTCTGCCCACAGCCCATCCTCCATTTCCCCACCTAGCTCCTCCTCCCATTTAAGTTTCAGTTCCTCTGTCTGGGACCCTTCCTCCCTCATGAGCACCTTATATATACCCGAGACTCTGCCCTCCCCTTCTTCCCTCCTAGAGACTATTCTGTCGAGGATCCCCATTGGCGGGAGGCGCGGGAAAGATGGGACCTGTCTACGAACAAAGTCCCGCAACTGTAGGTACCTAAAATCATTTCCCCTTACCAACCCAAATTTCTCCTCCAAGCTCCTCAAACTCGTGAAGCTCCCTTCCAGGAACATATCACCCACCCTTCCCGCCCCCGCTCGCCGCCATACTCGGAACCCCCCATCCATACTGCCGGGGGCAAACCGATGGTTGTCGCAGATTGGCACCCAGACAGACGCCCCCATCTCCCCCACATGCCTCCTCCACTGGCCCCATATCCGCAGGGTCGCCACCACTACCGGGCTGGTGGTGTACTTGGCCGGCGGCAGCGGTAGAGGAGCCGTGACCAGGGCTGCCAAGCTGGAGCCCCTGCACGAAGCCGCCTCCACCCGCTCCCAAATAGACCCCGTACCCACCATCCACTTCCTTATCATAGCGATGTTGGCCGCCCAGTAATAATTAATCAGACTCGGCAAAGCCAGCCCTCCCTCGCTGCGGTTCCTCTCCAACATCGCCTTCTTCACCCGCGGAGACTTTCCCGCCCAGACAAAGCTCATGATCAGCCCGTTAACTCTTTTGAAGAAGGACTGTGGGATAAAGATCGGGAGGCACTGAAAAATAAACAAAAATCGAGGGAGGATTGTCATCTTTACAGTCTGCACCCTCCCTGCCAGCGACAGCGGGAGTGCATCCCATCTCCGAAACTCTCCCTTCATTTGCTCCACCACCCTGGCCAAATTTAACTTATGCAGCCTGCCCCAGTCTCGTGCCACCTGGATTCCCAAATACTGGAAATTTTCCTCAACCAGCCTAAACGGTAGCCCTCTCAATCTGTTCTCCTGGCCCCTTGCCTGGACCACAAACATTTCACTCTTGGCCGTATTTAATTTGTATCCTGAGAACTGGCCGAACTCCCTCAGCATTCCCAGTATAGTTCCCATCCCGGCCACTGGGTCCGACACGTACAGGAGCAGGTCGTCTGCATAAAGAGAAACCTTGTGTTCAACCCCGCCCCTCACCATCCCCTTCCAACCCTCTGCGGCTCTCAGCGCAATCGCCAGCGGCTCTATGGCCAGCGCAAACAGCAGCGGGGAGAGCGGGCAGCCCTGCCTGGTCCCTCGGTACAACCTAAAGTACTCCGACACTTCTCTGTTGGTCCTGACGCTGGCCCTCGGGGCCTGATATAATAATTTGATCCAATCCACCAATCCCTCCCCGAACCCAAACCGTCCGAGCACCTCCCATAGATAGTCCCACTCCACCCGGTCAAAGGCCTTCTCGGCGTCCATTGCCACCACTACCTCCACCTCTCTACCCGCCGGCGGCATCATTATCACATTGAGCAATCTCCTCAGATTGGCCGCCAGCTGCCTACCTTTCACGAACCCAGTTTGATCCTCCCCAATCACCTCCGGTACGCAGTCCTCCATTCTACCCGCCAGTACCTTTGCCAGGAGCTTGGCGTCTACATTAATCAGGGAGATTGGCCTGTAAGACCCACACGCCTCCGGGTCTTTACCCCGCTTCAATATCAATGATATAGTGGTTTGCGACATTGTCGGCGGCAGGGTCCCTCTGTCCCTTGCCTCATTGAAAACCCTCGCCAAGACCGGGCCCACCAGCTCAGAGAACTTCCTATAGAACTCTACTGGGTATCCATCCGGCCCCGGGGACTTCCCCGACTGCATGGCCTTTAGGCCCCCCAATACCTCCTCTACTCTAATCGGGGCGCCCAGCCCCCCCCCAACTGTTGGGAATGTTAACCCGTCCAGAAACCTTTTCATCCCCTCCGGTTCTTCCGGCGTCTCCGAAGTATACAGCTTACGATAAAAGTCCCGGAATACCCTATTCAATCCTGCCGGGTCCTCCACTTTGCGCCCCCCCCTCGTCCCTCACTCTACCTATTTCCCTGGCCGCCTCCCTCCTCCTGAGTTGCTGCACTAACAGTCTGCTAGCCTTTTCCCCATACTCGTACACCACTCCCCTCGCCTTCCTAAGCTGTTCCACGGCCCTGCTCGTGGATAGTGCCCCCAGTTCCGCCTGTAGTCTCTGGCTCTCCCTGAGTAAAACCTCCCCCAGGGACTCCGCGTGCTTTTCATCTATCCGACCCATTTCCCTGACCAATCTATCCATCTCTGCCCGGTCTGCCTTGGCTCTGTGGGCCCCAATTGAAATCAGCTCCCCCCGCACTACTGCCTATAGCGCCTCCCACAGGGTCGCCTCCCACAGGGTCTCCCTCCGGGAGGCCGACCATCCTCAGGTTGTTCCTGCGGACTCTATTCTCCAGCTCCTCCACTCTGTCCAGCAGTCTTCTCTGCCGCTCTTTCAGGCCGTCAACTTCTAGCGCTGCAACCGTTTGCGCATCCGCCTGCTCCTCCACCGCCTCTCCCAGCTCCTTAACTTTAACATCCTGGGCGTCCAGCCTCTGGTTCAGCTGATCCACCGCTTTCTGGATTGGGTCCAAGCTGTCCCGCTTCAGCGCTTCAAAACTGGACTTCATTACCTGGAGCATGTTATCCAGCGCCAGCTGGATTGCTGAGTCCGGGGTCCGTGTGTCCGCCATCTTAGGTCCCAGGTAAGTTTCTTCAGGTCCTTGCCTCTGTCCCTTTTTCTCTCTTTTCTTCTGCCTCCTGGACTCCCGCTGTTCCATGTGCCGCAGCCCGCTCCTCAGCACCTTCGCTTCCGCCTTCCATCAGCTCCGTGGTCCCGCTATCGCGGGGAATCAGCCCCTAAACGCCCGCCGGAGTGAGAGCCCGCCGAATGTGCGGCTCACTCGGACATCGCCGCCACCGGAAGTCGGGGAGGGGGTTTCTTAAGAGGAGAGGTTGAGTAAGTTGGGCCTGTACTCATTGGAGTTTAGAAGAATGAGAGATGACCTTAGAATATACAGTGCAGAAGGAGGCCATTCGGCCCATTGCATCTGCATAGGCCGTTGGAAAGAGCACCCTACCCAAGCCCACACCACCCTATCCCCGTAACCCAGTAATCCCCACCTAAACTTTAGGGCACTACGGACAAATTTAGCATGGCCAATCCACCTAACCCGCACATCTTTGGACTGTGGGAGGAAACCGGAGGAAACCCACTCAGACATGGGGAGAATGTGCAGACTCCGCACAGACAGTGACCCAAGCCGGGAATAGAACCTTATTGAAACATTTTGGATTGTCAGGGGGTTTGACAGGGTCGATGCTGAGAGGCTGTTTCTCCTTGTGGGAGAGTCTAGGACCAGAGGGCAGAATCTCAGAGTGAGGGGGGTCACACATTTCAGACGGAGATGAGGAGGAATCTCTTCTCCCAGAGGAGTGAATCTGTGGAATTATTCACCGCAGAGAGTTGTAGAGGCCGGGTCGTTCAGTATGTTGAAGGCTGAGACAGACAGAATTTTAATCAGTGAGGGAATCGAGGGTTACGGGGAGGAGGCGGGAAAGTGGAGTTGAGGATTATCACATCAGTCATGATCTCATTGAACGGTGGAGCAAACACGATGGGCTGAATGCCCTGTTCCTGCTCTTACCTTTAATGAAGCAGTCCATGTCCAAATGCAGCAAGACCTGGACAATATCCAGGCTCGGGCTGACAAGTGGTAAGTCGCGCCACACAAGTGCCAGACAATGATCATCCCCTGAAAGAGAGGATCTAACCATCGCCCCTTGACACTCAAAGTCTGTCCA
This sequence comes from Scyliorhinus canicula, assembly GCF_902713615.1. Taxonomy (NCBI): domain Eukaryota; kingdom Metazoa; phylum Chordata; class Chondrichthyes; order Carcharhiniformes; family Scyliorhinidae; genus Scyliorhinus; species Scyliorhinus canicula. Next base: position 160,657,409 of record NC_052158.1, read on the forward strand.
CCATCTACAAGGCACAAGTCAGGAGTGTGATGGAATACTCTCCACTTGCCTGGATGAGTGCAGCACCAACAACACTCAACAAGCTCGACCCCACCCAGGGCAAAGCAGTATGCGTGATTGCTGCTCAATACCATCTAGGTTAAAGCAGCCCCGTTGATTGCTCCCCCTTCCACACTCACTCCCTCCACCACTTTCTCAAGAGGATTTGTGACGGGCAGTAAATGGCAGCGAGGACCACATGCTGTGGAAGAATGATTTAAAATCTCGGCAGCGGGATCCTCTCTTCCCGAGACTGTGTCTCGGAAAGCCGGGGCAGGATTCGTGGAGTTCCACAACCGCTAAAATGGCGCCGCACCTGGACCGATTCAGCCACTGTGGGGGGTTAGTACCGGCTCCGCGTGGGGGGTTAGTACCGGCACCGCGTGGGGGGTTAGTACCGGCACCGCGTGGGGGGTTAGTACCAGCACCGCGTGGGGGGTTAGTACCGGCACCGCGTGGGGGGTTAGTACCGGCACCGCGTGGGGGGTTAGTACCGGCACCGCGTGGGGGGTTAGTACCGGCTCCGCGTGGGGGGTTAGTACCAGCACCGCGTGGGGGGTTAGTACCAGCACCGCGTGGGGGGTTAGTACCGGCGTCACGTGGGGGGTTAGTACCGGCACCGCGTGGGGGGTTAGTACCGGCACCGCGTGGGGGGTTAGTACCGGCACCGCGTGGGGGGTTAGTACCGGCACCGCGTGGGGGGTTAGTACCGGCGTCACGTGGGGGGTTAGTACCGGCACCGCGTGGGGGGTTAGTACCGGCACCGCGTGGGGGGTTAGTACCGGCACCGCGTGGGGGGTTAGTACCGGCGCCGCGTGGGGGGTTAGTACCGGCACCGCGTGGGGGGTTAGTACCGGCGCCACGTGGGGGGTTAGTACCGGCACCGCGTGGGGGGTTAGTACCGGCGCCACGTGGGGGGTTAGTACCGGCACCGCGTGGGGGGTTAGTACCGGCGCCACGTGGAACACAATCGATTCCAATGAGAAACGGTGCCAGATTCACCGGGTCCGTGATTCACCCTCGGGAGGCTGACAAGCTGCAGCCGCGGATACACATTACACTCCACACACACACTCATCCCAGCCACACACACACATTACACTCCCCACACACACCCATCCCAGCCACACACACACATTACACTCCCCACACACACTCATCCCAGCCCCACACACACATTACACTCCCCACACACACTCATCCCAGCGACACACACACATTACACTCCCCACACACACTCATCCCAGCCCCACACACACATTACACTCCCCACACACACTCATCCCAGCCGCACACACACATTACACTCCCCGCACACACTCATCCCAGCCGCACACATATTACACTCCCCACACACACTCATCCCAGCCCCACACACACATTACACTCCCCACACACACTCATCCCAGCCGCACACACACATTACACTCCCCCCACACACTCATCCCAGCGACACACACACATTACACTCCCCACACACACTCATCCCAGCCACACACACACATTACACTCCCCACACACACTCATCCCAGCCGCACACACACATTACACTCCCCCCCACACACTCATCCCAGCCACACACACACATTACACTCCCCACACACACTCATCCCAGCCACACACACATTACACTCCCCACACACACTCATCCCAGCCCCACACACACATTACACTCCCCCCACACACTCATCCCAGCGACACACACACATTACACTCCCCACACACACTCATCCCAGCCACACACACACATTACACTCCCTACACACACTCATCCCAGCCAACACTCCCCACACACACTCATCCCAGCCGCACGCACACATTGCACTCCCCACACACACTCATCCCAGCCAACACTCCCCACACACACTCATCCCAGCCGCACACACACATTACACTCCCCACACACACTCCCCACACACACTCATCCCAGCCGCACACACACATTACACTCCCCACACACACTCATCCCAGCCGCACACACACATTACACTCCCCACACACACTCATCCCAGCCTCACACACACATTACACTCCCCACACACACTCATCCCAGCCACACACACACATTACACTCCCCACACACACTCATCCCAGCCTCACACACACATTACACTCCCCACACACACTCATCCCAGCCTCACACACACATTACACTCCCCACACACACTCATCCCAGCCACACACACACATTACACTCCCCACACACACTCATCCCAGCCTCACACACACATTACACTCCCCACACACACTCATCCCAGCCACACACACACATTACACTCCCCACACACACTCATCCCAGCCACACACACACATTACACTCCCCACACACACTCATCCCAGCCACACACACACATTACACTCCCCACCCACACTCATCCCAGCCACACACACACATTACACTCCCCACACACACTCATCCCAGCCACACACACACATTACACTCCCCACATACGCTCATCCCAGCCGCACACACACATTACACTCCCCACACACGCTCATCCCAGCCGCACACACACATTACACTCCCCACACACACTCATCCCAGCCACACACACACATTACACTCCCTACACACACTCATCCCAGCCGCACACACACATTACACACCCCACACACACTCATCCCAGCCGCACACACACATTACACTCCCCGCACACACTCATCCCAGCCGCACACACACATTACACTCCCCACACACACTCATCCCAGCCGCACACACACATTACACTCCCCACATACACTCATCCCAGACACACACACACATTACACTCCCCACACACACTCATCCCAGCCCCACACACATTACACTCCCCACACACACTCATCCCAGCCCCACACACATTACACTCCCCACACACACTCATCCCAGCCCCAAACTCACTCATCCCAGCCCCACACACACACTGCACTCCCCACACACACTGATCCCAGCCGCACACAAACATTACACTCCCCACACACACTCCCCACACACACTCATCCCAGCCCCACACACACATTACACTCCCCACACACACTCATCCCAGCCTCACACACATTACACTCCCCAAACACACTCATCCCAGCCGCACAAACACATTACACTCCCCACACACACTCATCCCAGCCCCACACACACATTACACTCCCCACATACACTCATCCCAGCCGCACACACACATTACACTCCCCACATACACTCATCCCAGACACACACACACATTACACTCCCCACACACACTCATCCCAGCCGCACACACTCATCCCAGCCCCACACACACTCATCCCAGCCCCACACACATTACACTCCCCACACACACTCATCCCAGCCCCACACACATTACACTCCCCACACACACTCATCCCAGCCGCACACACACATTACACTCCCCACACACACTCATCTCAGCCGCACACACACATTACACTCCCCACACACACTCATCCCAGCCCCAAACTCACTCATCCCAGCCCCACACACACACTGCACTCCCCACACACACTGATCCCAGCCGCACACAAACATTACACTCCCCACACACACTCCCCACACACACTCATCCCAGCCCCACACACACATTACACTCCCCACACACACTCATCCCAGCCTCACACACATTACACTCCCCAAACACACTCATCCCAGCCGCACAAACACATTACACTCCCCACACACACTCATCCCAGCCCCACACACATTACACTCCCCACACACACTCATCCCAGCCACACACACACATTACACTCCCCACACACTCATCCCAGCCACACACACACATTACACTCCCCACACACACTCATCCCAGCCGCACACACACATTACACTCCCCACACACACTCAGCCGAGCCCCACACACACATTACACTCCCCACACACACTCATCCCAGCCGCACACACACATTACACTCCCCACACACACTCATCCCAGCCACACACACACATTACACTCCCCACACACACTCATCCCAGCCGCACACACACATTACACTCCCCACATACACTCATCCCAACCCCACACACACATTACACTCCCCACACACACTCATCCCAGCCCCACACACACATTACACTCCCCACACACACACATCCCAGACACACACACACATTACACTCCCCACACACACTCATCCCAGACACACACACATTACACTCCCCACACACACTCATCCCAGCCACACACACACATTACACTCCCCACACACACTCATCCCAGCCGCACATACACATTACACTCCCCACACACACTCATCCCAGCCGCACAAACACATTACACTCCCCACACACGCTCATCCCAGCCACACAAACACATTACACTCCCCACACACACTCATCCCAGCCGCACAAACACATTACACTCCCCACACACACTCGTCCCAGCCACACACACACATTACACTCCCCACACACACTCATCCCAGCCGCACACACACATTACACTCCCCACACACACACATCCCAGCCCCACACACACATTACACTCCCCACACACACTCATCCCAGCCCCACACACACATTACACTCCCCACACACACTCATCCCAGCCACACACACACATTACACTCCCCACACACACTCATCCCAGCCGCACACACACATTACACTCCCAACACACACTCATCCCAGCCACCCACACACACATTACACTCCCCACACACACTCATCCCAGCCGCACACACACATTACACTCCCAACACACACTCATCCCAGCCGCACACACACATTACACTCCCCACACACACTCATCCCAGCCGCACACACACATTACACTCCCCACACACACTCATCCCAGCCACACACACACATTACACTCCCCACACACACTCATCCCAGCCGCACACACACATTACACTCCTTACACACACTCATCCCAGCCACACACACACATTACACTCCCCACACACACTCATCCCTGCCGCACACACACATTACACTCCCCACACACACTCATCCCAGCCACACACACACATTACACTCCCCACACACACTCATCCCAGCCGCGCACACACATTACACTCCCCACACACACTCATTCCAGCCTCACACACATTACACTCCCCACACACACTCATCCCAGCCAACATACTCTCCGCACACACTTATTCCAGCCTCACACACACATTACACTCCCCACACACACTCATCCCAGCCGCACACACATTACACTCCCCACACACACTCATCCCAGCCACACACACACATTACACTCCCCACACACACTCATCCCAGCCGCACACACACATTACACTCCCCACACACACTCATCCCAGCCGCACACACACATTACACTCCCCGCACACACTCATCCCAGCCGCACACACACATTACACTCCCCACACACACATTACACTCCCCACACACACTCATCCCAGCCGCGCACACACATTACACTCCCCACACACACTCATCCCAGCCAACACACTCCCCACACACACTCATTCCAGCCTCACACACATTACACTCCCCACACACACTCATCCCAGCCAACACACTCCCCGCACACACTTATTCCAGCCTCACACACACATTACACTCCCCGCACACACTCATCCCAGCCAACACACTCCCAACACACACTCATTCCAGCCTCACACACACATTACACTCCCCACACACACTCATCCCAGCCGCACACACACATTACACTCCCCACACACACTCATCCCAGCCACACACACACATTACACTCCCCACACACACTCATCCCAGCCGCACACACACATTACACTCCCCAGACACACTCATCCCAGCCGCACACACACATTACACTCCCCACACACACTCATCCCAGCCTCACACACACATTACACTCCCCACACACACTCATCCCAGCCCCACACACACATTACACTCCCCACACACACTCATCCCAGCCGCACACACACATTACACTCCCCAAACACACTCATCCCAGCTACACACACACATTACACTCCGCACACACTCATCCTAGCCCCACACACACATTACACTCCCCACACACACTCATCCCAGCCTCACACACATTACACACCCCACACACACTCATCCCAGCCGCACACACATTACACTCCCCACACACACTCATCCCAGCCGCACACACACATTACACTCCCCACACACACTCATCCCAGCCCCACACACACATTACACTCCCCACACACACTCATCCCAGCCGCACACACACATTACACTCCCCACACACACTCATCCCAGCCGCACACACACATTACACTCCCCGCACACACTCATCCCAGCCGCACACACACATTACACTCCCCACACACACATTACACTCCCCACACACACTCTTCCCAGCCGCACACACACATTACACTCCCCACACACACTCATCCCAGCCCCAAACTCACTCATCCCAGCCCCACACACACACTGCACTCCCCACACACACTGATCCCAGCCGCACACAAACATTACACTCCCCACACACACTCCCCACACACACTCATCCCAGCCCCACACACACATTACACTCCCCACACACACTCATCCCAGCCTCACACACATTACACTCCCCAAACACACTCATCCCAGCCGCACAAACACATTACACTCCCCACACACACTCATCCCAGCCCCACACACATTACACTCCCCACACACACTCATCCCAGCCACACACACACATTACACTCCCCACACACTCATCCCAGCCACACACACACATTACACTCCCCACACACACTCATCCCAGCCGCACACACACATTACACTCCCCACACACACTCAGCCGAGCCCCACACACACATTACACTCCCCACACACACTCATCCCAGCCGCACACACACATTACACTCCCCACACACACTCATCCCAGCCACACACACACATTACACTCCCCACACACACTCATCCCAGCCGCACACACACATTACACTCCCCACATACACTCATCCCAACCCCACACACACATTACACTCCCCACACACACTCATCCCAGCCCCACACACACATTACACTCCCCACACACACACATCCCAGACACACACACACATTACACTCCCCAAACACACTCATCCCAGACACACACACATTACACTCCCCACACACACTCATCCCAGCCACACACACACATTACACTCCCCACACACACTCATCCCAGCCGCACATACACATTACACTCCCCACACACACTCATCCCAGCCGCACAAACACATTACACTCCCCACACACGCTCATCCCAGCCACACAAACACATTACACTCCCCACACACACTCATCCCAGCCGCACAAACACATTACACTCCCCACACACACTCGTCCCAGCCACACACACACATTACACTCCCCACACACACTCATCCCAGCCGCACACACACATTACACTCCCCACACACACACATCCCAGCCCCACACACACATTACACTCCCCACACACACTCATCCCAGCCCCACACACACATTACACTCCCCACACACACTCATCCCAGCCACACACACACATTACACTCCCCACACACACTCATCCCAGCCGCACACACACATTACACTCCCAACACACACTCATCCCAGCCACCCACACACACATTACACTCCCCACACACACTCATCCCAGCCGCACACACACATTACACTCCCAACACACACTCATCCCAGCCGCACACACACATTACACTCCCCACACACACTCATCCCAGCCGCACACACACATTACACTCCCCACACACACTCATCCCAGCCACACACACACATTACACTCCCCACACACACTCATCCCAGCCGCACACACACATTACACTCCTTACACACACTCATCCCAGCCACACACACACATTACACTCCCCACACACACTCATCCCTGCCGCACACACACATTACACTCCCCACACACACTCATCCCAGCCACACACACACATTACACTCCCCACACACACTCATCCCAGCCGCGCACACACATTACACTCCCCACACACACTCATTCCAGCCTCACACACATTACACTCCCCACACACACTCATCCCAGCCAACATACTCTCCGCACACACTTATTCCAGCCTCACACACACATTACACTCCCCACACACACTCATCCCAGCCGCACACACATTACACTCCCCACACACACTCATCCCAGCCACACACACACATTACACTCCCCACACACACTCATCCCAGCCGCACACACACATTACACTCCCCACACACACTCATCCCAGCCGCACACACACATTACACTCCCCGCACACACTCATCCCAGCCGCACACACACATTACACTCCCCACACACACATTACACTCCCCACACACACTCTTCCCAGCCGCGCACACACATTACACTCCCCACACACACTCATCCCAGCCAACACACTCCCCACACACACTCATTCCAGCCTCACACACATTACACTCCCCACACACACTCATCCCAGCCAACACACTCCCCGCACACACTTATTCCAGCCTCACACACACATTACACTCCCCGCACACACTCATCCCAGCCCCACACACACATTACACTCCCCACACACACTCATCCCAGCCACACACACACATTACACTCCCCACACACACTCATTCCAGCCTCACACACATTACACTCCCCACACACACTCATCCCAGCCAACATACTCTCCGCACACACTTATTCCAGCCTCACACACACATTACACTCCCCACACACACTCATCCCAGCCGCACACACATTACACTCCCCACACACACTCATCCCAGCCACACACACACATTACACTCCCCACACACACTCATCCCAGCCGCACACACACATTACACTCCCCACACACACTCATCCCAGCCGCACACACACATTACACTCCCCGCACACACTCATCCCAGCCGCACACACACATTACACTCCCCACACACACATTACACTCCCCACACACACTCTTCCCAGCCGCGCACACACATTACACTCCCCACACACACTCATCCCAGCCAACACACTCCCCACACACACTCATTCCAGCCTCACACACATTACACTCCCCACACACACTCATCCCAGCCAACACACTCCCCGCACACACTTATTCCAGCCTCACACACACATTACACTCCCCGCACACACTCATCCCAGCCAACACACTCCCAACACACACTCATTCCAGCCTCACACACACATTACACTCCCCACACACACTCATCCCAGCCGCACACACACATTACACTCCCCACACACACTCATCCCAGCCACACACACACATTACACTCCCCACACACACTCATCCCAGCCGCACACACACATTACACTCCCCAGACACACTCATCCCAGCCGCACACACACATTACACTCCCCACACACACTCATTCCAGCCTCACACACACATTACACTCCCCACACACACTCATCCCAGCCCCACACACACATTACACTCCCCACACACACTCATCCCAGCCGCACACACACATTACACTCCCCAAACACACTCATCCCAGCTACACACACACATTACACTCCGCACACACACTCATCCCAGCCCCACACACACATTACACTCCCCACACACACTCATCCCAGCCTCACACACACATTACACTCCCCACACACACTCATCCCAGCCCCACACACACATTACACTCCCCACACACACTCATCCCAGCCGCACACACACATTACACTCCCCAAACACACTCATCCCAGCTACACACACACATTACACTCCGCACACACTCATCCTAGCCCCACACACACATTACACTCCCCACACACGCTCATCCCAGCCTCACACACATTACACACCCCACACACACTCATCCCAGCCGCACACACATTACACTCCCCACACACACTCATCCCAGCCGCACACACACATTACACTCCCCACACACACTCATCCCAGCCCCACACACACATTACACTCCCCACACACACTCATCCCAGCCGCACACACACATTACACTCCCCACACACACTCATCCCAGCCGCACACACACATTACACTCCCCGCACACACTCATCCCAGCCGCACACACACATTACACTCCCCACACACACATTACACTCCCCACACACACTCTTCCCAGCCGCACACACACATTACACTCCCCACACACACTCATCCCAGCCCCAAACTCACTCATCCCAGCCCCACACACACACTGCACTCCCCACACACACTGATCCCAGCCGCACACAAACATTACACTCCCCACACACACTCCCCACACACACTCATCCCAGCCCCACACACACATTACACTCCCCACACACACTCATCCCAGCCTCACACACATTACACTCCCCAAACACACTCATCCCAGCCGCACAAACACATTACACTCCCCACACACACTCATCCCAGCCCCACACACATTACACTCCCCACACACACTCATCCCAGCCACACACACACATTACACTCCCCACACACTCATCCCAGCCACACACACACATTACACTCCCCACACACACTCATCCCAGCCGCACACACACATTACACTCCCCACACACACTCAGCCGAGCCCCACACACACATTACACTCCCCACACACACTCATCCCAGCCGCACACACACATTACACTCCCCACACACACTCATCCCAGCCACACACACACATTACACTCCCCACACACACTCATCCCAGCCGCACACACACATTACACTCCCCACATACACTCATCCCAACCCCACACACACATTACACTCCCCACACACACTCATCCCAGCCCCACACACACATTACACTCCCCACACACACACATCCCAGACACACACACACATTACACTCCCCACACACACTCATCCCAGACACACACACATTACACTCCCCACACACACTCATCCCAGCCACACACACACATTACACTCCCCACACACACTCATCCCAGCCGCACATACACATTACACTCCCCACACACACTCATCCCAGCCGCACAAACACATTACACTCCCCACACACGCTCATCCCAGCCACACAAACACATTACACTCCCCACACACACTCATCCCAGCCGCACAAACACATTACACTCCCCACACACACTCGTCCCAGCCACACACACACATTACACTCCCCACACACACTCATCCCAGCCGCACACACACATTACACTCCCCACACACACACATCCCAGCCCCACACACACATTACACTCCCCACACACACTCATCCCAGCCCCACACACACATTACACTCCCCACACACACTCATCCCAGCCACACACACACATTACACTCCCCACACACACTCATCCCAGCCGCACACACACATTACACTCCCAACACACACTCATCCCAGCCACCCACACACACATTACACTCCCCACACACACTCATCCCAGCCGCACACACACATTACACTCCCAACACACACTCATCCCAGCCGCACACACACATTACACTCCCCACACACACTCATCCCAGCCGCACACACACATTACACTCCCCACACACACTCATCCCAGCCACACACACACATTACACTCCCCACACACACTCATCCCAGCCGCACACACACATTACACTCCTTACACACACTCATCCCAGCCACACACACACATTACACTCCCCACACACACTCATCCCTGCCGCACACACACATTACACTCCCCACACACACTCATCCCAGCCACACACACACATTACACTCCCCACACACACTCATCCCAGCCGCGCACACACATTACACTCCCCACACACACTCATTCCAGCCTCACACACATTACACTCCCCACACACACTCATCCCAGCCAACATACTCTCCGCACACACTTATTCCAGCCTCACACACACATTACACTCCCCACACACACTCATCCCAGCCGCACACACATTACACTCCCCACACACACTCATCCCAGCCACACACACACATTACACTCCCCACACACACTCATCCCAGCCGCACACACACATTACACTCCCCACACACACTCATCCCAGCCGCACACACACATTACACTCCCCGCACACACTCATCCCAGCCGCACACACACATTACACTCCCCACACACACATTACACTCCCCACACACACTCTTCCCAGCCGCGCACACACATTACACTCCCCACACACACTCATCCCAGCCAACACACTCCCCACACACACTCATTCCAGCCTCACACACATTACACTCCCCACACACACTCATCCCAGCCAACACACTCCCCGCACACACTTATTCCAGCCTCACACACACATTACACTCCCCGCACACACTCATCCCAGCCAACACACTCCCAACACACACTCATTCCAGCCTCACACACACATTACACTCCCCACACACACTCATCCCAGCCGCACACACACATTACACTCCCCACACACACTCATCCCAGCCACACACACACATTACACTCCCCACACACACTCATCCCAGCCGCACACACACATTACACTCCCCAGACACACTCATCCCAGCCGCACACACATTACACTCCCCACACACACTCATCCCAGCCTCACACACACATTACACTCCCCACACACACTCATCCCAGCCCCACACACACATTACACTCCCCACACACACTCATCCCAGCCGCACACACACATTACACTCCCCAAACACACTCATCCCAGCTACACACACACATTACACTCCGCACACACTCATCCTAGCCCCACACACACATTACACTCCCCACACACGCTCATCCCAGCCTCACACACATTACACACCCCACACACACTCATCCCAGCCGCACACACATTACACTCCCCACACACACTCATCCCAGCCGCACACACACATTACACTCCCCACACACACTCATCCCAGCCCCACACACACATTACACTCCCCACACACACTCATCCCAGCCGCACACACACATTACACTCCCCACACACACTCCCCACACATACTCATCCCAGCCCCACACACACATTACACTCCCCACACACACTCATCCCAGCCGCACACACACATTACTCTCCCCACACACACTCATCCCAGCCCCACACACATTACACACCCCACACACACTCATCCCAGCCGCACACACACATTACACTCCCCACACACACTCATCCCAGCCCCACACACATCACACACCCCACACACACTCAGCCCAGCCGCACACACACATTACACTCCCCACACACACTCATCCCAGCCGCACATACACATTACACTCCCCACACACACTCATCCCAGCCGCACACACACATTACACTCCCCACACACACTCATCCCAGCCCCACACACACATTACACTCCCCACACACACTCATCCCAGCCTCACACACACATTACACTCCCCACACACACTCATCCCAGCCGCACACACACATTACTCTCCCCACACACACTCATCCCAGCCCCACACACATTACACACCCCACACATACTCATCCCAGCCGCACACACACATTACACTCCCCACACACACTCATCCCAGCCGCACATACACATTACACTCCCCACACACACTCATCCCAGCCGCACACACACATTACACTCCCCACACACACTCATCCCAGCCCCACACACACATTACACTCCCCACACACACTCATCCCAGCCTCACACACACATTACACTCCCCACACACACTCATCCCAGCCGCACACACACATTACTCTCCCCACACACACTCATCCCAGCCCCACACACATTACACACCCCACACACACTCATCCCAGCCGCACACACATTACACTCCCCACACACACTCATCCCAGCCCCACACACATTACACACCCCACACACACTCATCCCAGCCGCACACACACATTACACTCCCCACACACACTCATCCCAGCCGCACACACACATTACACTCCCCACACACACACATCCCAGCCCCACACACACATTACACTCCCCACACACACTCATCCCAGCCACACACACACTTTACACTCCCCACACACACTCATCCCAGCCTCACACACATTACACACCCCACACACACTCATCCCAGCCGCACACACACATTACACACCCCACACACACTCATCCCAGCCGCACACACACATTACACTCCCCACACACACTCCTCCCAGCCCCACACACATTACACACCCCACACACACTCATCCCAGCCGCACACACACATTACACTCCCCACACACACTCATCCCAGCCGCACACACACATTACACTCCCCACACACACTCATCCCAGCCGCACACACACATTACACTCCCCACACACACTCATCCCAGCCGCACACACACATTACACTCCCCACACACACTCATCCCAGCCGCACACACACATTACACTCCCCACACACACTCATCCCAGCCTCACACACACATTACACTCCCCACACACACTCATCCTAGCCGCACACACACATTACACTCCCCACGCACACACAGTTTGTTTTGAGAAGGGAGTGATTTCTGGGCTGAAGGGCAGAGGTATATTTGCTGAAGTGTCTCTTTAATGATTATTTGATGTGTTTTCGACTCTGTTTTAAATCCTGTGCAGGCAGCTGTGAAACCAGAGTGTGGCCGGCTAGTTGGCTTTTCATCCGGAGAGGAGAATCCACACGGAGTGAAGGCTGTCACTAAGGGACAGCGATGTGCCGTGGCCCTGTGGTTCACACTCGACCCGCTCTTCAGAGAGTTGGTGAGTTTGTGCGACTGAGGACTAAAATAGTTTGCGCACTCTGTTGGTGTGTGATGTGGGGATTGAGGGAGGCAGGCAGAATCCCAGAGTGGCAGATATTCTCCTGCACCACATTTCTCACACGGAGCTAACGTTGCCATTATTTGGCTGCTCCGGAATCATCAAGACTCCATGCACTGAACCTGTGGATTTGGAAGGAAAAAGGTCTGCATCCCTGACTTCAGGAATGTGACAGCTGTAACAGGGGGTAAATCACGGTGCCTTCTCCTGAATTTCCCACTCCCGCCCGGGGCTGGAATCTCCGACGGCGAAGTCGCGATGGGCCGGAATATCAAAATTCCCGTCTGAACCGGGGCTGCCCCCTCCAAAGCGGCGTACTCTGTGAGTCGGCCATCTCGCGTATCCATGGCCTCAGGACATTGACTGTGGGCCCCCCCCCCCCCCCCCCCTCCCGATGCTCCGCCGCTAACCGGCATGGATCGCGTGCCGTCTCATCCGTCCGGGAACGCTGCGTAGCGACTGCCGACTCAGTCCAGCGTGCCACAGTTGGGGGAGGGCTGATCTGCGGATGGGGGGGGGACATTATTCAGGGCTGGGGGCACTGTGGTGGGGCGGTTAGGGGCACGCGAGCCGGCCAAAGGGGGGGGACAACTTCGCGGGATGGGTCCGCAAGCGGAACCCGCCATGAAGCACGGCGTGAACGCTGCATCCGCCTCCGTGCGCGGCCATGGATCCGGCAATTCTCCAGGCCGTATCGACAGCTAGAGCCGGGGGGGCTTCCTGGCGTAAAACACTGGCAGGAGGAACATAGTCTCCAAATTAGAGAATCCAGCCCCCGGAGTCTTGAGGAAATTCTCCCAGCGACAATCTGCCTTTAAACTTTCCAGCAGAATCTCCAAAACAACAAGAAAAACGTCGAGACCAACACCAGGAACATCGCCTTCATCAACCTGACCAAAGCATTGACTCAGTAAATCGCCAGGTTCTGCGGATTGTGCTCTGAAGATTTGGATGTCCAAGAAATGTTCTCCCAGTCCCACCGTTGCTTCGTGGCGATATGACTGCTACTGTGTCGAGTCGGAGATTTGAAACATTCAAAATCCAGACTGGGCTCAACAAGGCCGTAAAAGCCCCGATACAATTTAGCATCTACTGACTGTGGCCATTCACCTCAAAGATCAAATATCCCCTGGTGTGAATATTAACTACCATCCAGATGGAAAACTCTTTAACCTCAGTCATCTCCATGTCAGAACGACACTGACCATCATCGACAGACACTATCTACAGTTTGCGAATGAATCTGGGCCGTTGGCCGCTCTACACCAGATTGGTAAACCATTCTCCATCTTTTCAATTCTGCTTCCAACAAACTGGCTCTGTCCTTGAATATTTCCAAAACAGAACTCACATCAACCCACACCTGGGGAGCCAACTATTCCACCTGGTATATGTGTTGATAGAGAGACTCTGGAATATTTCAGCACATTTCGTACCTTGGCAGCCATTTCTCGGCAAACTCCAGCAGAGAGTGTCTGACAACAAAAACCTCCGTAAGTCAACAGAAGGCCCAGGTACAGAGCAGTTGTCCTCAGCACATTTCCTGTACGTCAGTGAGGCTGGATTTGGATTCAGTGGCACATAAGAGCGATAGAGAAATACCACCAGCAATGACCCCACCGCATCCTCCCGATTCAATGCCTGTGTCCTTGAAGCCCAATCCACAGGCATTCAGGCAAAGCCCCAGCAGACTGGACACGTGTCCCTACCACGTCCTGTTTCCCCAAATAGCCTACGTTCCGAGGAGGTCAAATAAAACACTTCAGAAACACTCGGAAGCTCTTGGTGAAGCCTGGCAGCGTTGACATTGACTGAGAGGGACTAGTAATTGTTCAAAATGACGACAACTTGTCCATCGATCTGAATCAGGCTTTGTTCGAAATTTCTAACTGATAAGTAAGAGCAACAACAGAGGAGGCGAGTAAAGGAAGAAAATGCTGCTCCCCAGATTCCATTATCCTGAGAATCACTCCGGATCCCATTACCCTGAGGGTCAATCCGGATCCCATTACCCTGAGGGTCAATCCGGATCCCATTACCCTGAGGGTCACTCCGGATCCCATTACCCTGAGGGTCAATCCGGATCCCATTACCCTGAGGGTCACTCCGGATCCCATTACCCTGAGGGTCACTCCGGGTCCCATTACCCTGAGGGTCAATCCGGATCCCATTACCCTGAGGGTCACTCCGGATCCCATTACCCTGAGGGTCAATCCGGGTCCCATTACCCTGAGGGTCAATCCGGGTCCCATTACCCTGAGGGTCACTCCGGGTCCCATTACCCTGAGGGTCAATCCGGGTCCCATTCACCCTGAGGGTCACTCCGGATCCCATTCACCCTGAGGGTCAATCCGGATCCCATTACCCTGAGGGTCACTCCAGATCCCATTCACCCTGAGGGTCACTCCGGATCCCATTACCCTGAGGGTCAATCCGGATCCCATTCACCCTGAGGGTCAATCCGGATCCCATTCACCCTGAGGGTCACTCCGGGTCCCATTACCCTGAGGGTCACTCCGGATCCCATTCACCCTGAGGGTCACTCCGGATCCCATTCACCCTGAGGGTCAATCCGGATCCCATTCACCCTGAGGGTCAATCCGGATCCCATTCACCCTGAGGGTCACTCCGGATCCCATTACCCTGAGGGTCACTCCGGATCCCATTACCCTGAGGGTCACTCCGGATCCCATTACCCTGAGGGTCACTCCGGATCCCATTACCCTGAGGGTCACTCCGGATCCCATTACCCTGAGGGTCAATCTGGATCTCATTACCCTGAGGGTCAATCCGGATCCCATTACCCTGAGGGTCAATCCGGATCCCATTACCCTGAGGGTCAATCCGGATCCCATTACCATGGGGGTCAATCCGGATCCCATTACCATGGGGGTCACCCTGCCCCATGTGGGTCACCCTGCCCCATGGGGATCACCCTGCCGCATGGGGATCACCCTGCCGCATGGGGGTCACCCTGCCCCATGTGGGTCACCCTGCCCCATGGGGATCACCCTGCCCCATGGGGATCACCCTGCCCCATGGGGGTCACCCTGCCCCATGGGGATCACCCCGCCCCATGTGGGTCACCCTGCCCCATGGGGGTCTCCCTGCCCCATGGGGGTCTCCCTGCCCCATGGGGGTCTCCCTGCCCCATGGGGGTCACCCTGCCCCATGGGGATCTCCCTGCCCCATGGGGGTCTCCCTGCCCCATGGGGGTCACCCTGCCCCATGGGGGTCACCCTGCCCCATGGGGATCACACTGCCCCATGGGGGTCTCCCTGCCCCATGGGGATCACCCTGCCGCATGGGGGTCACCCTGCCCCATGGGGATCACCCTGCCCCATGGGGGTCACCCTGCCCCATGGGGGTCACCCTGCCGCATGGGTGTCACCCTGCCCCATGGGGGTCTAGAATTGGCTTGTACTAGAGTCTAGACTCCAAACTCATGGCAGAAACTCATGACCCTGAATCAACATCATCCTCGAATGAAGAGCAGCCAATGACCGAGGCAGTACTGCCAGACTCTGGGCAAACTGATCGGGAGCATCAATACTGGCTAATTATTGTCCAGTAACCTCCTCAAAATGTATGAGTCACCCTCCCCCCCCCCCCCCCAAAAATCCATGCTTTTGAAGCTGAAATCGCTCCCAATACTCTCCGTACCACATGATAGATTCCTGTCAGCTTCCAGACAGATTGCGGAAGTTTTAGGATTCGTGTTGTTCTGCAGGATCGGGGGTCTGTGAGAAATTCTATTTTCTTTAGTCATTTACAGGACGTGTGCGTCACTGGTTAGGCAGCAATTGCCGTTCAGAAGGTGGGGGTGAGCTGCCTTCTTGAACTGCTGCAGTCACTGAGGTGTAGGTACACCCACTGTGCTGTTAGGATTATTTTCCTTGTTTATTGACTCTGGGTTTTCTTTTTGGTCTGGGGGGGGGGGGGGGGTAGGGGGGGTAGAGGAGTGGTGGGGGGGATGGTACCTAGCCGCCTTCTTGGACCCAGTATCGGGAGGGATGGGCTTTCTCCAACATGAGGGATTCTCCTGGATTTTTTGGGGCTGAAATTTCATTGACTAACTGGTCATGTCCTCGCTTTGCCCCCCCCCCCCCCCCCCCCCCCCCCCCCTCAGGAAAGGATCAAAGCCGACGAGGTTGTTGAGTTGATATCGCTCGAACATCGGCTGGACGACAAAATCAGCGTAAACCCAAGGGATGAATTGTGAACATTTCTTCACGAAAATATTTATTTAATCTTCCCAGAAACACTTTTAGAATGTTGTAATTTTCTGTACAAATTGTAAATTTTAACTTGTTCAGAGATTCTTTCAAACAATTGTTTTATTTTCAAATTGAATTTTGTTGTAAACTGATGATTACCTCGTGCCAGAGATTAACTCCAGGGTTCACTGTGATTGTGTAGAATTGAGCTTCATTCGAAGCTGTGACGTGTACATTTCAGCAGAGAAACCCTCAGGGAAACCAGACAGATATTCTGCCCATGTTGGTACCATTGCAAAGTTGTGAAAATATCTTTGAGTAAAAGGATGTACCCCGTATACCCTGTACCCCGTATACCCTGTACCCCGTATACCCTGTACCCCGTATACCCTGTACCCCGTATACCCTGTACCCCGTATACCCTGTACCCCAAATACCCTGTACCCCAAATACCCTGTACCCCAAATACCCTGTACCCCAAATACCCTGTACCCCGTATACCCTGTACCTGCCAGCATGTACCCCAAATACCCTGTACCCCGTATACCCTGTACCCCGAATACCCTGTACCCCGAATAACCTGTACCCCAAATACCCTGTACCCCAAATACCCTGTACCCCAAATACCCTGTACCCCAAATACCCTGTACCCCAAATACCCTGTACCCCATATACCCTGTACCCCAAATACCCTGTACCCCAAATACCCTGTACCCCAAATACCCTGTACCCCGAATACCCTGTACCCCGAATACCCTGTACCCCGAATACCCTGTACCCCAAATACCCTGGACTCCGTATACCCTGTACCCCAAATACCCTGTACCCCAAATACCCTGTACCTCAAATACCCTGTACCCCAAATACCCTGTACCCTGAATACCCTGTACCCCAAATACCCTGTACCCTGAATACCCTGTACCACAAATACCCTGTACCCCGAATACCCTGTACCCCAAATACCCTGTACCCCAAATACCCTGTACCCCAAATACCCTGTACCCCAAATACCCTGTACCCCGTATACCCTGTACCTGCCAGCGTGTACCCCAAATACCCTGTACCCCAAATACCCTGTACCCCGTATACCCTGTACCTGCCAGCGTGTACCCCAAATACCCTGTACCCCAAATACCCTGTACCCCAAATACCCTGTACCCCAAATACCCTGTACCCCGTATACCCTGTACCCCAAATACCCTGTACCCCAAATACCCTGTACCCCAAATACCCTGTACCCCAAATACCCTGTACCCCAAATACCCTGTACCCCGAATACCCTGTACCCCGAATACCCTATACCCCGAATACCCTGTACCCCAAATACCCTGTACCCCAAATACCCTGTACCCCGTATACCCTGTACCCCAAATACCCTGTACCCCAAATACCCTGTACCTAACAGAGTGTACCACAAACACCCTGTACCCCAAATACCCTGTACGTGACAGAATGTACCCCAAATACCCTGGACCCCAAATACCCTGTACCTGACAGAGTGTACCCCAAATACCCTGTACCCCAAATACCCTGTATCCCAAATACCCTGTACCCCAAATACCCTGTACCCCGTATACCCTGTACCCCAAATACCCTGTACCCCAAATACCCTGTACCTGACAGCGTGTACCCCAAATACCCTGTACCCCAAATACCCTGTACCTGACAGAGTGTACCCCAAATACCCTGTACCCCGAATACCCTGTACCCCGAATACCCTGTACCCCAAATACCCTGTACCCCAAATACCCTGTACCCCAAATACCCTGTACCCCAAATACCCTGTACCTGACAGCGTGTACCCCAAATACCCTGTCCTGGGAGTGTTTGATGGGGTCAGTGCAGAGGGAGCTTTACTCTGTATCTAACCCCGTGCTGTACCTGTCCTGGGAGTGTTTGATGGGGACAGTGTAGAGGGAGCTTTACTCTGTATCTAACCCCGTGCTGTACCTGTCCTGGGAGTGTTTGATGGGGACAGTGTAGAGGGAGCTTTACTCTGTATCTAACCCCGTGCTGTACCTGTCCTGGGAGTGTTTGATGGGGACAGTGTAGAGGGAGCTTTACTCTGTATCTAACTCCATGCTGTACCTGTCCGGGGAGTGTTTGATGGGGACAGTGTAGAGGGAGCTTTACTCTGTATCTAACCCCGTGCTGTACCTGTCCTGGGAGTGTTTGATGGTGACAGTGTAGAGGGAGCTTTACTCTGTATCTAACTCCGTGCTGTACCTGTCCTGGGAGTGTTTGATGGGGACAGTGTAGAGGGATCTTTACTCTGTATCTAACCTCGTGCTGTCCTGGGAGTGTTTGATGGGGACAGTGTAGAGGGAGCTTTACTCTGTATCTAACCCCGTGCTGTACCTGGCCTGGGAGTCTTTGATGGGGACAGTGTAGAGGGAGCTTTACTCTGTATCTAACCCCGTGCTGTACCTGTCCGGGAATGTTTGATGGGGACAGTGTAGAGGGAGATTTACTCTGAATCTAACCCCGTGCTGTACCTGTCCTGGGAATGTTTGATGGGGACAGTGTAGAGGGAGCTTTACTCTGTATCTAACCCCGTGCTGTACCTGTCCTGGGAGTGTTTGATGGGGACAGTGTAGAGGGAACTTTACTCTGTATCTAACCCCGTGCTGTACCTGTCCTGGGAGTGTTTGATGGGGACAGTGTAGAGGGAGCTTTACTCTGTATGTAACCCCGTAATGTACCTGTCCTGGGAGTGTTTGATGGGGACAGGTTAGAGGGAGCTTTACTCTGTATCTAACCCGTGTTGTACATTCCGATCCTGAAGTCACAAACCCGATTTCTGAGCACTGATATTCTTTCTTTAAAGAAATTTCACTGTTTAAAAACAATGCATAAAAATTGTGGTTTAATTTCCTGAGGGTATTTGTGTCTTCACCCTGCATGGGAAACATACACAATATTGTGGTTAAGAAAAAGTTATTTATAAAATAATTATTTTGTAGATACTATTAAAAATTATTTTTGAGAAATGGTCCATTTAATCTGTGAATTGTGGGCGTGCTTCACTTTTGAGAGTTCCCGTCAGAGTCTAGTCTGTGTTGTGGGTTTCCGCAGGTTCTGAGATTTGGTTTTTGCTGATGTTTCCTGTACTCTGTTGTGGATGTAGTTAAACATCAGAGTGCATTTGGAACATGCAATGTGGATCCACGTTGGGACGAATGCTGCTGTGACACTGTTATCTCCAGAGAGCCCCCAGATGGTTGAATGTTTTACACATCATCGCCGACAGTTCACTGAATTTGCCTGAAAAATGGGAACAGCGACCACCTTTTTCCTCTCGTCTTATTCAGTAGAAATGTGAAGTGTTACATTTTGGGAAGGAGAACGAGGAGTTATTACTTTGAAAATAATTTGAATCAGGGGGTGGTCAAAGGGGAGTGAGAGAGCAGACACCAAATTCCCAACCGGATATCGGATTTATCCAGGATGGGCAGGAATTGAAAAATTCACAGCCGAACTCGCAAACATGTGTGACAGAAAGGAATACTGAGATTGAAGATTATACTGATTTGGATTATTAAATAGTGGGTTGTGGTTATTGACAGTTACAGCAGGTTAAAGGTTATGCTGAAAGTATGAGCTGCGGAAGAATGGGAGGAACCTCAAGTGGAGCATAAACACCATCATGAACTGATTGGGTCAAATGGCCTCTTTCTGTGCTGTTTATCTGCTCGAATTGACCATCTTTCTTTGTTTCCTGTTGCCATCTGTCTGATTCGCTCCAACTCTTTCTCCCTCTGTTCCAAGCTTCCTCTTGTTTGACCCAATCACTTCCTGGTCTGTCTTGATCTTTCTCAGCTAGGAGGGGGGGGGGGGGGGGGGGGGAGATCAGTTCAGTGTGTTATATACTTTGATGCAAAAAAATTTACAGAATTAAACTTTAATAAATATGTACTTTGTGAAAGATGAAAAAACTTGAACCTGCAAATAAAATAATTTAAATTTCAGTGCAGTCTTTGTCCAATTCACCAGCAAAACAAACACAAAGCTTCAGCTACAAAAACAGAAAATGCTGGGGACTCTCAGCAGGTCTGACAGCCTCTGGAGAGAGAAGGGAGCTGACGTATCGAGCCCGGGTGACTCTTTATTAAAGCTGGAGAAAGCTGGAGTCAGTCCAAAATTGACAGGCATCCAGACTCGAAACGTTAGCTGCCCGGCGAGGGGGGGGGGGGGTTTGAGAGGGGGACACAGCGTACCCAGCGCCGCACTGTAATGTCTGTCTGCGGAGGGACAGTGTACACAGCGCCGCACTGTAATGTCTGCGGAGGGACAGTGCCACACTGTAATATCAGTCTGCGGAGAGAGACAGTGTGCACAGTGCCGCACTGTAATATCTGTCTGCGGAGGGACAGTGTACACAGTGCCGCACTGTAATATCGGTCTGCGGAGAGAGACAGTGTGCACAGTGCCGCACTGTAATATCAGTCTGCGGAGGGACAGTGTACACAGTGCCGCACTGTAATGTCAGACTGCGGAGAGAGACAGTGTACACAGTGCCGCACTGTAATGTCAGACTGCGGGAGGGACAGTGTACACAGTGCCGCACTGTAATGTCAGACTGCGGAGGGACAGTGTACACAGTGCCGCACTGTAATATCAGACTGCGGTGGACAGTGTACACAGTGCCGCACTGTAATATCAGTCTGCGGAGGGACAGTGTACACAGGGCCGCACTGTAATGTCAGACTGCGGGGGGGACAGTGTGCACAGTGCCGCACTGTAATATCAGACTGCGGGGGGGACAGTGTGCACAGTGCCGCACTGTAATATCAGTCTGCGGAGGGACAGTGTACACAGGGCCGCACTGTAATGTCAGACTGCGGAGGGACAGTGTACACAGTGCCGCACTGTAATATCAGACTGCGGAGGGACAGTGTACACAGTGCCGCACTGTAATATCAGACTGCGGGGGGGACAGTGTGCACAGTGCCGCACTGTAATATCAGACTGCGGAGGGACAGTGTACACAGTGCCGCACTGTAATATCAGTCTGCGGAGGGACAGTGTACACAGTGCCGCACTGTAATGTCAGACTGCTGGGGACAGTGCACACAGCGCCGCACTGTAATGTCAGTGTGATGATCGGAATACATTGCCCCTTTAAGAGGCTTGGAACCCTGGGGGACTCCGCCTCTGGCTACGCCCCCTGGGAAACAGTACTTAAGATGAGACTCCATTTTGCGAGCACACTTCTCATGGAGGCTGCCATTGTTCACTGCTTATTAAAGCCTTTAATTACTGACCTAACTTTCGTGTGGTAATTGAGAGTGCCTCAATTTAATAAGCAGTGCACATCAAGATGGACAGCGGTCTGAAACCAGAGAGACCCAACCTGGATGGCCGGACGCCTGAAGCCTCGGAAATCTTTAAACATTGGCTCCGGTGTTTTGAGGATTATTTGGACTCCTCACCGTCTGATGTCGACAGCGCTCGCAAGCTGCGCTTCCTACATGGCCGGGTGAGCCACCGAATCTCTGCCATGATTGAAACCGCTACGACCTATGAGGCGGCGATCGAAATATTGAAGAAACGCTTCATAAAGACTACCAATGAGGTACATGCCAGGCATTTGCTCTCAACCTGCAGCCAGCGCTCTGGAGAAATGCTGGACGGGTTCGTGGAAAGACTCACCGCGCTCGCGAGGAATTCATCGTACATCCGGCAGCGGCTCCTAGAAGACGGGGCGAAGGATCTCCATGGCACGGTAACGCTCGGCTTTTCTCTCGTAACGGCCCACCGTAACCTCCGTACGTACTCCGCGGACCTTACCAATCCCTCTCGATCCCCTCCAGACTCGGCCACGCTACAGGCCTGTGCCACGCATCGATCCACTCACTCCGGGGGCTCCCCATGCTATTTCTGTGGGCAAGGCCAGCACCCACGTCAGCGTTGCCCGGCCCGATCCGCGACCTGCAACGACTGCGGGAAGAAAGGGCACTTCGCTAAAGTCTGCCTGGCTGGGCCCAAAGGCCACAAACAAAACCCTCACCAGGCCCAGAAATCAAACTCCCGGCCTCACAGACCCCGCAACGCGGCTGCACTGCGGCCAGACACGCCCACCTCCGACACGTCATCGACCTCGTGCGAGTCATGGGAGCGGCCATCTTGGTGGCGGCCATCTTTGAAACCCGACACGTGCGACCGGCGGCGGCGGCCATCTTGTGACTCCGGGCGGCCATTTTGTGAGTCCGACTCTGACGGCCCGAACCTAGGAGCGATCACGCTTGATCAATCACGGCCGAAACACCTGCGTAACTCGATGATGCGGGTGCGAATCAACGGCCAAGACACTCCCTGCCTGTTCGACTCCGGGAGCACGGAGAGCTTTATCCACCCAGACACGGTAAGGCGCTGCTCCCTGCGCACCCATCCCGCCTCCCAAACTATCGCCCTCGCCTCAGGGTCCCATTTGGTTCAAATCACGGGGTATTGTGTCGCTGACCTCACAATTCAAGGCGCGAAATACTCCCGTTTTAAACTGTACATTTTTCCTCAACTCTGCGCCCCCCTGCTGCTCGGCCTGGACTTTCAGTGCAGCCATCGGAGCCTGACACTGCAGTTCGGCGGACCCCTGCCCCCACTCACAGTCTGCAGCCTGGCGACACTCAAAGTTGCGCCACCCCCCCCTCTTCACAAACCTCACTCCCGACTGTAAGCCCATCGCCACCAAGAGTCGCCGGTACAGTACCCAAGACATGACTTTCATCAAGTCGGAGGTTCAGCGGCTACTAAAAGAGGGGGTCATAGAGGCCAGCAACAGCCCTTGGAGGGCCCAGGTATTAGTAGTCCGCTCCGGGGAAAACCAACGCATGGTAGTGGATTATAGCCAGACAATAAACCGCTTCACACAACTCGATGCGTACCCACTTCCCCGAATAGCTGAAATGGTGACCCAAATTGCCCAGTATCGGGTATTCTCCACGGTTGACCTCAAATCGGCCTACCACCAACTCCCTATTCGCTCAGAGGACCGCCCCTACACGGCTTTTGAAGCAGCCGGTTGGCTGTTTCACTTCCTCAGGGTACCCTTTGGTGTTACAAACGGAGACTCCGTTTTCCAGAGGGCGATGGATCAAATGGTGGACCAGTACGGCTTACGGACGACCTTCCCGTACTTGGACAACGTCACCATCTGCGGCCATGACCAGCAGGACCACGACGCAAACCTGAGGAAGTTCCTCCAGACTGCCCGGGCCCTCAACCTCACCTACAACAAAGAGAAATGCGTGTTCCACACAACCCGGCTAGCCGTCCTCGGCTACGTCGTGGAGAACGGGGTCCTAGGCCCGGACCCCGACCGCATGCGTCCCCTTAAGGAACTCCCCCTCCCCCGTAGCCTCAAGGCACTCAAACGGTGCTTGGGGCTTTTCTCCTATTACGCCCAGTGGGTCCCCAGATATGGGGACAAAGCCCGGCCACTCATTAAGACCACGGTTTTTCCTCTGACGGATGAGGCCCAGTCGGCTTTCAACCGTATCAAGGCCGGCATCATCAAGGCCGCCATGCACGCGGTGGACGAAGCCATCCCCTTTCAAATAGAAAGCGATGCATCAGACGTCGCCCTGGCTGCTACCCTCAACCAAGCGGGCAGACCGGTAGCGTTCTTCTCCCGAACCCTCACCGCCTCGGAAATTCGGCACTCTGCAGTCGAGAAGGAGGCACAAGCCATATGGAGGCCGTGCGGCACTGGAGGCACTACCTAGCCGGTAGGAGGTTCACCCTCATCACCGACCAACGGTCGGTCGCCTTTATGTTCGATAACGCACAACGGGGCAAAATAAAGAACGACAAGATTCTGAGGTGGAGAATAGAGCTCTCCACCTATACGTACGATATTAAATATCGCCCGGGGAAGCTCAACGAGTCCCCAGATGCCCTGTCTCGCGGCACGTGCGCCAACGCGCAATTGGACCGCCTGAGAGCCATCCACGATGACCTCTGCCACCCGGGGGTCACCCGGCTTGCCCACTTCATCAAGTCCCGCAACCTGCCCTACTCCACAGGGGAGGTCAAGACCATGACTAAGGCATGCCAGATCTGTGCAGAATGCAAGCCGCAGTTCTATCGACCAGACAAGGCCCGCCTGATAAAAGCCTCTGGGCCCTTTGAGCGACTAAGCCTCTCCCGTCCAACAACCGCAACATCTATTTCCTCACCGTCATCGATGAATTCTCCCGCTTCCCTTTTGCTGTCCCCTGCCCCGATACTACCTCGGCCTCCGTGATCAAGGCACTGCGCAGCATCTTCGCTCTGTTTGGTATCCCCGCTTATATCCACAGCCACATTGTGATATTGGTCTGCGGAGGGACAGTGTACACAGTGCCGCACTGTAATATCAGACTGCGGAGGACAGTGTACACAGTGCCGCACTGTAATATCAGACTGCGGGGACAGTGTACACAGTGCCGCACTGTAATGCCAGACTGCGGGGGAACAGTGTACACAGTGCCACATTGTGATATCAGACTGCGGGGACAGTGTACACAGTGCCGCACTGTAATATAAGTCTGCGGAGAGACAGTATACACAGTGCCGCACTGTAATGTCAGACTACTGGGGACAGTGTACACAGCGCCGCACTGTAATATCAGTCTGCGGAGGGACAGTGTATACAGTGCCGCACTGTAATATCAGTCTGCGGAGGGACAGTATACGCAGTGCATACTGTGATGTCAGATTGTGTGGTGGGGGTGGGTGGGGACGGGGACAGGGGGGGTTAGGGAAGGGAGATTGCAATGTATTATTTTATTCATTTTCAGGATGTGGGTGTCGCTGGTTAGGCCAGCTTTTATTGCCCATCCCTAGTTGCCCTTCAGAAGGTGGTGGTGAACTGCTGCAGTCCCTGAGGTGTAGGCACACCCAATGTGCTGTTAGGGAGGGAGTTCCAGGATTTTGACCCAGCGACAGTGAAGGAACGGTGATATATTTCCAAGTCAGTGGGGTGAGTGACTTGGAGGGGAACCTCCAGGTGGTGGGATTCCCAGGTATCTGCTGCTCTTGTCCTTCTAGATGGTAGTGGTCGTGGGTTTGGAAGGTGCTGACTAAGGATCCTTGGTGAGTTCCTGCAGTGAATCTTGTAGACGGTACACACGTTGGCTACTGTCGTTGGTGGTGGAGGGTTTGACTGTTTATGGAAGGTGGAGCAATCAACCGGAGCTGCTGTGTGTCCTGGATGGTGTCGTTTAGCAAGGGCTCCTTGATTTTGTTTACCTCTTCATTCACCTGAGGAAGAAGCAGTGCTCCAAAAGCTAGTGTTTAGAAAAAACCTGTTGGACTTTAACCTGGTGTTGTAAGACTTCTTACTGTGCACAATATTCAGCACCATTTGCGACTCCTCAGATAATGAAGCAGCCAATGTCCAAATACAGCAAGGCCTGGACAATATCCAGGCTTGGGCTGACTAGTGACGAGTTACATTCACGCCACACAAGTGTCAGGCAATGACCATCTCCTATAAGAGAGGATTTAACCATCTGCTCTTGACGTTCAATGGCGTTACCATCGCTGAATCCCCCACAATCAACATCCTGGGGGTTACCATTGATCAGAAATGAACTGGACCCAGTCACATTAATACTGTGGCTACCAGGGCAGGTCAAAGACTAGGAATCCTAAGGCGACCTCCTGACCCCCCAAACCCTCTCCACCATCTACAAGACACAAGTCAGGAGTGTGATGGAATACTCTCCACTTTCTTGGATGAGCGCAGCTCCAGCAACACTCAAGAGGCTCAACGCCATCCAGGACAAAGCAGCCCCGCTTGATTGCTCCCCCTTCCACAAACATTCAAACCCTCCACCATCGACAAACAGTGGCAGCCCTGTGTCCCATCTACAAGATGCACCGCAGTAACGCACCAATGTTCCTTAGATAGAACCTTCCAAACCAACGACCATTACTACCTAGAAGGACAAGGGCAGCATATATCTGGGAACCCCACAACCTGGAGGTTACCTCCAAGATGCTCACCATCCTGACTTGGAAATATGTCGCCGTTCCTTCACTGTTGCTGGGACTAAACCGTGGAACTCCGTCCCTATCAGCACTGTGGGTGTACCTACACCTCAGGGCCTGCAGCGGTTCAAGATGTCAACTCACCACCACCTTTTGAAGGGTAACTAGGAATGGGCAATAAATGCAGGCCTAACCAGCTCACATCCCATAAATGAATTTTTTTTAAAAACCCAGATTCTCCAACCCAAGGAACTAAAATCTCATATCACTGGAACCATTCTGGTGAATCTCCTCTGCAGCCTCTCAAGGACTCTCACATCCTTCCTGAAGTGTTAGCAGAGCTTTATAAAGATTCAGCGTAACTTCCCTGCTTTTGTACTCAATGCCCCTATCAATTAAGCCCAATTTATAATTGTGCCATTTGGTCTAACTTGCCCCTCCCCATCTCTTCCACCAAAATGCAACCCCTCACATTTCTCTACATTAAATCTTCCATTTGCCTGCCCATCTCCCTAGTTTACCCATGTTATGCCGCAGGCAATTCGCATCATCACATTTGTCACTCTTTCAAGTTTGATGTCATCAGCAAATTTTGAAATTCTACTCTGCAATGCAAGATCAGAGTAATGCATCAACGAGGTCAAAAAAATCAGTGGCCCCAGCACTGACCATTGGGAATGCCACAGTTCACCTGGCTGAACAATAACTAATACCACAAGTTAATGTATTGCTGGAGACAGGAAGGCTGGGCACTTCTTGCAAGAATTGTGCTGGACTTTTTAAACTAGGTGTGGTAAACACCACTGGTAACACACTACGTGTATTACGGTACTGCCACTGTACTACAGGTAACACGGTAAATCCCAGCATGCTGGCTCCACCCAGCAGGCTCTGTATAACAGTGTAGGCTCTCCTGCACTGCTTCTATTCTGGTTCCAGCTACAGGAGGCTCAACATCTTGTGCAATAAAGCCTCAATAGTTTCACCATTTTCATCTTGTGGTCATTGATGGTATATCCATTTATTGCACAAGATTTTTAGAGATGAACGTCTTAATCAAGCCTGATCGCCTTGAGCTGAACCCTCACGCAGCCGTCGCCACAGCCACCTTCGAGCATTGGCTAGCCTGCTTTGAAGGATACCTCGGAGCAGCCACTGAAACCCTCTCGGACCCGCAGAAGCTCCAGATCCTCTACTTATGGGGTGAGCACACAAGTTTTTCTCCTCATCCGGGATGCTCTGCGGATACTCGGTAGGAACTGTAATTGCCAGGCAGTCAGCAGTCCAACACACCAAACTACTAATCAGAGACGCTTTCGTCATGGGCATTAGGTCTACTTACGTTCGCCAGCGGTTATTGGAAGGGGGAACGCTCGACCTTACAGAGACTGTGCAGCTTTCCAGCTCCCTAGAAGTGGCCTCCCGCAATTTGGAGGCCTACACCTCCGACCGCATGGCACCCTCGTGGGCATCGTGGGTCCCCCCATCTGCCGACTCGGGTACAGCGCAAACCTGCGCCGCACGGCAGCCAGCCAACCCCGGAGGGCCCAAATGTTATTTCTGGCAACACTGCCCAGCGCAGAGCGCGAGCTGCAATGGGTGTGGAAAGAGGGGCCAATTTGTCTCCTTTTGCCAGGCCCGATCGGTCACTGTCGTTTCCAGGCCCAGCATCGCTACACCCCCACGTGCGATCCAGGGGTGCCGCCATCTTCGCCGCCGCCCCCACGTGCGGCCCGTGGGTGCCACCATCTTGGATGTCATCTGTCATACATCTTGGACCGCGCCTCAGGACCCCTACTCGCCCGGCCGTTCACGGCCCGCCGATACCTCAGCCACTGCTGATCAGCCCAGCAACTCCCAACATCTTCCGCAGCTCGCCTCCATCACCCTCGATCAGTCTCGGCTCCGATCAGTCTCGGCTCCGTAACCTTGTGACCGCTACAACGACTGTACGGATCAACGGGCACGAGGCGACCTAACTCTGGGAGCACGGAGAGTTTCATGCTCTGCTACGGTAAGGCGCTGCTCCCTCCCGGTCCTCCCCATCACCCAGAAAATCTCCCTGGCCTCCGGAGCCCATTCCTTACTGATCCGGGTGTACTGCGTCGTGACCCTCTCCGTACAGGGCGTAGAGTACAGCAACTTCAGGCTCTACGTCCTCCCCCACCTCTGCGTTGCCCTGTTACTGGGTCTCGATTTTCAGTGCCACCTCCAGAGCCTTACTCTGAAATTCGGCGGACCCCTGCCCCCCCACCAACCCCCAACCCCCACCGTCTGTGGCCTCACGACCCATGAGGTCGATCCGCCTTCACTGTTTGCAAACCTCTCCCCAGACTGTAAGCCCGTCGCCACGAGGAGCAGACAGTACAGCGCACAGGACAGGACCTTCATCAGGTCGGAAGTCCAATGACTTCTGCTGGAGGGGCTCATTGAGGCCAGCAACAGCCCCTGGAGAGCTCAAGTGGTGGTAGTAAGACTAGGGAGAAACACCGGATAGTCATCGACTACATCAACCGGTACACACAGCTCGACGCGTACCCCCTCCCACGCGTTTCTAACATGGTCAATCAGATTGCGCAGTATCGGGTCTTTTCCACAGTGGACCTGAAGTCCGCCTACCACCAGCACCCCATCCACCCGGAGGACCGCCAATGCACTGCGTTCAAAGCAGATGGTCGTCTCTATCACTTCCTTAGAGTTCCCTTCAGCATCACCAATGGGGTCTCAGTCTTCCGGCGAGAGATGGACCGAATGGTTGACCAGTACGGGCTGCGGGCCACGTTCCCGTGCCTAGATGTCACCATCTGCGGCCACGACAACAGGACCATGACACAAACCTCCAAAAATTCCTCCATACCGCCAAACTCCTTAATCTCACCTACAATAAGGAGAAATGCGTGTTCCGCACCAACCACTTTTTCATCCTTGGCTATGTTGTGGAAAATGGAGTCCGAGGGCCTGACCCCGACCGCATGCGCCCCCTCCTGGAACTCTCCCCCCCTCCCCCACTGCCCCAATGCCCTGAAACGATTATGCCCAGTGGGTCCCTAATTATGCGGACAAGGCCCATCCACTCAAGTCCACAGTTTTTCCCCCTGACGGCTGAGGCCTGCTGAGCCTTCAACCGCATCAAGGCCGACATCGCCAAGGCCACGATGCACGTGGTCGACAAATCCCTCCCCTTTCAGGTGGAGAGCGATGCATCGGACGTGGCTCTGGCCGCCACCCTCAACCAGGCGGGCAGACCTGTGGCTTTCTTTTCCCACACCCTCCATGCCTCCGAAGTTCGGCATTCCTCTGTCAAAAAGGAAGCCCAAGCTATTGTGGAAGCTGTGCGGCATTGGCGGCATTACCTGGCCGGCAGGAGTTTTACTCTCCTCACTGACCAACGGTCGGTTGCCTTGATGTTTAGTAATACACAGCGGGGCAAGATTAAGAACGACAAGATCTTGAAGTGGAGGATCGAACTCTCTACCTATAACTACGAGATCTTGTATCGCCCAAGGAAGCTCAATGAGCCCCCAGATGCCCGATCCTGTGGTACATGTGCCAGCGCACAATTGGACCGACTTCGGGCTCTTCACAATGACCTCTGTCACCCGGGGGTCACCGGTTCTTCCATTTTATCAAGGCCCGCAACCTGCCCCACTCCATCGAGGAGGTCAGGACTGTGACCAGGGACTGCACAGTCTGCACGGAGTGCAAACCGCACTTCTACCGGCCGGATAGGACCTGGTGAAGGCCTCCCGCCCCTTTGAGCGCCTCAGCATCGACTTCAAAGGGCCCCTTCCCTCCACCGACCGCAACGTGTACTTTCTCAATGTAATTGATGAGTATTCCCGCTTCCCATTCGCCATCCCATGCCCCGAAATGACGTTTGCCATGGTCATCAAGGCCCCACCTACATCCACATAGCGATCAGGGACCCTCCCTCAGGAGCGACGAGCTGCGTCAGTTCCTGCTCAGCAAGGGCATCGCCTCGAGCAGGACGACCAGCAACAACCCCCGGGTAAACGGACAGGTGGAGAGGGAGAACGCGACGGTCTGGAAGGCCGTCCTGCTGGCCCTCGAGTCTAAGAATGTCCCGGTCTCCTGCTGGCAGAGGTCCTCTCCGATGCGCTCCACTCCATCCTGTGCACTGCTACTAATGAGACCCCTCACGAACGTGTGTTTACCTTCCCTAGGAAGTCCACCTCTGGGGTCTCGCTCCCAACCTGGCTGACAGTTCCTGGGCCCGTCCTCCTCCGGAAGCATGTGAGGAGTCATAAATTGGATCCCCTGGTCGAGAAAGTCCACCTCCTCCATGCGAACCCACAGTACGCCTACGTGGCAGACCCCGACTGGCGACAGGACACAGTCTCCCTCCGGGACCTGGCACCCGCTGGGTCCCCACCCACAACCGTCACAACTCCCAACCTGGTACCGACCCTCCCCCTCTGGTTGTCCCCCTCGCCCCTGCGTCGCCCACCCTCCCACCAGCGAGCCTCACCATGGCCCCCACCCCAGCAGGATCTTGCTATCTCACCAGATCTACTACTGGGTGACGAAGGAGAGGACAACACGCTCCTGGAGTCGGTGACCACATCGGCGTCCATATCAACACCAGGACTGAGGCGATCGCGGCGGAGGGTCAAGGCCCCCGACAGACTCCATCTGTAACATTGTTTTCACACCCGCTGGACTTTTTTTTAAACAGGGGGTGAATGTGGTAAACACCACTGGTAACACACTACGCGTATTAGGTACTGCCCATGTATTACCGGTAAATCCCAGCCTGCTGGCTCCTCCCAGCAGGCGATGTATAACAGTGTACGCTCTCCTGCGCTGCTTCCATTCTGGTTACAGCTGCAGGAGGCTCAACATCTTGCACAATAAAGCCTCAATAGTTTCACCATTTTCATCTCGTGGTCATTGATGGTATATCACTAGGTCTGTTCCAGTGGAGTTCTCACTGAAGCTGAGTTTGTGTTCTGTCAGGGTCACTCTCCTGACCTCACTACAGTCTTGGTTCAAACATGGACAAAAGAGCTGAATGCCAGAGGTGAGGTGAGAGTGATTCCCTGTGACATCAGGGCAGCATTTGACCGAGTATGGCATCAACGAGCTCTACCAAAACTGAAGTCAATCAGAATCGGGGGAAACTCTCCGCTGGTTGGAGTCATACCCGGCAGAAAGGAAGATGGTTGTGGTGGTTGGAGGTCAATCATCTCAGCTCCAGGACATCACTGTAGGAGTTCCTCAGGGTACTGTCCCAGGCCCCACCATCTTCAGCTGCTTCATCAATGACCTTCCTATCAACATCCTGTGGGTTACCATTGACCAGAAACTGGACCCAGCCACATTAATACTGTGGCTACAGGAGCAGGTCAGAGGTTGGGAATCCTATGGCGAGTAACTCACCTCCTGACCCCCCCCAAAGCCTCTCCACCATCTACAAGGCACAAGTCGGGAGTGTACTGGAATACTCTCCACTTGCCTGGATGAGTGCAGCTCCAACAACACTCAAGAACGTCAACACCATCCAGGACAAAGCAGCCCCGCTTGATTTTGCCCCTTTGACAAACATTCAAACTCTCCACCACTGATGAACAGTGACAGCCGTGTGTGCCATCTACAAGATGCACTGCAGTAACTCTCCAAGGTTCCTTAGACAGCACCTTCCAAACCCACGACCACTACCATCTAGAAGGATAAGAGCAGCAGGTACCTGGGAACCCCACCACCTGGAGGTTCCCAGCCACTCATAACCCTGACTTGGAAATATATCGCCGTTCCTTCACTGTCGCTGGGTCAAAATCCTGGAACTCCCTCCCTAACAGCACAGTGGGTGTACCTACACCTCAAGGATTGCAGCGGTTCAAGAAGGCAGCTCACCACCACCTTCTCAAGGGCAATTAGGGATGGGTAATGAATGCTGGCCTAACCGACGCCCACATCCCATAAATTCATTTTTAAAAATCTAATCTGAAGGATAACATCAGTCTAAACTAAGCCCTCTATTTCACACATACTTGTGTTGATTGGCAGAGGAAGTTCTCTGCAAGCTGTGAACTGGGAAACCATGCCATATCAAAATCAAGGAGCTTGAAGCCAGATAATGCACCGCTTTAATAAACTAACAGACTCTCTGTCTTGCCAAAACAATTGGGGAGGACGTCCTGCAATGTTTTCCACATCAACGGTCACGGATGGGAGAGCTTCAGAAGATTTAATGAGGTGAAAATTCAAAAGACACTCACGGGAACCAGGACTCTTGAGAAATTTTTAATTGGATGCTTAATACTGCAGGAAAAAAAGGAGTAGTTGTGACACTTTTTACAGAAGGAACTCCAAAGTGCATCAAATCCAACACATGGCTGCAGGTTTACACAGATTTAAAATATAGGCACTGATCCCGAACCTGCCAGTGCCCTGGTCTGCTACCCCCACCCTCAGATCACTGCCGCTGTCAACAGTTTATCTTGTGAAACACTCCAACTAAAGGCAACATCCATCTTACAGCAGACCTGGTTATTCGGCTCCAGCTTACTCTGCTGTTTCAGACAGTGCTGATGTGCCACTGACCAATGAAAACTTTCATTTATCCAGCCTTGACCCCGTCTCCAGAGATTATAATCATTGGTGGAGAGTGCAGAGTGTTGCCAGTGTTGGTGCACACACAGTTTGGCTAAATTACAGTAATGATTTATACCACCTTAAACATTATGTATATTTATTTCTAAAAAAGATTCACAAAATGCTCCAATGACGTATATACAGCAATGTGAAATGAAGACTGACCGGCGATTTTATTATTCTCTCAGCCATTACAGACAAACTCCCATTTAAAATTTTAACACATCCCATTTTAATATCTGCACAATGTTGAACTCTTATCAAGGCCACAAAAATACACTTTGAGACTTTTTTTCTGTTCTTTTTCTCTCTGATTGCACAGAATACATTTCAAAACCATTCATGGGAAAGCCTACTGTAGTACTCTATTTCCACAATCATAAGAAAAGGCAAGTGAAGTGCGGGGGGGAGGCAAGGGGATGTGGGACGGGGGGGGCTTTCCCAGTGTGGAATAGTATTTCCTGCTCTCCTTCCCTTCCCTTCATTTTCTAGCTCCTCTCTTGGGAGTTCTAATCCTTTGTGGGGTTGATACAATCCCAGCAGCCCAGACGGGTCTGTGATAACTTGCCCAGTCTGCAGTGAGGGGACAGTGAGGGGAGCAGAGGAAATTGCAGCTGAGCAAGGAGTCAGCAGGCATTGGATTCGGAACAGGAACTACTCCACGCCTACGCGGATGATCCCAAAATGTTGTAACATTTTAGAACGGTTTTGAAGTGCAGTAAAATTGAAGGCAGCAAACAAAGAGGGACAAAAAGAATGAAAAATGTCTCCGTGTGTCTGATTGTGGCTGCTAAACCTTAATTCACAGTTTGTGAGGAATTCCAATAACATGAATCTCCTCAGCCATTAGCACCAAGCTGTTTGGAGTTCATCTGCAGGATAGCCTCAGTCGCTATAGCAAAATATCAAGAGATGAATATAAAACAAAACTTTGAAATCTAGGACTCACATGTGAAACGGATGTACTTACAACACACAGGCTACCCCAGAACCAGGTTCAAGTAGAGAAACAGAATGTTGCAGTGTGGAAACTGTCAATGATACAAGTGGTGGCTTCGGTGATGTCTAACTTCTGCCAACCCCACCTCCCACCAAACAACAGAAGGTTTTAACCAGGTGACAATGCAACAGAAATCAGATAGTTCTTCTAACTGTGAGGAGCTCTGGCTATCAATGTCCTCAGAAAGCACAACTGCAATGCTACCACGACCAAGTGCAGTTTACTGGGTAGCTATTTAACCACTTCATTAATTTAACAGTGTCATTTCTAACCATCCAGATTTAAATTTTCCCTCTGTTTCGGTATTGCACATGATGTGAGATCTTTACATTGGTGTTTTATAAGAGTGATGTACTGTATAAAAATCCTAAACACCTCGTCTGAATCACAAAACCAGTAAACAGTTTCTTATGTTAGATTTTGAATTTTTTTTTATCAGGATCAAATTTCCGCGGGTAAAAACGGGAAAATTTGAGGAGAGTGGAATTCACCATATTGTACATGATTTGGGATAAACCCTTTGAATGGCTTCAGGCCCAGGTTTAAGCAAGTGCCACATGCAAATGAAGGAATGGCCTGTGCTCCCCAGTGAAGTAGTTGAAACCCAATACAGTACAGGTCTAGCAACCCTACCAGCACCACCAGGATCAGTACAATTTCACACATGCAACATCCCGCAAATGAAATGCACAAAGTTGAGATGGATCTCAATATAAAAAAAATATGAAAACTTATTTAAAAATGATCATGAGCGATTGACAAGAAGCATTTTACCCCTTTGTCCCATTTAAAGTTGAAGCTAACCTCAGAACACAATTGTCAGTCAGGGTTGTGTTCATCAGCTTATATATCACAGCTTTCACACCTCAACTCGAACAAACAAGAGCTGCATTCATCAGTGGGAGTGAGTGTTTTGAATGATCGAGGACACATCGACATCAGGTGATCACATTGCCAACTCAAAACTGTCCTGTCCACTGAGCTTATACACGTTCAGTCAGAACCAAGTGCTTCCTGGGGTCAGTCTTTGGACCAGAGGCACCACCCAGCAACCTCGCCCCGGAAGTGATTGGTGTCCGGGAACAAAATGGCAGGTTTGGTAGCTTTAACAGACAAACTATTTACTGAATCTAACTAATTAGGGGCCCAGAGACCCAGTTCAGTGAGCTGAAATCGCACGGAAGGCTGGGTGGTTTGTAAATTGATGAGTAGCATGGTGACCATCATTAAGAAAACAATGGCACAGATTGCTGACCTCTCTCAGAGAGTCTGGCTGCTACGGTTATCGCGACGGTCAGTGCCATCTCCCCACTCCTGACATCAGCCCAGGCTGTGAAATAACAAGTGCCATTTCTGAAGTGCAAGATAACTAGGGATAGAGCGAGGGAGGAGGTTACGGCAACACCAAAGGTGCCGGTCAACTCATCTTCTCACTCCCTCTGTACTTCCTCATGCTCTCACACATCCCTCTGCAATCACAGATCTGATGCAAAAAAATAAACAATACCATGGATTAGAATTGATCCTGTCTAAACAGGAAGAGATGCATAAATATGGCAGTTACAAATCCCATATAGCCCCTCAAGCACCCTATAAGCTTTGATACAGCTACCGTATATGGGCAGTTGGGCTTAAGACAACAAAAAAAAAATAAAGACACAAAATAAAGTTGAGTAAGTGCAACCGATTTGGACACGAGTGAGGCTACTCAGTATAGATGTTCTAACAGTATCCCCTCGTATTCTTGTCGTCTTTCGATACTTTTGGGACATTGTCTTTTGTGGTTCGATGTGTTCATGCCTCCAGGCCACTTCACTCCCCCTCCTCTTTGATCCGCTGTTTGCTACGCCGTCCATCCATGTCAAACCCAAAATCATTCCAATCATCGCGGGGAGGGAAGGAGATGGTCTGGCGCAGGGTGAAACGGACGGCATCAATTACCCGCTCACCTCGCGTCTCATTCTGAGAGCCCATGCTGGCGGTGGAGGCACTACTCGTGTTCCGCAGAAGCTGTGGGGGGTTTGTGTAGTCAAGGGTCTGCCTGTGGTCCAGTATTCCTTTCCAGATAGCGTGTCGGTACTGCTCTGGAATCTTAAGGCTGATCAGATCCTGATGGAGAGATACAAAAATAAAAGGAGGGTTTTAGTTACTCGAGACAGCCAATCGCCGACCATTTTACGGGTTGGCGCTCCTGAAATGGAACTCTGCGTGGTGAGAGTGCAGACTGGAAACTTTCATTCCATTACTCTCCATTAGGAGAGTTCAGCTATCCCTTAGAAAACTTTACAAAACTTCAAACTATAGAGTTGAAAAAACAAGTCTGACCAATTCTTTTATCTAGTTTCATCTAGAGTCGGGCTCTGTATGGCTCAATCCTAGATAGTCTGGACACAAGAACATAGACGGAGACTGTCCCTCCTTCCACAAAGAGATCAGTTGATCCCTGATCACTGATTCAGAAAAGAGATCACTGATTCACAGAGAACTGTGAATCAGTTGTTTTCATGAGAATCCGACAGGTTCCTCTCGCTTTTACTGACACAACAAATGGCCAGATTTAGTACATTCAATTTCACACAGTGAGATTTGAACACAAACCTCTTCATTCCAATAACCACTGCCACACACCCAGCATTTAGCTTGAGCAGTGGGAAACTCCACCGCAGTGTACCACATTTCACTGACCACTATTTTGTAGACCTATTCCTTCTAACACATACTGAGATTTTCCAGCATGTTCTGTTTACAGCTAGTGGGGTGAGGCCCTCTCTACCATGAAACAAATTGAAAGAAAAATATTGCTCGTACTCTACCTTACCCAAGGGGAACTAAAGTTACCAGGGCAGATTTTCCTGCTCGAGTGGCTGTTCGATCAGCTGGGGAGGAGGTGGGTGGGGGAGACAGCAACCACTGACTACTCCCCATTCACTATAAATGACGGTAGATGGACAAAGTCTCCAGCTGTATGCTGCTTTTGCCTGATGTACCCATGGTTACCTTCCTCAGGGATACAATAGATACGGGAAAACCAAATTAAATATTTGTATTATCTTTTCTACCCAAAGTCCATGGCATTGAGGACTTTGTACAAACCCACACTCTTGGCAATTTTACCCATGCTACGGTTTTAATGAGATACGGTTTAAGCCGGTCAGAGCAGAGGCACAGCAGAGCGAGGAAACCACTTACATCCATGGTAAAATGCTCGATCTGGTAAATGTTCATCAATCCCTGGGTGGTGAAATACTCCAAACACGACGCACAGCCGGCTCTCGTCAGGAAACTGCGAGGAGAGAGGGAGGGATGGTTAGTACTGTACCTTACTCAGGGTCACAACTCTTTCAAACAAGCAGGAGATATACAAACATAGAATCCCTACAGTGCAGAAGGAGGGCTTTGGGCCCTTCGAGTCTGCACCGTCCCTCCGAAAGAGAGCCCTACCTGGGCACAATCCCCCACCCTATCCCTACAAACCCACCTGACCGTTGGATACTTAGAAGCAATTGAGAATGGCCAATCACTTGAGTGCAATAAATAACTCTTTGTGCAACTCTGGCACAAATTAATTAGCATCAATGCAAGAAAACATACAAGGGACTGGCATTTAAACGCCACCTTTCACAACCTCAGGACATCCCAGGGGGCTGTACAACAAACCAACCATTTCTGAAGTGCAGTCAGCGTTGTAATGTTGGAAATTTAGTAACCAATGCCGCACTCCTTCAGTACTGCACTGTGCGTGTCAGCATGGATTGTGTGCTCGAGCAATGGAGTGGGGCTGACTAAAGCGTGAGAGTGCAGCAGGCTCTTCGACTGCAGGGAGAATCACAGTTAACCTAGTGGAGACTCATTTTCAGCAGGGTTCCACTTAGCATTGGGGAACAGGATCCCCTGGTTAATTCTTGCTTGCTCCACAGTCCAGGAATAAATGAGCCAGTTACAGCACTCTTCCCACTGCCTCAGCGGAGATCAATTGACTGCCCACTCCAGGGATTCTGCAACCTCCTGGTCTGTGTACAGGTCCGTTTTGCACCCTCACCTTAAAACTGTGTTGCAAAGAGAAAACATGCACAGCTGAAATGTACAAGATTCCCTGAAATGCTCAACAATGTTTCCCAACGTAAATAACTTGGAGAGAGCAGTGGAGTTGGTCTCTTCAGACCAGATTCATGCATTGAAGTTACAGTCATGAACAGGCTGAAAATTAAAACCAGAGGAACAAAGTGACAATAAAACAGAAACCCCCCCAATAAATAACAAAATTCCATGAATTAGATGCTCCTCTGGGTTGGGGGTGAAATCTGAGCCTTTGTGGGATGGATGTGATCCTTGGAGTCTCAGGTGGGAAGAGGCTTGTTTCTACTTTACATACAAGGTCCCATTCATTCCCACAGATATCCCGTTACAAACA
This sequence comes from Scyliorhinus canicula, assembly GCF_902713615.1. NCBI lineage: Eukaryota > Metazoa > Chordata > Chondrichthyes > Carcharhiniformes > Scyliorhinidae > Scyliorhinus > Scyliorhinus canicula. Next base: position 160,698,193 of record NC_052158.1, read on the forward strand.
TATCTTGGGATGTTGTTTTGTGATTCATTCACCAATGAGTCAACAGCTCAGAGAACAGAAATTCCAACATCCCAGATCCCGCGGGATGCCACCAGGGCATGCAGTCGGCCAGGAATGGGAATGTAAACAGGGCTGCTTTATCGGGGCTCGAGGCCCCATATGGGGAATGATCTCCAATTTGAACACCCTGTAAAATCAGAACATGGTTTTCTTGTAAAAATAAATGCAAGACTGCCCGAGATCAGTGAAAACCAACAATGGGGTTTTGCGATTTCCACAATCCAGGAGGTGACCTGGAGCTTTAAAAAATATTGGGATTTCACTGAGATTAATCCAATTGGGAAACAGAGTGATGGTTTGGAATCTCACAAGCAGGAATTGCATTTTAGCTCTACAAGGCTTCACTCTATGTAAACTAATTCTAATAAGAAAGTCAGTAATCTAATCACCACCTCTGACCTGGAGATACTGTTGTCAGACGGGTAAGGCGGAGGCGGTGTGCAGTGTGAAGTCGATGCCATTGGCGAAGGCAATCCGTGCGTAGGACTCAACCCGTTCATGTCTCCATTCATCTGCATCGGCATATTCATCATCTGAGGGACTGAGGAGAAAGAAGAAAACTCATCAGACACATCCTGCGTCCCGCTTCCTAGCAGCTTTATGTTCACGATAATCCACCTTTCTCAGCTAACCTTTCTCCATTTTTTCTTCATTAGCAATACTCCAATCATTGTTTCTTTCTCGCGAAGCTGAAAATCCTGCAAATCCTCCCTGCACCTTCACAACATATCTGAAATTCCTACATTCGTCAAAACTGGATTGTATGTATTTGGTGGAGTAAGGGTTAAAAGCCTGGGCTAGTGTGTGTGACTGCCGCAGTCATGTTTTTGAAAATCCTGGCTTGAAAGGCAGCTAGGCTTTTGTTTGGAGACAGAGGTGCAATTAAAGCATCGTAAAAGATAATAATTCATTTCAGCCAGGAATATTGTTAGCTGAAGTTGGGCGAATGGACTTTTGTTTAAATAAAGACGGTTCCCTGGGGAGTAGATAATTAGGCGCATGAGGCTGGATTCTCCGGTTCCCCAGCTGCACGTTTCTCAGCAGTCCGCCGTTTGCAGGTGGCAGTACTCTATCTTTCCGCAGCTAGTCAATGGGATTTCCGACTGAAACCATCCTACTCTGCTGGGAAACCCACGGGCGGGAGTGCGCTGCCGGCGAGAAAAGCAAATCGCCACTTCGGAGGATTCTTGCCGTTTTAATAAGATGCTATAGTTAATGGGAGGAGCCAGGGGCTGAAGCAGTCAGGCGTTGAGGTTGCAGTTTAAAGAAGTTCAGATTTCGATTGGGATATGAACAGACTAGAAACTGTGCTCTCAATACATTTCAGTTAGCGATCGGTCTGTGAGCAGACTCGTGGTTTCTGGAGAAGCAGTCAGTTAACGATTGGGGCAGCACGGTAGCATTGTGGATAGCACAATTGCTTCACAGCTCCAGGGTCCCAGGTTCGATTCCGCCTTGGGTCACTGTCTGTGCGGAGTCTGCACATCCTCCCTGTGTGTGCATGGGTTTCCTCTGGGTGCTCCGGTTTCCTCCCACAATCCAAAGGTTAGGTGGATTGGCCATGATAAATTGCCCTTAGTGCCCAAAATTGCCCTTAGTGTTCAAAATTGCCCTTAGTGTTGGGTGGGGTTACTGGGTTGTGGGGATAGGGTGGAGGTGTTGACCTTGGGCAGGGTGCTCTTTCCAAGAGCCGGTGCAGACCCGATGGGCCTAATGGCCTCCTTCTGCACTGTAAATTCTATGATTCTATGACAGACCAGCACCTTTTCTCAAAGTAAAAAGATTTTTCCTGTGAATAGAGCAGCAGTTTCGGGAAAAGCAGGTCTTTTTAACAGTAGTTTGAGTCAGGCAAGAATCTGCAAGCTGGGTCCTGAAGGATATTGTTTTCTCAAAGCGGTTTATCCAAGACATCTGTTTACAGGTCGGCTAACTGTATTCAAAAGTGGATTTTGACCTGAGGTGGGGTTTGTCTGAGTGGAGATAAAGATAGCAGTTAAGGTTTATTGTTTTGTTGTATTGCTGAGCACTGTTTAACTAGTAATTGAAAGCTGTTGTCTTTATGATATTAAAGTTAGTAATAAAGTTTGTTTCAATATATCATATCCCTATTTTGCGTGAAATCGCTCCTGGAGTGAAGTATCCTTTCCTGACAGTATTACAAAATTAAAATATTGGAGTTTCTGTCCGGTATCCTCCAACTGTTGGAGTCTGGCCCCTGTATCGTAATACAGTCCTGAAATCAAGACTTAAAGTACCATTTCCTACTCTTAAAACAGGGGAACTTATTCCTGCTCATAGTCTTTGCTCCTCAATCACCCATCACATCATCATGTGTCCATGATATAGAATCAGCTCTCCAAGTAAGAGAGCTGAAGTACTGGGTAAAGCCATACTATTGTATCTCACAGACTCTTACCCATATTTGCTGGCATGGGAGCTTGGGTGAGTGCATTGCGCTGGGGGCTGATGAGTTGGCTGACAGATGGTAACTTGTTTCCCATGGTGGCCATTTTATTCATTGGAGGGGGAGAGGGCCCGAAGGATTGCTGCGACTGCATCGACGGCCTGAAACAGAGAAATGGCAAAAGGTTCAAATGCAGACCTTGCTTAAAAATAACAGCGGCGACTTCCCCAAAGTTCACCAACATAACCAGCAAATTCAATTACATTTTTCGAGAAATCGCAGCAATGTGACATGTCGCATTGTGTCTGTGCTGATGTTGGCTCTCATTGGAGATATTCACTAAAATACCATTCCGCTGCTCTGCCCTGCGTCCTCCAATACTTAATCAAGTTCACATTTATCAAGTTCCCTTACACACCAGGACTGACTTCACTTCACCAGCCCTTTGTATACAGATTTCACACTCTACAGCCCTTTGTATACAGATTTCACACTCTACAGCCCTTTGTATACAGATTTCACACTCTACAGCCCTTTGCAATGAAACCAGATCTTCAGCCTTCCAGCTCTAATCCTGAGTTTAGAAACTATCTACTGATGCTCTACAGCTCCTGACTGATCCACTGCTGGGTACAAAACGTAAAACACAAAATCATCTTCCCAATCAGAACGGGAGGCACCTTCTCTACTTGTTTATAATACTGTTTTTACCAGCTGAAGTTGAGCTTGTAGATATTTAAAACAAGCATTTTGTTAGAGTCCTGGGTATCTTTATATAAAATTAAATCATTGGGATGTCAACAAATGTCAGAACCATCTTGCAAATCCACAGAATTGAGAGGAATGACCAATTAATCAGCTTTAGTGAGGTTGGTTGGTCATAAATATTGCCTCAGGACACCAGGTAGAATCCCCTCGCCCATCCTCATATCGCCATGGAATTACCCACCTGAACCGGGAACCTCAGTTCAACTCCTCAATAAAAACGGCACCTCCAGAATTCTTTCCCTAAATGCTGCAGAAGGGCATTAGAAAGAGGTGCAAATCCCAAACCTCTAACACAGCCATTTGTTCAGGGGATGTAGGCATCGCTGGCTGCAACAACATTTCATTGTCCATCCCTAACTGCCCTTTGATTGGAGCAGTTTGCTTGGACATTTCAGAGGGCATTCAGCATCGACCACATTGCTGCGGGTCTGGAGTCACATGTAGGCCAGACCGGGTAAGGACGGCAGATTTCCTTCCCTACAGGGCATTATTGAACCAGGTGGGTTTTTACGACAATCGGACAACGGCAACTATTGCGGCATGCAGACTTTTGGGTGCGAGAGGATGGGGGCCCACAGTAATATCCCTGACCCAAATCACAGATGGCGAGATGGGAATGAACTGGAATGCCGTCTGGAAAAATTTACTCGAGTAACGAGTCGACATCTTCAGCAGCAATGGGGTAGGGGTGTGTGTGTGTGTGTGTGTGCGCGCGTGTGGGGGTGGGGGGGGGGGGATATAAACACATGTCAACAATGATTTTTTTTTCCCCTGGAATTTAGCACATTTACTGATTAACAATCTTCATCGTGTGCCCAATCTCACAACTGTGTTTCTGAGATTTGTACTTAAGCGCTCGCCACACTATTTAGTGGCTTCCTTTACAGATTAACCATTGCTCCCCCCCCCCCCCCCCCCCCCCGCCCCCCCCCCTCTCCCTCAGCACTCTTTACAAAATGGTTTGCTCCATAGGCATGCAAACTTGTTTCCCCCACATGACCGCAACCAAGAAACAGTTCAGACAGACTCTAGTTGCCGGTTTATTTCAAAGATTAAGTACAGGTTTCAGCATCAAGTCGGCAAGTACATGAGTGCCCCCGACTGAAAGACAGTCAAAAAGGCCAGTTTAATATAAAACACAGAACATCTTCACACAGGAACTTATCTGGCCAGCAGCAACCCAACCTCACAATATTTCAGAGGTTTGACTCTTTAGCTGTGCCAGCCAGAGAAAGGAAAAATATTGCACATGACAAATGTAGAGGTCTCTGGGGCAACTTGACCTGCTGCGATTCTGTAAACAGCAGTGTATAACTGTCCTGCTTCGTATGGTGGTGCAAAACATCAGAAACAACTGAAAGACAGTCAGATGATTACAATTTATTAGGTTCATTTGTTTCAATTCTGTGGGTAGGACCTGCTTAAGGGTCACTTTGTTCATGGGTGCTCTTGAAAACGTTGAAGGGGTAAATCTCTACAACATTTGATACAGTCCTCATGGGTCCTGCTAGTCAGGGATTTCTGTGGGGACCCCTTACAAATATTGAGACCCTCCCAAGGACACTGACTCACTTCGGAAAAATAGCATTAGCTACCTGGGGATAACAGTTACAGAAAATGTAGTGTACAGAATTGCTTAGCAGTAACTCACCAAGCAAAGGAAAACACAAAGAATTGGATCATGGAATAACAGTGCGCCTGCTAGACCCGGCCTGAGTCAGACAGTAAACTCAGTTATTCACAGACTCCAACCGTTTTCCCTGAAGATTTGTAAAACCATGCGGTGCACATGGTCTGGAGATCCTTTCATATTCAAAAGTAGCTGAGAAAAGGAGCTGTGTAGGATCACAGCCAGAGGGACAGATCAGAACTAATAGTTTTAAATGAAATGAAATGAAAATCGCTTATTGTCACAAGTTGGCTTCAATTAAGTTACTGTGAAAAGCCCCTAGTCGCCACATTCCGGCGCCTGCTCGGGGAGGCTGATACAGGAATTGAACCGTGCTGCTGGCCTGCCTTGGTCTGCTTTAAAAGCCAGCGATTTAGCCCAGTGTGCTAAACCAGCCTCTGGTTTATATTTAAGATAAGTGGATGTCATTGTAACATGGGGAAAATGCTAATGAATGATGCATTTTATAGGACAATATTAGACTAGATCAGAGGGGAAAGCAAAGAGAAATTAAGAGTGAATAAAAAGTGAAGCTAACAGCCTGGTGTCATCGTTAACATTATGCATGAACTGAGACACCAGTCACAAAATAATGTGCAATAAAATTTAAAAATATGTACAATAAAATTGGAATCTCTAACACAAGGCCAGCTCATGTCTCCTCATATCACACAACATGACGACATAAAGATAGTTACCCAGCTCACAATGGGCTGAAGTGGAACCACAATCTCTCCCATTCTGTAGTTCATTCCTGGGCCACTCTGATTAAAGTATTGAGCAAGAACCATGACAGAGCTTGAAAGTCCAGTTCACTGTGTGTGCTCCCAGATCGCAGCATTGTGATCCCCAATGCTCGGATATGTCACCACTGGTGTGTTTGGCTGTGTTGAGTGGTGAACGATATTTCTGACAAATCATCAGAGAATACCACAATTTCTTAGACTGTTTTATTTAAAATAAATCACAAATCTAATGGCAAACTTTCCCGCATCCCCAAATTTCTCTCTTTTCTGATACCAATGATTCAGATTAGGATACAGTTCCACAGGTGTCCATTCCAAGTGACTAACCTTCACATGAGGCTGGACAGTGAGAGTATGACTCAGTAAGACTCGTACTGAGTATCGGCCAGTGAACACCCGAGTCTGTGTGGGTCAGTATAACCTAGTATTACACTAGAAGAACAAGAGCAGCAGATACCTGGGAACCCCACCACCTGGACGTTCCCCTCAAACCACTCACCATCCTGACTTGGAAATATATTGGCATTCCTTCACTGGGTCAAAATCCTGGAACTCCCTTTTCACACAGTGCTGTCAGCACTGTGGATATACCTACGCTGCACAGACTGCAACAGTTCAAGGCAGGTCACCTGCGCCTTCTCGAGGGCAATTAGGGTGGGGGGGGGGGGGGGGGGCGATGCCACATCCGTTAAATTAATATTAAAAAATACTGTGTACACCAAGGTCAGTGCGGGTCAGTATAACTCACACTTTACATTTACCCATTATCTGGTTTCTTCCCAAATTCAGAGGTATCAAACTATATTCATTGTTTTGCTCTTTAGTTTAAACAGGGCTGGTCATGAGTCTACACAATACGCCCACTCAATAATATTGTGGGTTCAAAATACACATCCCCTCAATGATATCCAGGATTAAATAGCTCATTCAGGAGAGTTGCGGAAATTCAGCACCCTAATGTCAATAGAATGGGATAACCAACTTCAAACACGGCAATATAATTGAAAGGTTACTTCAAAGGCCAGGATTTTGAAACTTACTGCATTAGGATAGAGGCTCATGTAGGAATTTACAGGAATAAATTCCGAAACATGACCATGATATATCTGCTCTTGATCTGGTAACTGCAGTACACTACCCAAACCACAATACTGGTAAAAACATTAAAATGCATGCTTAAATCGTGAAAATCATTTCCTGAAATATTCTCATCTCTTGTCTATAAACAGTGTGCAAATAGCAACTACTTTTGGTTCAAAAGCATTCATTTCTCACCAATTTGTGCAAATAAAGAGCAGATTCTTTGACGAATTGTAAAACACAGGTGGGTGGGATTCACGCTAGTGCTTTTAGCCTGGGTGGCTTTATATTAATATGCTCTTTAACTCTGGGACAAAAATTGAACATACACATCAAAATACTATATTCCTCAAGTTTTGGTTTTCCTCTGGTCTGCAATTTCAATAACTGAACGGGTCTGAGAACGGAGCGGGAAACCTGTAATTAGTCTGGGTTCTTCTGCAGGCCTCAGCTTGAACTGCAGACTACAGACAATGTATGGTGGCCATGGAGCTGGACTAGTGTTCCAGAGATCAACCTTTCAAACCTCAGTCAGCAACACATCTGGTCATTTCTGGATTGGCAACAGGAGGCGGATACAATGGCCATGAGAAACTGAACAGAATGACTAATGTCCTTCAGGGGGCAGCCTTACCTGGGCTGCCCTACACCAGTCCCCCATGCCAGGGTGGAGTTATCAAGCCGCCCTTACTATTACCCCCCTGACAAGATTCATTCCAAACAGGACTGGCAGCTTCAGACAGCAAACTATGGCACACAAAAATCCCACGTTACTTTTCTTTCCAAAGGAGAGGCGATTTGATAGATGTATTGAAAATGGTGAGGGACTGGGCCGGAGCAGACAGGGAGAAACTGTTCCCAATGATGGAAGGAATGGAATCACAGGGCACAGATTTAAGGTCACTGCCAAATGAAGCAATGGCGACAGGAGACACACATTTTCACACAGTGCGTGTTTGGGATCTGGAATGCGAATGTGCTGGAGACAGGGTCAAATCGAGCCTCTCAAGAGAGAACTGAATTCTGAGAGATCAGAAAAAGGATGTGCAGGAGTACGGGGGAAAAGGCAGGGGAGTGGGGCAAGGTGAATTGCTCCATCACATGGCCAGCATGGATATGATGGGCCAAATGGCCTCCTGCATTGCAGCCATTCTGTGATTGTGTGTGTGTAGAGGTACACTATTGATATAGGCCATCAGACAAAATCAGGGATATTGTAATCAATGCTGCTGAAATAATGATCATATCAAAATGGTACTTGCTCCTACACACTGGACTTTGCAACCATCAATGGTATTACTAACTATACTCTCCAGTATGTCTTTGATTTCAAATTCCCACTGGGGTCTCACTCGGCAGGGTCGAGGTGCAGAGTATCACTTTGGCAGTCTAAGCAGCAACACAGGGGCAGAATGAATTATCTGAGTGTGCAGTTTTCCCTTCGGGAGAGGGTGGGGGATGTAGACGGGATGGTCAAATAGGCGAATAAATGGCAGATGGAATTTAGCCCTGAAAAATGTGAGATGATACACTTTAGAAAGAATAATTTGACAAGGAAATATTCAATGAACGGCCTGACACTGGGAAGTTCCGAGGAACAAAGGGACCTTGGCGTGTTTGTCCCGAGATCTCTGAAGGCAGAAAGACAGGTTAATAGGGTGGTGAAAAAGGCATATGGGACACTGGCTTTTATCAACCGGGGCAGGGAATCATGATGGATCCGTATCAAACTTTGGTGAGGCCACAGCTGGAGTACTGTGTGCAATTCTAGTCGCCACATTATAGGAAGGATGTGATTGTACTGGAGGGGGTGCAGAGGAGATTCACCAGGATGTTGCCTAGGATGGAACATTTATGTTATGAAGAGAGGTTGGATAGGCTCGGGCTGTTTTCTCTGGAGCAGAGAAGACTGAGGGGTGACCTGATCGAGGTGGACAAGATTATGAGGGGCATGGACAGGGTGGATAGGGAGCAACAGTTCCCCTTAGTAGAAGGGTCAGTTACGAGGGGACACAAGTTCAAGGTGAGGGGGGAATTTGAGTAAAAACCTTTTTACCCAGAAGTTGGTGACGGTCTGGAACACACTGCCTGGGAGAGTGGTAGAGGCGGGTTGCCTCACATCCTTTAAAAAGTACCTGGACGAGCATTTGGCACGTCACAACATTCAAGGCTATGGGCCAAGTGCTGGCAAATGGCATTAGGTGGGCAGGTCAGGTGTCTTTCATGTGGCAGTGAAGACTCGATGGGCCTCTTCTGTGTTGTATTTTTTCTGTGACTCTGACTCACTGCTTCTCTGTAGCAAAATGGAAACCTTGCTGGTTCACAGGGAAAGAACAGTTTTAAGGGCTGCGTTCACCTGTTTTAAGTTTCAGATTTTCTCCTTCAAGAGAGTTCAGAAAGGTATCAAGAATTGGGCTTGTGAGGGCTTTGGATTTAATCACCCACTTCCATTGTCCCTGTGAAACTATTTTGGATGCTGGATTAAAATGTGAGGAAGGTCTGTCGCTCACCACAAGGCAGGTTTTGGTGTTGTTTATAGACAGGCCACTACTGAAGCTGTTTGAACATTTTCTATTCTCCAGCTGGTACCAAGCTCATGCCACCTAAATGGCCATATAGAAAGGGCAGTGGCCTGTTAGCCAAGGATAGTTGACACATTTACTATTTTCATTGGTATTAAATCTGACAAAGCCAAGTCTGTACATTCACTGTAATTGGCTAGACAGCTGGTTCGTGATGCAGGGAGAGGTCAGCAGCGCGGGTTCATAGAACATGGAACATAGAACATACAGTGCAGAAGGAGGCCATTCGGCCCATCGAGTCTGCACCGACCCACTTTAGCCCTCACTTCCACCCTATCCCTGTAACCCAATAACCCCTCCTAACCTTTTTGACACTAAGGGCAATTTATCATGGCCAATCCAGCAAACCTGCACGTCTTTGGACTGTGGGAGGAAACCGGAGCACCCGGAGGAAACCCACGCAGACACGGGGAGAACGTGCAGACTCCCCACAGACAGTGACCCAGCGGGGAATCGAACCTAGGACCCTGGTGCTGTGAAGCCACAGTGATAACCACTTGTGCTACCGTGCTGCCCTTTCAATTCCCGGGTTCAATTGCAGTACCGGCTGAGGCTAGTCATGAAGGCCCCATCTTCTCAACCTTGCCCCTCACCTGAGGTGTGGTGACCCTCAGGTTAAATCCCCCATCAGCCTACGGTCATCTGGGTTGATGGCAACTTTACTGGATTATATGATCGATCAGATTCAGCTTTTGAAAAAGTTATTTTTGGGATTGGTTACGAAGTAATTTAACCTCTTGCGGATAGATGTAACAACTGGATGGGAAAACCCGTCAACCACCTGCGGGGTTTCACCCGGGGATTCAAGACCGAGCTTTGTTTAGCTCACAAGGCTAAATCGCTGGCTTATAAAGCAGACCAAGCAGGCCAGCAGCACGGTTCGATTCCCGTACCAGCCTCCCCGGACAGGCGCCGGAATGTGGCGACTAGGGGCTTTTCACAGTAACTTCATTGAAGCCTACTCGTGACAATAAGCGATTTTCATTTCATTGTTTTCAGGTGAAGCATGGTTGGGGTGGATGGAAAGCTGGCCATTTAAAGTTACACATTCTGCCCTTACTTTTATATTTCTATGATAAATTTTCTTGTCCACATTTACAATGGACCAATCTATTAAACTTGTCACTGTGCAATCATGTCCTTCCACCAGTGCAGGAGCTCTATTAGAAATGCAGACATGGAAATTATGGAATGATTCACAGAAAGCACATGTCGATGCAAGGTTATTAATATAGTGATGCAGTTATATTTTAAAATGAGTCGTTCTGAAATAGTTACTGTTAATTTTTCCTGAATTGTGATAACTCACAATGAAACATAATGGACGATGGTCACAAAGTGATCAGCAAATGTCAGAGAATTTCAGTTTTTTGTTTCTGCATTACTGGTTTCTTTAGAATGTGGGTTATATTGACATTGTTTGGCCCCGATTCCACAATCACATTGACATGATAGATGGAGTAGGGGCAGCTGCTCTCTTAGCCAATCACCTGGCCATTGTCTGGTGCCTGTCCAGAAATGATCAGATTGAAGGAGTTCGATTTGACCGTTTGCCACAGTGAGATTTGAACTCCTAACCTCTGGTCCGCTAATCCAGAAGCACAACCACTTGGCTTTCATACATGTTCTGCTAGGGAAGCAGTCACTGTGCGCAGAGCACTCGCTGGAATGGAACTTAAAGCCGCATCAGATGGAGTTGCTCCGGAAATAGCTGCTTACAAACTGCCTGTAACAAACAGCTGTGAAATATTAGCGTGAGTAACAAGTGCAGTCTGAAGAACACCAGTAAATGCCGGCAGATTTCCTCTTGCAGTATTTGGGAATTACAGGCCTCGCCACACATCCAATCAACTCGAGATTCTTGTGCCACTTGAAGTGTAAAATGCTTCCCTCTTAAAGCTCTCCAGTTCAGAGGCTATTCCCCTTTATAAATAATGGCAGGGTTGAGCTGTGCTCTCTTGGCTCCACCCCCCTTTTCCCAGGTTATGTAAGGTGTTCTCAGTCTGTACATATTCGGATGTTTTCTCCTTCATCAACAGCCTTTTGCCGCTGTTTGACTCCAAGTGTTCATTTTGAAAGCAGGCCTTGAGCAGACTGGAAGGGGGGGGGGCGGAGAAGAGAGAGAGAAACAGAAAAGAAAACAACCAGTAAGGATTGAGAGATTTAAGCCCAAGTCTTAGTCTTGCCCATCTTCATGATCATGACAATTTCCTGGGGATGAGAATGTGGTTTTGAACAGATTAATTGGGATGAACATGCTTCAGAATCACTGGACTCATATTGAAAGGGTCTGATCAAACTACGACACCATGGGAACTGACTGCAGGAGCTAAAGGCCCAGTTCAACCATTGACATCGCTCTACAAATTTCATGTTTCACCTTGCCCAGTGTCCACAAATGTTGTTTACTGAATCACTGGCACAATCCCTCAGTGCCAAGATCATTACTCTGTGGTTACTTGCAAAGGTTCTGGAATTGGGACACCCCAGGTTTGGTTTAATTTGGCACGGTAGCACAGTGGTTAGCACTGTTGCTTCACAGCTCCGGGGTTCGATTCCCGGCTTGGGTCACTGTCTGTGCGGAGTCTGCACGTTCTCCCCGTGTCTGCGTGGGTTTCCTCCGGGTGCTCCGGTTTCTTCCCACAAGTTCTGAATGACATGCTGTTAGGTGAATTGGACATTCTGAATTCTCCCTCTGTGTACCCGAACAGGCGCTGGAATGTGGCGACTAGGGGCATTTCACAGTAACTTCATTGCAATGTTAATGTAAGCCTACTTGTGACAATAATAAAGATTATTATAGTAAATTGTACACCCCATAACTGTAAGCTTGACAGTAAGGGGCTTGAATGCAGATTTTTTTTAAACACATTGTTCGGTTTCAGGTTCTGAGCATTTTAAGAGTTATGGCACTGAAACAAGGCAATAAAATATCTAATCGCTGTTGTTTTTTTAAAATTTAGAGTACCCAATTCATTTTTTCCAATTGAGGGGCAATTTAGCATGGCTAATTCCCCTACTCTGCACATCTTTGGGTTGTGGGGGTGAAACCCACGCAAACACGGGGAGAGAATGTGCAAACTCCACACAGACAGTGACCCAGAGCCAGGATCGAACCTGGGACCTCGGTGCCGTGAGGCAGCAGTGCTAACCACTGCGCCACCGCGCTGCCCTGAGTCGCTGTTGTTGGCTGCAGGTTCAATTGCATTTCTCAGAAGGAAATAGCCCTTAATTCATTACTTTTAAATGTATAGAAGATAAAGATTTTGAAAATGCTGTCATTGTAAACTAGCTGGGGAGGGTAATAAAGAACATTGAACAAAGACACATGTGGATGGAGTCGAGGACCAGATCAGCCAGGATCTGAGTGAATGGAGAATAGACTCCAGGAGCTGCAGTTCCTAACCATTACTATTTCCCAAGAACATTACCATCCTCAAAACTTCTAAGGATGCCAAAAATGTGATTTTGTGACCATTTGCCCAGATGCTGTGCACAGTCCCTGAAGCAGAGGAGCCTGTTATTCTGGGAACATAGCACATGCCACGCTGGTTAACACTGCTGCCTCACAGTTCCAGGGACCCGGGTTCGATTCCAGCCTTGGGTCTGTGTGGCACTTGCATGGGTTTCCTCCGGGTGCTCCGATTTCCTCCCAAAATCCAAAGATGTGCAGGTTAGGTGGATTGGCCATGCTAAATTGATCCTTAGTGTCCAAAGGTTAGCCATGATGTGGAGAAGAATAGATCACCTGAAGAAGGAGCCGTGCTCCGAAAGCTCGTGTTTGAAACAAACCTGTTGGACTTTAACCTGGTGTTGTAAGACTTCTTACTGTCCAAAGGTTAGGTGAGGTTCTGGGAATAGTGCGGGGGAGTGGGCCTAGGTCGGGTGATCTTCAGAAGGGTCGGTGCAGACTCGATGGGCCAAAAGGCCTCCTTCAGCACTGTAGGGATTCTGTGATTTATCATGTCTGAAGAGATGCAGAGATATCCATGTGCTATGTTCTCAGGATAACTAATTATCACTTACCACAAATATGAGGCTTTGGAAATACTCTGTTTTCAAAAATAGTTGAGGCTGCTTCCTGAACATTGTGCTCGCATTGACCAGTGCTGCACAGCTCACATCAGTGGCAATAACTTTCTCAGCTGCCAATGTGGCAACTCATTTGTTCTCCGAAATGGTCACGGGACACTGGCCACATCATCAGTCCAAACGTCTGCCTGCTGATTACTACAACAGCAAGTATCAGTAAGCTCTGTTTCGAGTGTGTCAGAGTGATGGGGACCCTGAACAGCTCAGTATCTAAACTTGATTCCATGTTTAAACATGTTTACAAGTTAACACAAGGAGACATGACTAGCAGGCTAGAGGGAAGAAATTCTGGACATGAATGGTCCACTGGACAGCAGTTAGAGCAGCCCCAGCTCAGACAGAAAATGTTACAGTATAAGGTCAGCAGCAGGACTACAGGAGACGGACAGTAATTGCTGGTCTTGTCAGTAGTGGCCACATCATCAGAACAGATTTTTAAAGAATGCTGGGATAGTTCCCATTAAATTCATCCCCGTTAAATACCTGCACAGAGTTGCACCTTTGTGTAAAATCTATGATAACAAATAGATCACTTTAATAATAATAATCTTTATCATTGTCCCAAGTTGGCTGACATTAACACTGCAATGAAGTTACTGTGAAAATCCCCTCGTCGCCACATTCCGGCGCCTGTTCGGGTACACGGAGGGAGAATTCAGAATGTCCAATTCACCTAACAGCACGTCTTTCGGGGCTTGTGGGAGGAAACCGGAGCACCCGGAGGAAATCCACGCAGACACGGGGAGAACGTGCAGACTCCGCACAAACAGCGACCCAAGCCAGGAATCGAACCCGGGACCCTGGCGCTGTGAAGCAACAGTGCTACCCACTGTGCTACCGTGCCAATGATGGATTGTTTGATACAGGGCACCACGTTGACTAAAGTGAGGGAAAAGCTGGTTGAGTCTTGCTTACTGAATTCAGTTAGACGGTATAATGAGAAAATGGTACAGTATGGTCGGTATTCTGGAAGGATAAGGAGGAAGGGGTTGTAATCAAACTAGAGGCGAGCAGCTCAAAATCTACAATAATAGTGACTACAGGACATTTTCAAAATGCAACTGTTTCTTTGATCGCTGATCTTTCACTACTAGTTGCTCTCTTCAGCAACTAATAGTGAGATCCCAGCCTGTGTACAGTGATACCAAGAGGAAACTGGTTCTGCTCACTGCCCAATCTTTCCACCACAGAATGTCACTGTTTGCAATTTGAGGAGCAGCTTCGTCTTGTGGAGGAATAAACCGCACACAGGGAATATGTGGCAGGCTAGTGAGTATCTGAAAGCAAAAGTAAGTTCACAGGTGAAGTTAGGCAGACCAAGCTGCCCTGTATTTGGACATATTCTGCTTTGGTATCACAGTTACAGGCAGTTCCCTATTTCTGTACTCGCCTGGTTAGACAGACAGGCTGAGAAAATGAGGATCTGCTTGCTTATCATTCACAGAGGTGGGTTTGCTGCTGGTCAGGATACTGGGCAATGGACCACCCAAACCCCCAACCCACTCACCACAACAAGGAGAAAGTGAAATGAGAGGAACACCCGACTAATGTTTCCAAATCAATGCAAAGGAGGACAGTCAGTCACAGACAGCAACTTCAAAGGAATAAGGACAGGTTAATCAAATGTCATGATCATGAAGGTGAGATCAAAAGAAAAGTGACCAAAGCACAAAAGAAGCAGAGAAACTCCCACTGAGAATAAATAACAACTTAAAAGAGCAACAAAAGGAGACAGATATTTGAAGCTGGAGATATGGAGCTGCTGATCACCACATTTCAGGATTTCTTCATATTGTGAAAGCAAGTCTGACAAATACAATAAAAAGATTTAAAAATGAATCTAATCTTTTTAAATTGCTTCATTGCAGCACACACTCAGTAACCCAGGCACGGGCTCCATCACAGAAGGGGAAAGGGTAAATCACCAGCGCGGTCTTTACTCCTTCACATAGAGGTTGCTGCAAGAAACTTCAGCAAAGCGGTATAGCTGGAGAGCTTGGTGGCAAAGGATGTGACGGGGGCGGGGGGCAGAAAGAAAAAGAGAAGGAATGCAAACGAATAATTCTGTATTTTCCGACTGACTTTGTGTATGTGTTTCTGAAACACCCAAAATAAAACATTCCTGGCACTGTGAAATACTTGCCGAAAGATTGAAGAGCGGATTTTGCTCAGGAAAATGCCACAGATGTTTTACCAGATTGCTGTGCCGTTAGCTAATATTAAATTAATGACATATTTACGGTAAATCATAACCATGTTGAGCAGAAGCGGGAGGGAGCTTTGCCTGAATTACACTTTGACCATCCCTGCCATCGCCCAGGTGAATCTGCAGTGACGCTCTTTTATTTTAATGTCCTCTTTACGATAAGGCATCCAAAATGGTTTAGAGTGCTGTGCCTGGCCAAACTAATATCTTCATACACACTGCACATTACTGTTCTCCAAACTAATTACAAAGTGAAGACCTCCTTGGTGTGTGGGGACTGAGAATCTGCCTTTGTTGGGGATATTGCTGATCACTGAGAAAGCCAATATCTGCATTTCATATTCTTGCTCCCTCCTATAGTCAGTCTCATATTGCAATGACATCTCCTTCCCTCTACAAAGAACATGAAGAATGCTGACTCCATTC
Source organism: Scyliorhinus canicula (assembly GCF_902713615.1). NCBI lineage: Eukaryota > Metazoa > Chordata > Chondrichthyes > Carcharhiniformes > Scyliorhinidae > Scyliorhinus > Scyliorhinus canicula. The sequence continues at coordinate 160,714,226 of NC_052158.1, forward strand.
ATTGTTGTTCATATACAAGTGTGCTGTGTAAACTATTTTAGGCAGATTTGTCTTAAAGGGGGTTTTAGAATCAAGCAGGTCTCCATTAATGAGTAGGGTGGTCACTGTGGGTAATTAAATAACAAAGAAAGTTACAACACAGGAACAGGCCCTTCGGCCCTCCAAACCTGCACCGACCATGCTGCCCGTCTGAACTAAAACCCCCTTCACTTCCGGAGTCCCTCTATTCTCATCCTATTCATGTATTTGTCAAAACACCCCTTAAAAGTCACTATCGTATCTAGTTGCTCCATTTTGATATGTTCCTAGCCATCAAGACTAGGATCAACTGGGTTGCAGGAAGCTGAGGTATGGACTGATCAAGCTGAAGCTTGGAGCAGGGTTTATAAATCAGAGCGAGAAGATGCAGGGTCTGCAGTAGTTCAAGTCAGTGCCTCAAGGCAGCGAGAGACGAGCAATAACTGCTGCCTTGCCAATGACATCCACCTGCCATGAAAAAATTTAAAAACACTGAAAACTGACAAGAGTTTAAGGCAGTTAATGAATCGTGGGATCCAGCTGATTATCAGACAACTGCAGCTCTGATTGGACAGTCGCTGAAGTCTCGGATGGATCACTGGTCACGTAAACCTGGTCTACTTAGGAGGTTGTGTGAACTCACTGTTTTTGCAGCAGATGCTGTTGCTGTTGTCTGTAGCTCTCAATCGTGTGCTGTGGCAATAGCTGCATCAGCTCCAGCGACTCTTTAATTTTCAGCAACACTTCATAAGTCTCTCGTCCCCGTATCTGAAAATCAAGACAAGGGAAAGTCAGGTACAGAGGAGGTGCAACAGGCCGGGGCTGTTGTGTAACACTTTTCACTGTGAAAACACCCAAGGCTCAGGAGCAAAGCGGTGTGTGGTTTGATGATTGATGCACTGATCAGAAGATTTAAATTTAAACAGGTTATTAGAGAAGAGAGGCACCAAGGTGGGGAAGTTGGGGAGAGCATTCAGTAACATGCGAGTACGGCAATTAAAGGTTCTGCCAACATTGGGGGAGGGGGAGGGGGATGGGAAAATTAGGGAGAGTCTGAGACTACATATTGAGAAGCACAGTTTCAGCACCATTCAGATAAGATGTTTAAGGCAGCCTATGGGATTCTTGCCTTTAGTAACAGACATTAAAGATAAGATGTGGAGATGCTGGCGTTGGACTGGGGTGAGCACAGTAAGAAGTCTTACAACACCAGGTTAAAGTCCAACAGGTTTGATTCAAACACGAGCTTTCGGAGCGCAGCTCCTTCCTCAGGTGAATGGCGAGGTCGCCATTCACCTGAGGAAGGAGCTGCGCTCCGAAAGCTCGTGTTTGAATCAAACCTGTTGGACTTTAACCTGGTGTTGTAAGACTTCTTATTAAAGATAAGAACAGGGAGGTGATGCTGGAGCTGTATGAAACACTGGTTAGGCCACAGTTGGGAGTACCGTACACAGTTCTGGTCACCACACTTTAGAAAGGATGTGATTGCACTGGAGAGAGTGCAGAGGAGATTCACCAGGATGCTGCCTGGGTTGGAGCGTTTCAGCTATCAAGAGAGAGGGGATAGGCTGAGGGTGTATCCTTGGAGTATAGAAGGTTGAGAAGAGACCTGATCGAGGTATATACAATTATGAGGGACATAGATGGAGTGAGTAGGAAGGTACTTTCCCCCTTAGTAGAGGGGTCAATGACCAGGGGGCACTAATTTAAGGTAAGGGGCAGGAGGTTTAGAGGACATGTGTGGAAAAACCTTTTCACGCAGAAAGTGGGGGGGAATCTGGAACTCGCTGCCTGAAAGTGTGGGAGAGACAGAACCCTCACAATTTTTAAGAAGCATTTAGATGAGCACTTGAGATGCCAGAGCAGACAAGGACACGGGAAAATGGGGTTAGAATAGATAGGTGCTTGATGGCTGGCGCGGATGCGATGGGTGAGGGGCCTCTTTCCGTGCTGTAAATAATACTGTAAGAAGTCTTACAACACCAGGTTAAAGTCCAACAGGTTTGATTCAAACACGAGCTTTCGGAGCACTGCTCCTTCCTCAGGTGAATGGCGAGATACCTCGCCATTCACCTGAGGAAGGAGCTGTGCTCCGAAAGCTCGTGTTTGAATCAAACCTGTTGGACTTTAACCTGGTGTTGTAAGACTTCTTACTGTGCTCACCCCAGTCCAACGCCGGCATCTCCACATCGTAAATAATACTGACTCTAAATCAGCGGTAGAATGGACTAACACCATTGAATAGGCAGGTAAAGGGGGGGCATAGAGCACCGCGGGAGGCAGAGAGCACCGCGGGAGGCAGAGAGCACCGCGGGAGGCAGAGAGCACCGCGGGAGGCAGAGAGCACCGCGGGAGGCAGAGAGCACCGCGGGAGGCAGAGAGCACCGCGGGAGGCAGAGAGCACCGCGGGAGGCAGAGAGCACCGCGGGAGGCAGAGAGCACCGCGGGAGGCACAGAGCACCGCGGGAGGCAGAGAGCACCGCGGGAGGCAGAGAGCACCGCGGGAGGCACAGAGCACCGCGGGAGGCAGAGAGCACCGCGGGAGGCAGAGAGCACCGCGGGAGGCACAGAGCACCGCGGGAGGCAGAGAGCACCGCGGGAGGCAGAGAGCACCGCGGGAGGCAGGGAGCACCGCGGGAGGCAGAGAGCACCGCGGGAGGCAGAGAGCACCGCGGGAGGCAGAGAGCACCGCGGGAGGCAGAGAGCACCGCGGGAGGCAGAGAGCACCGCGGGAGGCAGAGAGCACCGCGGGAGGCAGAGAGCACCGCGGGAGGCACAGAGCACCGCGGGAGGCAGAGAGCACCGCGGGAGGCAGAGAGCACCGCGGGAGGCAGAGAGCACCGCGGGAGGCAGAGAGCACCGCGGGAGGCAGAGAGCACCGCGGGAGGCACGGAGCACCGCGGGAGGCAGAGAGCACCGCGGGAGGCACAGAGCACCGCGGGAGGCAGAGAGCACCGCGGGAGGCAGAGAGCACCGCGGGAGGCAGAGAGCACCGCGGGAGGCATGGAGCACCGCGGGAGGCAGAGAGCACCGCGGGAGGCAGAGAGCACCGCGGGAGGCAGAGAGCACGGCGGGAGGCAGAGAGCACCGCGGGAGGCACAGAGCACCGCGGGAGGCAGAGAGCACCGCGGGAGGCAGAGAGCACCGCGGGAGGCAGAGAGCACCGCGGGAGGCAGAGAGCACCGCGGGAGGCAGAGAGCGCCGCGGGAGGCAGAGAGCGCCGCGGGAGGCAGAGAGCGCCGCGGGAGGCAGAGAGCGCCGCGGGAGGCAGAGAGCACCGCGGGAGGCAGAGAGCACCGCGGGAGGCACAGAGCACCGCGGGAGGCAGAGAGCACCGCGGGAGGCACGGAGCACCGCGGGAGGCAGAGAGCACCGCGGGAGGCAGAGAGCACCGCGGGAGGCACAGAGCACCGCGGGAGGCAGAGAGCACCGCGGGAGGCAGAGAGCACCGCGGGAGGCAGAGAGCACCGCGGGAGGCACGGAGCACCGCGGGAGGCAGAGAGCACCGCGGGAGGCACAGAGCACCGCGGGAGGCAGAGAGCACCGCGGGAGGCAGAGAGCACCGCGGGAGGCATGGAGCACCGCGGGAGGCAGAGAGCACCGCGGGAGGCAGAGAGCACCGCGGGAGGCAGAGAGCACCGCGGGAGGCAGAGAGCACCGCGGGAGGCACAGAGCACCGCGGGAGGCAGAGAGCACCGCGGGAGGCAGAGAGCACCGCGGGAGGCAGAGAGCACCGCGGGAGGCAGAGAGCACCGCGGGAGGCAGAGAGCACCGCGGGAGGCATGGAGCACCGCGGGAGGCAGAGAGCACCGCGGGAGGCAGAGAGCACCGCGGGAGGCAGAGAGCACCGCGGGAGGCAGAGAGCACCGCGGGAGGCACAGAGCACCGCGGGAGGCAGAGAGCGCCGCGGGAGGCAGAGAGCGCCGCGGGAGGCAGAGAGCGCCGCGGGAGGCAGAGAGCACCGCGGGAGGCAGAGAGCACCGCGGGAGGCAGAGAGCACGGCGGGAGGCAGAGAGCACCGCGGGAGGCACAGAGCACCGCGGGAGGCAGAGAGCACCGCGGGAGGCAGAGAGCACCGCGGGAGGCAGAGAGCACCGCGGGAGGCAGAGAGCACCGCGGGAGGCACAGAGCACCGCGGGAGGCACAGAGCACCGCGGGAGGCACAGAGCACCGCGGGAGGCAGAGAGCACCGCGGGAGGCACAGAGCACCGCGGGAGGCAGAGAGCACCGCGGGAGGCAGAGAGCACCGCGGGAGGCAGAGAGCACCGCGGGAGGCAGAGAGCACCGCGGGAGGCAGAGAGCACCGCGGGAGGCAGAGAGCACCGCGGGAGGCACGGAGCACCGCGGGAGGCAGAGAGCACCGCGGGAGGCACAGAGCACCGCGGGAGGCAGAGAGCACCGCGGGAGGCACAGAGCACCGCGGGAGGCAGAGAGCACCGCGGGAGGCAGAGAGCACCGCGGGAGGCAGAGAGCACGGCGGGAGGCACAGAGCACCGCGGGAGGCAGAGAGCACCGCGGGAGGCAGAGAGCACGGCGGGAGGCACAGAGCACCGCGGGAGGCAGAGAGCACCGCGGGGGGCAGGGAGCACCGCGGGAGGCAGAGAGCACCGCGGGAGGCACAGAGCACCGCGGGAGGCAGAGAGCACCGCGGGAGGCACAGAGCACCGCGGGAGGCAGAGAGCGCCGCGGGAGGCAGAGAGCACCGCGGGAGGCACAGAGCACCGCGGGAGGCAGGGAGCACCGCGGGAGGCAGAGAGCACCGCGGGAGGCAGAGAGCACCGCGGGAGGCAGAGAGCACCGCGGGAGGCAGAGAGCACCGCGGGAGGCAGAGAGCACCGCGGGAGGCAGAGAGCACCGCGGGAGGCAGAGAGCACCGCGGGAGGCAGAGAGCGCCGCGGGAGGCAGAGAGCACCGCGGGAGGCACAGAGCACCGCGGGAGGCACAGAGCACCGCGGGAGGCAGAGAGCCCCGCGGGAGGCACAGAGCACCGCGGGAGGCAGAGAGCACCGCGGGAGGCAGAGAGCACCGCGGGAGGCAGAGAGCACCGCGGGAGGCAGAGAGCACCGCGGGAGGCAGAGAGCACCGCGGGAGGCAGAGAGCACCGCGGGAGGCACAGAGCACCGCGGGAGGCAGAGAGCACCGCGGGAGGCAGGGAGCACCGCGGGAGGCACAGAGCACCGCGGGAGGCAGAGAGCACCGCGGGAGGCAGAGAGCACCGCGGGAGGCAGAGAGCACCGCGGGAGGCAGAGAGCACCGCGGGAGGCAGAGAGCACCGCGGGAGGCAGAGAGCACCGCGGGAGGCAGAGAGCACCGCGGGAGGCACAGAGCACCGCGGGAGGCACAGAGCACCGCGGGAGGCACAGAGCACCGCGGGAGGCAGAGAGCACCGCGGGAGGCACAGAGCACCGCGGGAGGCAGAGAGCACCGCGGGAGGCAGAGAGCACCGCGGGAGGCAGAGAGCACCGCGGGAGGCAGAGAGCACCGCGGGAGGCAGAGAGCACCGCGGGAGGCAGAGAGCACCGCGGGAGGCAGAGAGCACCGCGGGAGGCAGAGAGCACCGCGGGAGGCAGAGAGCGCCGCGGGAGGCAGAGAGCGCCGCGGGAGGCAGAGAGCGCCGCGGGAGGCAGAGAGCACCGCGGGAGGCAGAGAGCACCGCGGGAGGCAGAGAGCACCGCGGGAGGCAGAGAGCACCGCGGGAGGCAGAGAGCACCGCGGGAGGCACAGAGCACCGCGGGAGGCAGGGAGCACCGCGGGAGGCAGAGAGCACCGCGGGAGGCACAGAGCACCGCGGGAGGCACAGAGCACCGCGGGAGGCACAGAGCACCGCGGGAGGCAGAGAGCACCGCGGGAGGCACGGAGCACCGCGGGAGGCACGGAGCACCGCGGGAGGCAGAGAGCACCGCGGGAGGCACGGAGCACCGCGGGAGGCACGGAGCACCGCGGGAGGCAGAGAGCACCGCGGGAGGCAGAGAGCACCGCGGGAGGCAGAGAGCACCGCGGGAGGCAGAGAGCACCGCGGGAGGCAGAGAGCACCGCGGGAGGCAGAGAGCACCGCGGGAGGCAGAGAGCACCGCGGGAGGCAGGGAGCACCGCGGGAGGCAGAGAGCACCGCGGGAGGCACGGAGCACCGCGGGAGGCACGGAGCACCGCGGGAGGCAGAGAGCACCGCGGGAGGCAGAGAGCACCGCGGGAGGCACGGAGCACCGCGGGAGGCACAGAGCACCGCGGGAGGCAGAGAGCACCGCGGGAGGCAGAGAGCACCGCGGGAGGCAGAGAGCGCCGCGGGAGGCAGAGAGCACCGCGGGAGGCAGAGAGCGCCGCGGGAGGCAGAGAGCACCGCGGGAGGCAGAGAGCACCGCGGGAGGCACGGAGCACCGCGGGAGGCAGAGAGCACCACGGGAGGCAGAGAGCACCGCGGGAGGCAGGGAGCACCGCGGGAGGCAGAGAGCACCGCGGGAGGCAGAGAGCACCGCGGGAGGCAGAGAGCACCGCGGGAGGCAGAGAGCACCGCGGGAGGCAGGGAGCACCGCGGGAGGCAGAGAGCACCGCGGGAGGCAGAGAGCACCGCGGGAGGCAGAGAGCACCGCGGGAGGCAGAGAGCACCGCGGGAGGCACGGAGCACCGCGGGAGGCACGGAGCACCGCGGGAGGCAGAGAGCACCGCGGGAGGCAGAGAGCACGGCGGGAGGCACAGAGCACCGCGGGAGGCACGGAGCACCGCGGGAGGCAGAGAGCACCGCGGGAGGCAGAGAGCACCGCGGGAGGCACAGAGCACCGCGGGAGGCACAGAGCACCGCGGGAGGCAGAGAGCACCGCGGGAGGCACGGAGCACCGCGGGAGGCAGAGAGCACCGCGGGAGGCACAGAGCACCGCGGGAGGCAGAGAGCACCGCGGGAGGCAGAGAGCACCGCGGGAGGCAGAGAGCACCGCGGGAGGCAGAGAGCACCGCGGGAGGCAGAGAGCACCGCGGGAGGCAGAGAGCACCGCGGGAGGCAGAGAGCACCGCGGGAGGCAGAGAGCACCGCGGGAGGCAGAGAGCACCGCGGGAGGCACAGAGCACCGCGGGAGGCAGAGAGCACCGCGGGAGGCAGAGAGCACCGCGGGAGGCAGAGAGCACCGCGGGAGGCAGAGAGCGCCGCGGGAGGCAGAGAGCACCGCGGGAGGCAGAGAGCACCGCGGGAGGCAGAGAGCACCGCGGGAGGCAGAGAGCACCGCGGGAGGCACAGAGCACCGCGGGAGGCAGAGAGCGCCGCGGGAGGCAGAGAGCACCGCGGGAGGCAGAGAGCACCGCGGGAGGCAGAGAGCACCGCGGGAGGCACAGAGCACCGCGGGAGGCACAGAGCACCGCGGGAGGCACAGAGCACCGCGGGAGGCACAGAGCACCGCGGGAGGCACAGAGCACCGCGGGAGGCACAGAGCACCGCGGGAGGCACAGAGCACCGCGGGAGGCACAGAGCACCGCGGGAGGCACAGAGCACCGCGGGAGGCACAGAGCACCGCGGGAGGCACAGAGCACCGCGGGAGGCACAGAGCACCGCGGGAGGCAGAGAGCACCGCGGGAGGCAGAGAGCACCGCGGGAGGCAGAGAGCACCGCGGGAGGCAGAGAGCACCGCGGGAGGCAGAGAGCACCGCGGGAGGCACAGAGCACCGCGGGAGGCACAGAGCACCGCGGGAGGCACAGAGCACCGCGGGAGGCACAGAGCACCGCGGGAGGCACAGAGCACCGCGGGAGGTGGGGGGTGGAAAGAGAGAGAGAGAGGTGCAGAAGAGACATAAAACATGCTGCGTTTTGTGCTTCAGGTGAGCACCAAAAATGAACAACACTACAATATGTTGGGCATTGTGCAAACCCCAACATTAGTCCCCAGGAAATGAATTGCACAACACAACCACAAATACTTCAGTGCTGCTTCAGAGTATTGATAAATACACCTTCATGGGAAATGGTTCAAAATAACTTTTATTTAAACAGGAAATAGACAAAATATCGATCAGTTTGATCAGAAATTTTCGAGCAAAAATTAAATGAAATTAAAAATTGGAAAACCTACTGGCAAATAAAACAGTTCCTCGTCACCCGGTCGCCGTTTTTTACTGGTGATCGATGCTACCTGGATCCCTTGGTTCACATGTCGGACTGGAGGAAAACATTGAAAGGAGCTCCATTAACATATTGAACGCTCAAACACCTGAATATCTGTGTAATTTTCTCACACCAGTTGGTCACATTCCCAACTGCAGATTAGCTCTGAGATTCTCCTGGTTGCTGACTATTACTGTATTGTGTCTTGTTGCCTCTGCAAGGTTACAGTGGTGAGCAGAGCTGCTCCAAGGACATACCATCCCTAACTGCCCTTGTGGGGGCAGTTAAAAGTCAACCACATTGCTGTGGATCTGGAGTCACATGTAGGCCAGGTAAGGACGGCAGATTTCCTTCCCTAAAGGACATTAGTGAACCAGATGGGTTTTTATGACAATCGACAATGGTTTCATTAGACTTTTAATTCCATTTTTTTTTTATTGAGTTTAAGTTCCATCACCTGCAGTGGTGGGATTCGAACCCAGGCCCCCAGATCATTATCCTGGGTTTCTGGATTACTAGTCCACTGACAATACCACTGGTGTTTTTCACAAACCTTTCATTGACGTACACCGTCCTTAGGAGGGCAGCATGAGAAACTGTCATTGCTGTCACACGAGGAGGAACTGAACTGATTGGCTATCGTGGGCAGCTGCAAAGTGGAGATCACGGCATTGCAATAACATTCTGTAACCATCTCAGATGGCCACCTGCAAAGGACCATGGGAATTATGGCCAACCCAGGACTCAGACACACTCAGAGCTTGTGTGTGTATTTGCAACCCAGATAGCTAGATGCGATTGAAACCCCCGCTCGTTTGCATTCTAATGGCCCATTTCCCCAGAACAAAAGAACTGTACTCAGGTAATCGATACAGATGCAGACTAACCAGCGCCACTCCCTTTGCTAAGAAAGCCCAAACAGCCACGGTCAATGACCACTCAGGACATGCCCAGCCATCAAGGCACTCGCCCCTTTATTGGCCAAAATTGAAGGCAGTGATCGAAGCCTGTCGAATTATTGGGTCCAAAGCTAAGGACCGCCTCAAATAGTGCAAAATCCCAGAGGGATCAAAAGAGGCACAGCCATGGGTTCGGTCTCTCTTGGCCCCGGCCTACGCCTAAAATCAAATGTAGCATTACGACCAGAACACAAGTTCAAGACCAACGATCGCTACCAGACTGATGAACCCAGCAGAAATGAAACCACTTCTTCCCAGCCACGCAAGATCCAAACAAAGGCCTTGTCCATCTGCAAAGAGCCGGTTGCCCTGAAGTTAAGTATAGGTTATTGTAGTTGTTAGGTGTAGTTTAACTTGTAGTGTTTCATGTTGCATGTCGAAGTAATTCCTGTGTGTAAATAAACCACCTTTGAATTTGAACTGACTAACTGGTTGTTTGGTCTTTGATCGATATCCGGTAAAGCCTTGTGGTGATATCATTTGATACCTGGCGACTCTGAAAAGCAATATCATTAATAACTGCCATATCTGGTTAATTTGGCAACATTATTGGCGACGCTGGTGGGATCGTATTCCACTTATTAAAAAGAGCAACAATTCCAAGCTCATCACTTTAAGAAGAGCGCTTTTACATGTTCCCCTGTCCTGTCAGGGGCAGTCACAGCTCCCAGACAATCAGAAGGGGAAATGTGCAGAGGTGAAGTACTGAGCTTCGCCTCACAGAAGCAACCAAGGTGTTCGGGTCTCTGTGGAGCTGGTGAGGGCTGACACGAGTTGGATGTTCTGGGTTATTAGGGCATGTGGGGATTCTGTACTCCTCAGGACAATGGGGAACTAGACTCTGGAACCCGTCTGCTGCCTTAGCCCAGCCACCTCCTACATATAATGATAAACTACTGGTCCCAATTAAATGGGAAAGCCCAACTTTACAAGGGAGCCACTGATTACTTACGCCGCTTGCTGGTGTCGACCCCCTTTGTTCCTTCGGTCACTTGCTGCTTTCGTATACTGTCTTCATCTGCCTTACGATCACGGCCAGGGCAAGCACAAATACGAGCTTCAAAGCAGCGACGTCCAAGAACCTGCCCGCTGGACAGAAGAGAATGAGGTATTAACACATTCCACTAAAATAAAACACCATTATAACATACACTCCAACTATCGTGTAGATGGACCAAGGTTTGGAATGACCTTCACTATATATACTTGTGACTTACTGGTGTCTGATTCTACTCCTGTAAAACACCATGAGACTACCTTAATGATGCCATATAGTCAGCTAGTTTATGGTGCAGAAAAATGCCAACATCACGGGTTCAATCCAATCATCGGGCAATGAGGATGCTACATAGCAAGAGAGAGACATATGCTACATAAAATATGCTGTAACTGTTAACAGACCAGAGAGCAATAAAACAAACAGCCTGTGTGGACTCTCTAACCACCTATATTTGAGTTAGAGTCGATGTCCCTCAGTTGGCCCAATCTATACCAGCCACTTTCTGTAGCCGGGAGGACAGGTGAACATCTCCTGCACTTCTGACAATGTCACTGAAACTGGGTGGTGCTGTCTTCGCCCACAACTCTCTCATCCCAAACCAGCTACAGCTCAGTTTGATATTGGAATAGGATCACAGAATTGTTATGGAGCAGGAGCCATTCGGCTATCATGACTGCACCGGCTCTCCGAGTGAACACCTTGACTTAGTGCCATTTCCCTGCCTTTTCCCCGTACACCTGCACATTGCTTCTATTCAAGTAATCACCTCATGCCCTCTTGAATGCCTCGATTGAACCTGCCTCCAGCACACGTCCAGGCCGTGCATTCCAGACCCCAACCACTCGCCGTGTGGAAATGTTTTTTCTCACATCACATTTGCTTTTTTTGCAAATCACTTTAAATCTGCAGCCGCTCATTCTCAATTATTTTACGAGCGGGAACAGTTTCTCCCCGTCTACTCTGTCCAGCCCCCTCATGATTTTGGACATCTCTGTCACATCTCCTCTCAGCCATCTCCACAAGGGGAACAGTCCCAACCTCTCCAATCTATCCTCATAACTGAAGTTTCTCATCCCTGGAACCATTCCTGTGAACCTCTTCCCCACTCTCTCCAATGTGTTCACATCATTCCCATAGTGTGGCTCCCAGAGCTGTGCCTAATATTCCAGCTGAGGTCCAGCGAGTGTCCTATTCAAGTTCAGCATAACCACCTTGTTCTTGCACTCAATGTCCCTATTCATAAAGCAGAGGAAACTGTGTTTTATCAACTATTCTCTCCACCTGTCCTGCCACCTTCAATGACTCATTGAACCCTTTTATTTCATCTTGTCTCCCCATGTTCTTCCTACCAAAGTGAATTACCCAACACTTCTCTGCATTGAATTTCATCTGCCAACTATCTGCCCATTTAGATCCGCGATGTTGTCAGACCTGCTGAGTTTATTCAACATTTTTGGTTTTATGATCATCACTCTCCGTTTTCTATTACTCAGCCAGCTTTGCTACTGTCCCTTTTATTCTATGAGCTCTAACTTTTCTCACAAGTCTGTTGTGCATCACTGTATCGAATGCCTTTAGGAAGTCCATGTTCACCACATCAACAACATTATCCTCATCAACCTTCTGTTACCTCTTCAAAAACCCCAGCAAGTTAATTAAACATGATCTTTCCTTAAGAAATCTTTGCTGGCCTTTTCAAGTCAACTCACATTTTTCCACATGATTATTAACTCTATCCTGTATAATTGTTTTTAGAAGCTTCCCCATTAAAGTTAGCCTTTTTGTTACTTAGCTCCAGTCAAATAGATTCTGTCCTTGAATCCTCTGGGACATCCTCTTTCTCCATCTCTGCAATGATCTCCCTAACCAATACCAACACCCCTCCTCCTTTCCTTCCTTCCCTATCTTTTTTGAACACCTTGTACCCAGGACTATTTAACATCCAGTCCTGCCCTTCCTTGAGCCAAGTCTTTGCCACCATCACATCATCATAATTCCTCAATGCAATTTATGCCTGGAACTCACCAATCTTATTTACTGTACTTTGTGCATTCACATACATGCAGAATAACCCTGATTTAGACATCATTATTTTCTCTCTTATTCCGAATCTGCCTATTAACAGACCATTCTCTATTATTTGTCTCTCCAAGTATTTTGTGACCTTGCTTTAGACATTAAGAAATAGGACAGGAGAAGGCCATACGTTCCCTCGAGCCTGCTCCACCATTTAATAGGATCATGACTAATCCACATTACTCCTCATTCCCACATCCCTGTAAAAGCCCCTCCAACAGCAGGAGCAAAACCCATTGCAAGGCAGAGGAGCTCTGTTCAGGTGCTGTCTAACACAGAGCCAGTCCCAGTATCCGAGGAACCTGAAGCCCTCCCTCTTGCCCAATCCTCCCAGCCATGCATTCATCTGCCATACCCTCTTATTTCTATACTCATTTGCACGTGACACTGGGAGTAATCCAACGCATACTACTTGTGCGGTCCTGCTTGTTCATTTTCTACCTAGTTCCCGAAATTCGGATTGCAGGAGCACAGGAGCCATTCGGCTATCATGACTGCACCGGCTCTCCGAGTGAACACCTTGACTTAGTGCCATTTCCCTTCCTACCTGAGCCATTGGTACCAATGTGGACTACAACCTCCGGCTGCTCCCCCTCCCCCAGAAGAATGTCCCACAGCCGCTCTGTGACATCCCTGACTCTGGCACCAGGGAGGAACATACCATCCTGGAGTCACGTTCACGGCCGCCAAAATGTCTGCTTGTTCCCCCAACTAACGAATCTCCTTTCAATGTTTCTCTTCCTTTCTTCTTCTTCCTCACCTGTTCAGCTGAGCCGCTCAGGGTGCCACCTGCCAGAGGTCTAGCCCCCAGGGCTGAGGCTGCAGGTGGGTCTCAGAGACAATGTTTTGGAGCAACTGGTGGGTGTCACAGAGTGGTATGAAACTCAGTTGGTAAGGTTTGTTTCTATAAACCCAAACCCCGAGCGAGAAGGTTTGACTTACTCCCTGTTTTCCAGTGTAACGATGATGAGGATGGGCCGCCGGTTCATTCCTCCAACACAGCTGCTGTTACACATGAAGTTATACAGGATTGTAGTGAACTCGGTGCCAACCTGGTTCAAAAGATGGTGAATAAAAGGGGACATTAAACTGACGTTCCTATGCACAAGGATGCATCACATCAAAAAAAATCTGGTGATACTAAAGTTTCCTTTGTAGCTACACTGGGTACCATATGGTTTAGGGTAAATGAGGTAACATAGCATCATAGAATTTACAGTGCAGAAAGAGACTATTCAGCCCATCGAGTCTGCACCGTCCCTTGGAAAGAGCACCCTACTTAATCCCACACCTCCAACCTATCCCCGTAACCCAGTAACACCACCTAACCTTTTTGGTCACTAAGGGCAATTTAGCACGGCCAATCCACCTAACCTACACATCTTTGGACTGTGGGAGGAAACTGGAGCACCCGGAGGAAACCCACACAGACACGGGGAGAACGTACAGACTCCGCACAGACAGTGACCCAAGCCGGGAATCGAACCTGGGACCCTGGAGCTGCGAGGTAACAGTGCTAACCACTGTGCCGCCCAACAATTCTGACTTTTATCTTTTGCTTACACGCTTGTTTTTTCATTTCAAATTTGACCAGCAGCAGAGGGTTCTTACCTGTGGCGGTTCATAGGGTACCATTACACTCTGTCTCCCAGTGATCGGGTCCTCAACATACTGGGCATGGCTACTTCCCTCCACTCGGATTAGATGGCTGGGTGGGGCCACCTGACCTACAAGAAGAATGCTCTAGTTAAAAAGGAATTATATATTCATTTTTCACTAGCAAAGACAATCACATTCCTTCCATTCTCGCCTGCTAAATCAGTAAATTAAAAACCCGTACATGATAGTGAGATTTAATATAGAGGAATATTGCCGCAAATTAAACTTTTTTTTCTATTGAAGTTACATGCCATGTAACAGCATCTGGCAGAGCCAAGCAATGACCTCCAACCCTACATGTATCTCATACCTATAATATAATAATCTTTATTAGTGCCACAAGTAGGCTTACATTAACACTGCAATGAAGTTACTGTGAAAAGCCCCTAGTCGCCACATTCCGGCGCCTGTTCGGGTACACATAGGGAGAATTAACAATGTCCAATTCACCTAAAAAGCACGTCTTTTGGGACTTGTGGGAAGAAACCGGACGGAGCACCCGGGGGAAACCCACACAGACACGGGGAGAACGTGAAGACTCCGCACAGACAGTGACCCAGGACTGGAACCGAACCTGGGACCCTGGTGCTGTGAAGCCACAGTGCTAACCACTGTGCTACCACGCCACCCAGACTACATTTTCATAAAAAGCACAATGACTCGTGCTATATGCAGACAAGGCTGCAGTTCACAATCCTACTTGTTGCTGGTACAACGCTGGTCGCTGCATCCCAGTCAGCAAACGCTTCTCGAAATAAGGTGAGCCTATTCAAAATACTAGCTCTAACTCCTCCTTGATATAAAGAAGCTGATAAATCCCACCAGCTCAGAGTAACAGTGGTGGAAACTGCATACTGGCTGCATCCACTGTATGGTTAATAACTTTTGACCAGTGGATCAGAGGTCTGGTCCTCAGCACTGGGGTACGCTGAAGGAAGTATTCAGCAGTTACAGGTCAAACCTGACAATTACATTAAAGAAATTCATTTTGCGGGGTTAATGACTAGATTTAATTTGGATATGATAGCTGGGCATGTTCAGTGTTCTGTCTATCCTCTGACTACACTTCCTCAATTGATTTTAATGACTGGGCAATTATGGGCATGCAAGCACAAAATGCAAAACCCTGGCCAATATCACGATTGAAACAATCACCATACTGTTAATTATACACTGTGACTGCACACAGAAATGAAGTACAGCAAATAGTTGTTTGGTAGTACAGTATTGCTGAAAAAGGCCAAATGCTGTCAAAGTTTTCATCTAGCACTGATCAGGACATTCGCAGGAACTCCAAATGTAAAGCAAACAACATTTTCCCCTTTGTATTTAATATTGGCATGATCTTTGTGATGGTGTGTTTTAAGCACAGAGAATGGAACACCCACTGCATCCCCGTCAAGGAGCTGATATCTAAAGAAGGTTAGCTTTACCATCATTGAACTCTCGGCTGAGTTCATGGTTCGGACATCGCTTCACCACCTCAGTGACATGCTCTGCCTTCTTGTACACTGGCATGGCCCGGATCACAGCTCCCTGCGGTGGCTGCGTCATCACTTTGATCTGGATGGGACATGTCTTGGCAATCTGACAGTACAATTTCTTCAGCTCTGGAGAATACTGGTGGAGACAGCAGAAACAGAGAATTGAGTTTGACAGCGACGTATCAGTTTTTCCTGATTCTATCATCATTTTGTTTGTTTGCGTAATTGTTCTCAATTTGGCACAAGTGAGAAGAATATTAGAACAGAACATAGAACATCAGAGCACAAGGAGGCCATTCGGCCCATCGAGTCTGCACCGACCCACTTAAGCACTCACTTCCACCCTATCCCCGTAATCCAATAACCCCTCCAAACCTTTTTGGACATTAAGGGGCAATTTATCATGGCCAATCCACCTAACCTGCACATCTTTGGTCTGTGGGAGGAAACCAGTGCACCTGGAGGAAACCCACGCACACACGGGGAGCCAAGCCAGGTATCGAACCTGGGACCCTGGCGCTGTGAAGCCACAGTTCTATCCACTTGTGCTACCGTGCTGCCCATGGTTAGCAAGTCATATTAAAAAAGATTTATGTAAATTCTTAAATGCACACAAACTGAATCTTGACAAGTGCACGTGAAACTAATGCCCCATTCTTGCAGCTGTGGTTTGGTGTGTTATTGTACCCACTGTATTTGGATCGCTGCCTAATGTGGTGAATGTATTATGACAGCCATTCAACTCTGTATTACACTGTACTATGTGGTTGCCCTTGTGGACTCCACCTATGGACCATTGTATTGTATTACACCGCATTGTATCATGTTGGTGCCCTTGTGGGCTCCGCCCCCTTGAGGGGAGGTATTTCGAGCTGCTGCCCTGCAGGCGGCTCTCAGTGCAGAGCAGTCGCAGGCAGGCACAGTTCTAGCTGATTAAAGCCACAGTTCACTTCTACTCATCGTCTGGTGTGGATTGATGGTCGCATCACCTGTTCCTGGTGTTTAGCTGAAACCTGACATCGTACAGTACTGGAGTGCATTGGAAGGACAGCAGGATTATAAAGTCAAAAGATCAAATGGACTAACAGCCTGTACTACTCTTTATCAAACACAAACACGTCCAGCCAGGGTTTTCCAATCAAGCACTGTCTAGGCCATGATTTTTCCAGTCCATTAAATAAATTGAGGAAGGGGTAGGGGGATTTGCAAGACTGATGGATGGACAAGTAAACAAGTAGAAATCCTGCCCTGAGAGTTCAGACCAGGTTTAATTCAGAACCATTCTCTTTAAACAGCTGGGCAGACCTGCCATCCACCCTGATTGCATTCTTGAGTAACCCAGTGGTGTGAAACATGGGTGGCGCGGTGGTTAGCACTGCTGCCTCACAGCAGCAGGGGACTGGGTTCGATTCCTGCCTCAAGTGACTGTGTGGGCAGAGTCTGCACGTTTTCCCAGTGTCTGCTCCGGTTTCCTCCGGGTGCTCCGGTTTCCTTCCACAGACCAAAGATGTCCCTTAGTGTACAAAGGTTAAGTGGGCTACGGTAATATGGTGGGAGAGTGAGCCTAGAGAGTGTGCTCTTTCAGAGGATCGGTGCAGGCCTGATGGGCCAACAAAACTGCAGAAAGCTGCAACACAAAGGGACTTGGGGGTGGGTGGGGGTGGGGGGGGGACCTGTGCACGAAACACAGAAAGCTAGCACACAGGGGCAGCAGGTAATCAGGAAGGCTAATGGAATGTTGGCCCTTATTTCAAGGGGGTTGGAGTATAAGAGTCGGGAAGTCTTGCTGCAGCCGTACAAGGTACTGGTGGGACCACATCTGGGCACGGTGAGTAATTTTGGTCCCCTTATTTAAGGAAAGATATTATTCCATTGGAGGCGGTTCAGAGAAAGTTCACTAGGATGCTCCACAATACGGGGGGATTGTCTATCAGCAAAGGTCAAACAGGTTGGGATTCTTCATTGGAATTTAGAAGAATAAGAGATGATCTCATTGAAACATATCGAATTCTCAGGGGGTTTTGACAGGGTAAATGCTGAGAGGATGTTTCCCTTCATGGGAGAGTCCAGGACCAGAGGGCAGCATCTCAGAATAAAGGGGGGCCAATTTAAGACTGAGTTGAGGAGGGATTTCTTCACTCTGGGGGTTACGAGTTTTTGGAACTCACTCACAGAGAGCTGTGGGGGCTGAGTCCTTGGGTATATTTAAGGCTGAGATAGGGAATCAATGCTTATGGGTAAAGGGCAGGAAAGTGGACATGAGCAAGTTCGGATCAGCCCTGATCCTGTTGAATGGTGGAGCAGGCTTGAAGGGCCGAATGGCTTCCTCTTGTTCCGTTTTCTTACGTGTGGTGGGTCCCCTGGGGGGCCGTGTGTGGGAGGTGTTCCATGCGAGGCTGGGTCTGGACTTTTAAAATATTTTGACGTGATTTTTTTCCTCAACTCTTTCAGAGTTAACTATCAAGGTATAACTAGCAGAACCATCTGAAATTAGTGATTTAAATCACTTATGTCAGGTGGTTACCAGCCCAGCGCAATTGTCCAGAGGAAGTTAACAACTGTCAGGTAAATCCTTACGTGGGAACGTCCTAGAAGGATACCCAAGTGTATCAGTTAGGTATCCCCTAAATGCAATTCTGGGGAACCAAGAAGATATAGGCCCCTATGATCTTGGCTTCGGACAATGCTCGGCACAACATCGAGGGCCGAAGGGCCTGTTCTGTGCTGTATGGTTCTATGGTGCATTTCTAAAAAGCCATATGCTGACATGAACCTGTCTAGCGCCTCTTTGAAGGCCTTTAAGGTATCTTGCTTCACCACCTGTGCCTGCATTCCTTGTTCTCAGTTTTACCTCCTTACATTTTGCTTGTTCCTGAGCTTTCACTGTCTCTGAGCATATGTAATCCTGCTTATTGTAGATTCTTTCAGATGTGTAGCAAGATGCTGGCAAAGTGCACAGGACCCACCTGGGCCAGCAGAGGGAACTTTCACACAACAAATACACCCAAAGTCATTGGTTCTTGTCTGACCAGGAAGGATCTGCAAAGCTTTAGGCTAACATGAAAGATAATCAACCGTTAAAAATGAATATTACTATACTTATTGACTAATTCTAATGAAATGCAAATCCAGAGCGAAGTTAAATAAGTTTAAAAAAACAACAATAAATAATAAACTCTGTCAAGATAGGCATATTGGCAAATCCTTTTTCCAAGTGTATTTCCAGCGACAGTCGAGGATTTTGGTAAATGCTGATCGCTGGAAAGTCACAAACACAGCTTGGTGCATCACAACGACCAGGAAGATGCCAGGGGTCCCAGAAGGGCCCTGGAGTTGAGAAACTGCCCGGATACCCACCCCTGATTGCTACTCACATACTGAACCCTGCAGTATTCTAGAAGTCAGCACCTCAGCAGAGAACATTCATTAAAGACAAAGTGTGAGCAGTTGGGAAAAAGTGGTGGTCTCCCACTGATAGAATACAATATACATTAAAAGGCAAGATGAGAGTCAGTGATAAAGCCAGAGAAGAGCATGACCCCTGTCACAGTAAATCTGTCTTTACCTCAACAAACAGGTGAGCAATATCGTGCAATCAGTCCGTGCCTTCAGGTGCTGTTCAGCTGATAAACGTCTTACAAAGTAGCATTAAGTGGAACAGCCTCCAGTGTCGCGACATACGCAGTGTCTGCACAACTTCAGCCTTTTTAGTCTAAGCTCACACTTTAAGTAGGCTACAGAAATAAGCAGGTGAGATTTCACCAGAGTTTAACAGGGTAACATTCTCTTAAACGGACAATGAACGTTTTGCTGTGGATTCAGAGCTTGCAGTTCTGTGTCCCACAGAGCAGAGGACACATGGCCAGTGTCAGGGTTGAATTCAGAGTGGCATGGATTGGTAGATGGAACGCAGAGAGACAACGTGAATTAAAGGGATTGCAGGGTAAAGGATGTTTTCATGCACAAATCACGGACGTTGGCACGACAGTTCGAGAGGGCGGTTAATAAAGCATTCAGTACCCTGGGCTTTGTATATAGTCGCATAGAATACAAAAGCAAGGAAGTTATGTTAAACCTGTATTAAACACTGGTTCAGTCTCAATCGGACTACTGTTCTGGATGTCACACTTTGGGAAGGATGTGCAGGCGTTAGCGAGAGTGCAGAAAAGATTCACAAAAATGGTTCCAGGGCGGGGGACTACAGAAACCTAACCGATTAGAGAAGATCTGCTCTTTGAAAAGGGAAAGTTGAGAGGAGATTAGATAGAGTTATTCAAAATCATGAGGGGTCCGGATGGAGTCGATAGGGGGAAACTGTTCTCATTGGTAAAGGATCGAGAACCAGAGGGCGCATATAGACGGTAACCAGCAAAAGAAGCAATGGAAACAGGAGGAAAATCTTTTTCAAAAGCCTCGAGTCAATCGAGGCTTTCAAAGGGGGAGTTAGACTGTTATCTGAAAAGGAAGAATGTGCAGGGTTACAGGGAGAAGGGGTGTGGCACTAGATGAATTGCTCCTTTAGTGAGGCCACACAGACATGATGGGCTGAACAGCCTCCTTCTGTGCTATAACCCTTCTAAGATTCTATGACTGGGGACAAGGAACAAGTTCATGCGTCTCACATTGTGTCAGTATGTGGACCCTGGGGTTATAGGACCATTAGCATGACCAGGAATTTGAATTGCTTAGTCAAAGCATAAAATAAACTGTTACAGAATTCTGCTTTAAGGAACATCTCCAGGGTTAGTCTTGTGTAAGTACTTTGTTTCAGTGCACTAATACTTGAAGGAAGAAAATAATGGTCTTTACAACAATTTTTAAAAACACCACCGACTATTATTAGAGATATGAAGCTCCTGATGTAAAGGATGGCTATTCGTGGGAACTCCCTCTGCCTGCCCCTACCTGGCTTCACGGTGAACACCAGGATGGTACAGCACTCAACTAACCCAAGGTCGCCAGCAGAACCCCGCCCCCCCGAATCCTGAAATGATCTGTACTTCAGCGGGTGATGTGGTAAATTCTCTGCCAGCTGTGGTTAGGCGGGAGCTTTCCTGCTGGTGAAACTGTGTGCTCAAGCCCCACTCCAGAGGCTTGAGCACAAAATCTAGGCTGGACGCTATATAAATGCACATCTCTTCCTTTTCTTGCTCACACATCTCTCAAATTATTGATTTTATTTGTCAGTTAAATGTAGCTGGGCTGATTTGCTCATTTCTCTGAACTCAACTTTATTTTTCTCATTAAAGTTTCAAACATTAATTTCAAGTTTAGGACCCCACATGTTTACCTCCCCACCCCTCCCCCCAAAAAACCCTACTAGACTTTAGAAAATGCACTCCCTTGCATCTTCACCCTGTGCGCATGTGTGTGTGTGCCAACTCCTGTCAGCTAACACCTGCCTTCTTTCGCAATATGCCGCCAGTCAAGGTGTGCCTCTCTTAAAAAAAAATCCTGGACAATTGTGCTGATGTTGGATCAGACGCCCTGGGAGTATTTAGCTTCATTCCACTGAACTCCCAGCTGCTGCCAGCTGTCAGTCTCTCGATAAATTACTTCAAAGCTGCAACACTCACTGACACTCCCAGGTGCTGACATCAGACAGGTGGGTCTTGGACACGGCTAACTTGTCAGTATCCACGCGACAGGATATGTCCATTAAACCAACCACAAAAGAATTAATGCAGATGCCACAGTAATTCTCTAAACCTGCAGGGCAAGAATTGTTAAACATTGGTAATACAGCACTCCCAAACAGCTGCACATAGCAAACCGAGCCCACTTACACATAGTCTGCAGCAAGCAAAACAAAGTTACAGAGGTTGCTAATCAGATTAGAAAGTCTGACTTTATCCCTTTTACTGGCCCAGGATGTGAGATTCATGGGGCAGAGCAAACTCAGGATTCAGACATTTGGCAAAGGTAAATGATCCAATGTTTAGTTGCACCCTGAATCTTTCAGAGTAGGATTCACTTATGTTCCAATTTTGTGCATCTATTTGGGTCACGTCAAATCGCCAATACTTTCAACACCAATTTTTTCAAAATGCATATCAGATTCCATCCCCCCTGGTTGGAAACAGTAATTCAGTCAAGCTGCAGAAACTTTCAAATGAGTCTGATCATCAATGAAATCAGACGGCAGGGGTCAGTCGGATATGTACTTTCCAGCCAAGTAATGCTGGAATCCATCTTCAGGAATAAATCAATCTATGAAAAGACTTGTCCTGCTTAAAGAGCCATAAACACATTGAAACGTAAACAGCATGTGCAAAACAGTAGAAACTTTCAGCTGGAGCGTACCCAGACTTCACACAGATGCGTGAACAGTTGTCAGATTAATTATAAACAAGGGGGCTGTTCTGTCCGGTGTAGATGTTGTACCGCTGGGCGAGGGTGCGCGTGTGTGTGTGTGTGTGTGTGTTGTGGGGGGAGAGGGCTTTAAGGTCTGAGCGGTTGATTGTGCTACTCAAATTCAATTTTTCAAAACTGCATTCCCATTTTAAAGCACCTGTCAAACACTATCAGTGTTTTATTCGGGCACAGGTGACCATAACAGTGTCAGCAAATTGCAGAATAGGTTTAAAACATTGAACAAAGAAATGTGCAGGGCATTGCGGCACTGTGCCATTGTGTGCGGCGTGGGATCACACAGCGCCATCGGTGACAATGTGGAATGGCACTATGACATTGGGGGTGGCTGGGGTTGCACTGTGCCATTAGGGCATTGAGGGATCGTACTGTGCCATTAGGGCAGTGTGGGATCGTACTGTGCAATTAGGGCAGTGTGGGATCGTCCTGTGCCATTAGGGCATTGAGGGATCGTACTGTGCCATTAGGGCAGTGTGGGATCGTACTGTGCCATTAGGGCATCGTGGGATCGTACTGTGCCATTAGGGCATCGTGGGATCGTACTGTGCCATTAGGGCAGTGTGGGATCGTACTGTGCCATTAGGGCAGTGTGGGATCGTACTGTGCCATTAGGGCATTGTGGGATCGTACTGTGCCATTAGGGCAGTGTGGGATCGTACTGTGCCATTAGGGCAGTGTGGGATCGTACTGTGCCATTGGAGGCAGTTGCGTGGGATCGTACTGTGCCATTAGGGCAGTGTGGGATCGTACTGTGCCATTGGAGGCAGTTGCGTGGGATTGCAGTGCACCATTCTGGGTGGTGACTTGGAATCGCACTGTGCCACTGGATGCAGCCACATGGGATCACACTGTGCTGTTGATGCAGGAATGGGATTGCACTGTGCTGCTGATGCAGGATTGGGATCGCACTGTGCTGTTGATGCAGGAATGGGATTGCACTGTGCTGTTGATGCAGGAATGGGATCACACTGTGCTGTTGATGCAGGAATGGGATTGCACTGTGCTGTTGATGCAGGAATGGGGATTGCACTGTGCTGTTGATGCAGGAATGGGATTGCACTGTGCTGTTGATGCAGGAATGGGGATCACACTGTGCTGTTGATGCAGGAATGGGATCACACTGTGCTGTTGATGCAGGAATGGGGATCACACTGTGCTGTTGATGCAGGAATGGGATCACACTGTGCTGTTGATGCAGGAATGGGATTGCACTGTGCTGTTGATGCAGGAATGGGGATTGCACTGTGCTGTTGATGCAGGAATGGGATTGCACTGTGCTGTTGATGCAGGAATGGGGATCACACTGTGCTGTTGATGCAGGAATGGGATCACTGTGCTGTTGATGCAGGAATGGGATTGCACTGCGCTGTTGATGCAGGAATGGGGATCGCACTGTGCTGTTGATGCAGGAATGGGATCACACTGTGCTGTTGATGCAGGAATGGGATCGCACTGTGCTGTTGATGCAGGAATGGGGATCACACTGTGCTGTTGATGCAGGAATGGGATTGCACTGCGCTGTTGATGCAGGAATGGGGATCGCACTGTGCTGTTGATGCAGGAATGGGATCGCACTGTGCTGTTGATGCAGGAATGGGATCGCACTGTGCTGTTGATGCAGGAATGGGATCACTGTGCTGTTGATGCAGGAATGGGATCGCACTGTGCTGTTGATGCAGGAATGAGGTTCACACTGTGCTGTTGATGCAGGAATGGGATCGCACTGTGCTGTTGATGCAGGAATGGGGATTACACTGTGCTGTTGATGCAGGAATGGGATTCACACTGTGCTGTTGATGCAGGAATGGGGATTACACTGTGCTGTTGATGCAGGAATGAGGTTCACACTGTGCTGTTGATGCAGGAATGGGATCGCACTGTGCTGTTGATGCAGGAATGGGATTGCACTGTGCTGTTGATGCAGGAATCGGATCACACTGTGCTGTTGATGCAGGAATGGGATCACACTGTGCTGTTGATGCAGGAATGGGATCACTGTGCTGTTGATGCAGGAATGGGATCGCACTGTGCTGTTGATGCAGGAATGGGATCGCACTGTGCTGTTGATGCAGGAATGAGGTTCACACTGTGCTGTTGATGCAGGAATGGGATCGCACTGTGCTGTTGATGCAGGAATGGGGATTACACTGTGCTGTTGATGCAGGAATGGGATCACACTGTGCTGTTGATGCAGGAATGGGATTCACACTGTGCTGTTGATGTAGGAATGGGATTGCACTGTGCTGTTGATGCAGGAATTGGGTTGCACTGTGCTGTTGATGCAGGAATGGGGATCACACTGTGCTGTTGATGCAGGAATGGGGTTGCACTGTGCTGTTGATGCAGGAATGGGATCGCACTGTGCTGTTGATGCAGGAATGGGATCGCACTGTGCTGTTGATGCAGGAATGGGATCACACTGTGCTGTTGATGGAGGAATGGGATTGCACTGTGCTGTTGATGCAGGAATTGGGTTGCACTGTGCTGTTGATGCAGGAATGGGATCGCACTGTGCTGTTGATGCAGGAATGGGATCACACTGTGCTGTTGATGCAGGAATGGGATCACACTGTGCTGTTGATGGAGGAATGGGATTCACACTGTGCTGTTGATGCAGGAATGGGATTCACACTGTGCTGTTGATGCAGGAATGGGATCACACTGTGCTGTTGATGGAGGAATGGGATTCACACTGTGCTGTTGATGCAGGAATGGGATTCACACTGTGCTGTTGATGCAGGAATGGGATCACTGTGCTGTTGATGCAGGAATGGGATCACACTGTGCTGTTGGTGCAGGAATGGGATCACACTGTGCTGTTGATGCAGGAATCGGATCACACTGTGCTGTTGATGCAGGAATGGGGATCGCACTGTGCTGTTGATGCAGGAATGGGATCACACTGTGCTGTTGGTGCAGGAATGGGGATCACACTGTGCTGTTGATGCAGGAATGGGATCACACTGTGCTGTTGATGCAGGAATGGGGATCGCACTGTGCTGTTGGTGCAGGAATGGGGATCACACTGTGCTGTTGATGCAGGAATGGGATTGCACTGTGCTGTTGATGCAGGAATGGGATTGCACTGTGCTGTTGATGCAGGAATGGGATCACACTGTGCTGTTGATGCAGGAATGGGATTGCACTGTGCTGTTGATGCAGGAATGGGATCACACTGTGCTGTTGATGCAGGAATGGGATCACACTGTGCTGTTGATGCAGGAATGGGATTGCACTGTGCTGTTGATGCAGGAATGGGATCACACTGTGCTGTTGATGCAGGAATGGGGTTCACACTGCTGTTGATGCAGGAATGGGATTGCACTGTGCTGTTGATGCAGGAATGGGGTTGCACTGTGCTGTTGATGCAGGAATGGGATCGCACTGTGCTGTTGATGCAGGAATGGGATTCACACTGTGCTGTTGATGCAGGAATGGGATTGCACTGTGCTGTTGATGCAGGAATGGGATCACACTGTGCTGTTGATGCAGGAATGAGGTTCACACTGTGCTGTTGATGCAGGAATGGGATCACTGTGCTGTTGATGCAGGAATGGGATTGCACTGTGCTGTTGATGCTGGAATGGGATCACACTGTGCTGTTGATGCAGGAATGGGATCACACTGTGCTGTTGATGCTGGAATGGGATCACACTGTGCTGTTGATGCAGGAATGGGATCACTGTGCTGTTGATGCAGGAATGGGATCACACTGTGCTGCTGATGCAGGAATGGGATCACTGTGCTGTTGATGCAGGAATGGGATTGCACTGTGCTGTTGATGCAGGAATGGGATCACACTGTGCTGTTGATGCAGGAATGGGATAGCACTGTGCTGCTGATGCAGGAATGGGATTGCACTGTGCTGTTGATGCAGGAATCGGATCACACTGTGCTGTTGATGCAGGAATGGGATCACACTGTGCTGTTGATGCAGGAATGGGATAGCACTGTGCTGCTGATGCAGGAATGGGATCGCACTGTGCTGTTGATGCAGGAATCGGATCACACTGTGCTGTTGATGCAGGAATGGGATAGCACTGTGCTGCTGATGCAGGAATGGGATTGCACTGTGCTGTTGATGCAGGAATGGGATCGCACTGTGCTGTTGATGCAGGAATGGGATCACACTGTGCTGCTGATGCAGGAATGGGATTGCACTGTGCTGTTGATGCAGGAATGGGATTGCACTGCGCTGTTGATGCAGGAATGGGATTGCACTGTGCTGTTGATGCAGGAATGGGATCACACTGTGCTGCTGATGCAGGATTGGGATCGCACTGTGCTGTTGATGCAGGAATGGGATCACACTGTGCTGTTGATGCAGGAATGGGATCACACTGTGCTGTTGATGCAGGAATGGGATTGCACATGTGCTGTTGATGCAGGAATGGGATCACACTGTGCTGTTGATGCAGGAATGGGATCACACTGTGCTGTTGATGCAGGAATGGGGATTGCACTGTGCTGTTGATGCAGGAATGGGATCGCACTGTGCTGTTGATGCAGGAATGGGATCACACTGTGCTGTTGATGCAGGAATGGGATCACTGTGCTGTTGATGCAGGAATGGGATCACACTGTGCTGTTGATGCAGGAATGGGGTTCACACTGCTGTTGATGCAGGAATGGGATCGCACTGTGCTGTTGATGCAGGAATGGGATCACTGTGCTGTTGATGCAGGAATGGGGATCACACTGCTGTTGATGCAGGAATGGGATCGCACTGTGCTGTTGATGCAGGAATGGGATCACTGTGCTGTTGACGCAGGAATGGGATCACACTGTGCTGTTGATGCAGGAATGGGATTGCCCTGTGCTGTTGATGCAGGAATGGGATCACACTGTGCTGTTGATGCAGGAATGGGGATCACACTGTGCTGTTGATGCAGGAATGGGATTGCCCTGTGCTGTTGATGCAGGAATGGGATTGCACTGTGCTGTTGATGCAGGAATGGGATTGCCCTGTGCTGTTGATGCAGGAATGGGATTGCACTGTGCTGTTGATGCAGGAATGGGATGTTGGATCACACTATGCCGTGGTGTTTAGTGATGTGGGATCACACTGTGCCGTGGGGTTTAGTGATGTGGTGTCACACTGTGCCGTGGTGTTTAGTGATGTGGGATCACACTGTGCCGTGGTATCGCACTGTGCCGTGGTGTTTAGTGATGTGGGATCACACTGTGCCGTGGGGTTTAGTGCTGTGGGATCACACTGTGCCTTGGTGTTTAGTGATGTGGGATCACACTGTGCCGTGGGGTTTAGTGATGTGGGATCACACTGTGCCGTGGGGTTTAGTGATGTGGGATCACACTGTGCCCTGGGGTTTAGTGATGTGGTGTCACACTGTGCCGCGGTGTTTAGTGATGTGGGATCACACTGTGCCGTGGGGTTTAGTCATGTGGGATCACACTGTGCCGTGGTGTTTAGTGATGTGGGATCACACTGTGCAGTGGTGTTTAGTGATGTGGGATAACACTGTGCCGTGGGGTTTAGTGATGTGGGATCACACTGTGCCGTGGTGTTTAGTGATGTGGGATCACACTGTGCCGTGGTTTTTAGTGATGTGGGATCACACTGTGCCGTGGTGTTTAGTGATGTAGGATCACACTGTGCCGTGGGGTTTAGTGATGTGGGATCCCACTGTGCCGTGGTGTTTAGTGATGTGGGATCACACTGTGCCGTGGGGTTTAGTGATGTGGGATCCCACTGTGCCGTGGTGTTTAGTGCTGTGGGATCACACTGTGCCCTGGGGTTTAGTGATGTGGGATCACACTGTGCCCTGGTGTTTAGTGATGTGGGATCACACTGTGCCGTGGGGTTTAGTGATGTGGGATCACACTGTGCCGTGGTGTTTAGTGATGTGGGATCACACTGTGCCGTGGGGTTTAGTGATGTGGTGTCACTGTGCCGCGGTGTTTAGTGATGTGGGATCACACTGTGCCGTGGGGTTTAGTGCTGTGGGATCACACTATGCCGTGGTGTTTAGTGATGTGGGATCACACTGTGCCGTGGGGTTTAGTGCTGTGGGATCACACTGTGCCGTGGTGTTTAGTGATGTGGGATCACACTGTGCCGTGGTGTTTAGTGCTGTGGGATCACACTGTGCCGTGGTGTTTAGTGATGTGGGATCACACTGTGCCGTGGGGTTTAGTGATGTGGGATCACACTGTGCCGTGGTGTTTAGTGATGTGGGATCACACTGTGCCGTGGGGTTTAGTGATGTGGTGTCACTGTGCCGCGGTGTTTAGTGATGTGGGATCACACTGTGCCGTGGGGTTTAGTGCTGTGGGATCACACTATGCCGTGGTGTTTAGTGATGTGGGATCACACTGTGCCGTGGGGTTTAGTGCTGTGGGATCACACTGTGCCGTGGTGTTTAGTGATGTGGGATCACACTGTGCCGTGGTGTTTAGTGCTGTGGGATCACACTGTGCCGTGGTGTTTAGTGATGTGGGATCACACTGTGCCGTGGGGTTTAGTGATGTGGGATCACACTGTGCCGTGGGGTTTAGTGACGTGGGATCACACTGTGCCGTGGTGTTTAGTGATGTGGGATCACACTGTGCCGTGGTGTTTAGTGATGTGGGATCACACTGTGCCGTGGTGTTTAGTGATGTGGGATCACACTGTGCCGTGGTGTTTAGTGATGTGGGATCACACTGTGCCGTGGGGTTTAGTGATGTGGGATCACACTGTGCCGTGGTGTTTAGTGATGTGGGATCACACTGTGCCGTGGGGTGGGGGATAGCCATCCATAGTCATCCCACATACTCTTCACATCATCAAGTCACCACTGGGCGACATGGTAGCACAGTGGTTAGCACTGTTGCTTCACAACACAAGGGTCCCGGGTTTGATTCCCCGCTGAGTCACTGTCTGTGTGGAGTCTGCACGTTCTCCCCGTGTCTGCGTGGGTTTCCTCTGGGTGCTCCCGTTTCCTCCGGGTGCTCCCGTTTTCTCCCCCAATCCAGAAAGATGGGCTGTTAAGTAAATTGGACATTGTGAATTCTCCCTCTGTGGACCTGAACAGGCGCCGGAGTGTGGCGACTAGGGGATTTTCACAGTAACTTCATTGCAGTGTTAATGTAAGTCTACTTGTGACAATAAAGATTATTATTTTCGACAAGAACAGAGATTGGTGGTGTTTACACAAATGGTAGTTTCGAGCATCAATGTAGCTGCTTCTTCCTCCACTGATTTGTACTCTGTGTATTACTGAAGAATAATCTCTGGTGGAGGGGCTAACGGGAGGTGCCGGAGCAAAGCGGGGGCGGGGGAGGGGGAGGAGGGGGAAGAGTTTACAATTCCAGCAAATTAATAAAAAAATTCATATTATTTGAGGATTGTCAGGCGTCTTTGAAGGTTTACTTGTATGGAATAAGTAAGAAGTCTTACAACACCAGGTTAAAGTCCAACAGGTTTGTTTCAAACACGAGCTTTCGGAGCACGGCTCCTTCTTCAGGTGAATGGCACGGCTCCTTCTTCATAATAATGTGTGGAATAAAGCAGAGGGCTGAGAGTAACAAAGGGTTAACACGTTTCTCACTCTGTCTCGGATGCTGTGAGACGCACATCAACCGGGACAAACCTCATGCTGCAGGCAATGCCCCACCCTGAGGTTCTGGCCAAGCTCCAGCCACGTTCCCAAATTCATGAAAAATGCTGACATCACACAATTCCCAGGGAAAACAGAAGCAGGCTAATTTGGACACAGAAAGGTGAAGATTGAGGGGTGGGGGCCTGGATGGGGTGGTTCAGAGAGAGATGGGAAGATGGGACACAGAAAGCGTGTCACAGAGAGAGAGAGAGAGAGAGAGAGAGCGCTACAGGGAGAGTGCATGCCAGAGAGAATGTCAGAGAGAGAGTGCATCCCCCCAATAGAGAGAGATAGAGAGAGAGAGCACGTGCCCGGGAGAGAGAGAGAGCACGTGCCCGGGAGAGAGAGAGAGCACGCGCCCGGGAGAGAGGGGGAGCGCCCGGTAAGGGGGGGGGGGGGGGAAGAACACCCGGGAGAGAGAGCGGTGGGGGGGCAACGGGGGGGGGGGGGGGGGGGGGGGGGAGTACCCGGGAGAGAGAGCGGGGGGCACCCGGGAGAGGGGGGGGATGGGCGGGGGAGCACCCGGGAGAGAGAGAGAGAGAGAGGGGGGGGGGGGGGGGAGCGCCGGGGAGAGAGGGGGGGGACACCTGGGAGAGAGAGGGGGAGAGCAGACGGGAGAGAGGGGGGGGAGGGCAGCCTGGAAGGGGAGCACACGCCCGGGAGAGAGGGGGGGGAGAGCAGCCGGGAAGTGGAGCACACGCCCGGGAGAGAGGGGGGGAGAGCAGCCGGGAGAGAGGGGGGGGGGGGAGAGCAGCCGGGAAGGGGAGCACACGCCCGGGAGAGAGGGGGGGGGAGAGCAGCCGGGAAGGGGAGCACATGCCCGGGGGAGAGAGGGGGATAGCAGCCGGGAGAGAGAGGGGGAGAGCAGCCGGGAAGGGGAGCACACGCCCGGGAGAGAGAGGGGGAGAGCAGCCGGGAGAGAGAGGGGGAGAGCAGCCGGGAAGGGGAGCACATGCCCGGGAGAGAGAGGGGGGGAGCACATGCCCGGGAGAGAGAGGGGGAGAGCAGCCGGGAGAGAGGGGGGGGGGGGGGGGGGAGAGCAGCCGGAAAGTGGAGCACACGCCCGGGAGAGAGGTACAATTAAAGCATTGTGTAAAGTTTGAGCTAATGGATTTTTGATTGGATTAAGAGGTTTCCCTGCGAAATAGTTAATCAGAGACGTTGAGACGAATTCTCTGTTTCTGAGTCGAAGTGTTGACGCCAACGGAGAATCTGTGGACCTACATGTCAGAAAAATCAGTGCCACACCTGCACGGATTCTGGAGCTACGCTTAACCCCCTCCCACCCCACCACACACACTCAAGGGGGGTGTCCCTGGAGGGGCCACCTCAACGACCATTGCACCAGGTTTAAATAATAAATAAAATAAATAATCTTTTATTGTCACAAGTAGGCAGACATTAACACTACAATGAAGTTACTGTGAAAATCCTCTCGTTGCCATACACCGGCTCCTGTTTGGGTACACTGAGAGCGAATTCAGAATTCTCAGCCGGTAAGGGAATTGAACCTGCGCTGCTGGTCTTGTTCTGCATTACAAACCAGCTGTCTAGCCCACTGAGCTAAACCAATGGACTGTCGGCTGCATGCGCAGCTGCATGGCTGCCTTGTGGGCTGCGGTAATGGTCTTGTGTTCCCATCCACCCTGACCCCACAGTCCACCTCCTGGCCACCACCCACTACTGTCCCTGGCCAGCAGCATGACTGTCAGCAGAGTATGGCTGGATACTGTCCATACGCCCTCTCTGTCACTCTCAGCAGCCACTATGCCAAGCTCACAATTTGTGAGAGCACATATGGGTCGCACCGTCGGGAACTCGGCCCATCGGAGGTGGAGCTTGGTGGGTGGGCTCACTAATGATATGCGAGTGGTGTTGCAACCACGCGCGGCATGCGTCACATGAACGCCTTTTTCTAGGAGATGGAGCATTGCGATTCAGCGTCAAACCAGCGCCGGCCGCAACTTCGGCATCAGGAGCTATTCTCCGCCTGATCGCACTCCCCAATTTCAGCCTCGGCTCATGAGAATCCTGCCCAGGGCGCTCTGTTTAGAGGGATGATGTGGTTAATGGGAGGGGCCAGGAGTTGAGGGAGTCGGGTGCTGAGGTTTAGAGTTAGTCTGTGACTGGAAGGCTGGCTGAGAGGTTTCTAAAGAATTACAGCCAGAGATTCTGCGTGGTTCTGACAGGAATCAGCTCTATCATTTCACACGCTCTCAAAATACATCTCTGTACAGCGAATAGTGCTGACTGCTAACTGTATTTAAAAGTGGATTGGGATTTTGTTGTTTAAGTGCAAAAAACTAAGTGCTATTGTGTCACTCTAGTGATTAGCATTGTTTAAGGGATAATTGGAAGCCATTTTCTTGTCTGTTAAAGATACTTTAATACTGTGTTAGTAATTAAAGTTTGTTTTAAAATACCATAGCCCTATTTCTTTGTGAAATCACTCCTGGAGCGAGGAATCCTTTCCTCACAGGCGTATAAAATTAAAATAAAGTATTGACGTTTCTGTCCCGTATCCCAGCCACTGTTGGGAGCTGGCCCAAGATTGTAATAACTCAAAACCCCTTGCAAATTATTATTGGTAATTGTTACGATCGCAGTTGATGTTATATATAACTGGACAGGCTGATCCCAGAATGGAACACTGGCTTAAAACACCATAACATTTAATTTTGTTTGTAAAATGTGGAGGAAGAGGGCTGCTAATTAGTTTTAACAAGAAGATAAAACATGAAAAAATTGGATGATACAATACTTCTTTACTCCCCATGCCACCCTTAGTTTAATAGCACACAGATTTAAAGATTAACTTGGATTACAAAATACATCTTAATCCACAATGGTCAAAGCCCCTTTTTAGAGCACAAGATGACTGTGGTCAGATATACACACCCTGCTCTGAACCCAAGTTAGTGTCTGTGATCTTCTCCTCACAATCCCCCCACATGATGAACACATGAGAGTTTCCAAACTCTGCTGCCAAAAACACACTTTTAAAATCTTCTCTCATAATAATACTTTCACTTAGTGGTTTGCATTCCAAAATCAAAACCAGGTTTTCCAAATTACACAATTTGATTTAACAACAAATCTAGTCCAGGATTTTACACCAACCTCTTTAAGGTTTCCTTTGTCTTGACTGCTTTTACACAACCTCTTGAGATCCAGCCACTGATTTCCATAGTTATTTCAACTCGCATTCCACAAATTGTAGCAAAATCTGACCAACCTGAAAATCACTTCAGATACCTTTCTGGTGTCTCAGCCTTCTTCTCAGCTCTGTCTGTCTTTACTGAACAGTACTCTGCTCTAGTACCTTTAATCTCAGACCTCTTAGAATCTTCTCTTCATTTCTCTAGTTTCCTTATTTAGCTGCTCTTCAGATCTCTGTACTTGTTTGCTTCACCATTACTTCATGGCATGGCTTTTCGTGTTACAAAGCTGAGAGATGTTCACTCTCTAGTCGTGTAGACCAACTGCTTCTGGCAGAGCTGTGAGCGTTGCCTTCCCTCTCACTACCTCTCTGCAACTATGATCAAATTCAGTGACACTAAAATGTAAAAACTTCTCTACCTTACAAAGCCCTAGTTGCTCAATACCATTACTGGTTTATTTATTCTTCACGCCACAGCCCACTCTAAGC
This sequence comes from Scyliorhinus canicula, assembly GCF_902713615.1. Lineage (NCBI taxonomy): Eukaryota > Metazoa > Chordata > Chondrichthyes > Carcharhiniformes > Scyliorhinidae > Scyliorhinus > Scyliorhinus canicula. The sequence goes on from NC_052158.1 coordinate 160,747,127, forward strand.
ACAATAGAAACATAGTGGAACTTAACAAACCCTACAGATACAAACACCTTTATCCAACATGAATTTAACCATAGGTTTCACCCTTTCAGGCACAGAAGCATTAAATTAACTACACTTAAAACTACATATTAGTTCTAATGTTTACCAATACAATTCCAATCCCCTTAAAACTACCTTTGTTTTCCAAACACCTTCCTAATTGCTTGCTGCAACTGTACGCTAGATTTTAAAGACTCAATACCAAAGGCATCCAGGATCCTTTGGACATCAAGACTTCCCAACTTCTCATCATTTAAGAAATACTGTGCCCTTCTGTTTTTTCTACCAATGTGGATAACCTCTCACTTGTTCACATTATATTCCATGTTCTTGCCCATTTACCTAGCCTAGTCCAAGTCCCCTTGAAGGATCATTGCATTCTCCTCACATTCCCACCTAGCTTTGTGTCATATGAAAATTTGGAAATATTCCCCCATATGTTCCCCATATCCTAATTATTTGTATAGATTGTGAACAGCTGCAGCTCGAGCAATGATTCTTGCGGTACCCCACTAGTAACAGGCTGCCACCTTGAGAATGACTGTTTTCTGTTAACCAATTCTCAATGTATTCCAGTGTAATACCCTCCAATTCTGTTTATTCACCTCCTGTGTGGAACCATATCAAAAACTGCCAAATGGAATGAGAGAGTCTCGTATTGCGTCAGAAGACGAAAACTGCTGAGAGATTGCCATGGTGACCAGATTCCAATGATCCAACATCAGGCAGTGGAGAAAGCACGAGTGTGTCACATCGGCAACACAGACGAAGGATCCTGAATTTCGATGCGCCAGTAGTCAAACTGTGTTTTCGAAAGGGTCAAAAGCAGTCCCAGTGAAAGCCACAGGATACAAGAAGGTAGGATTCACAAAATTAAAGCTAATTTTCAATCATCAGGCCATGTCAAGCATCAAGTTCACTGCAGGAGCTTTTGTCCAAATCCACTAGAACAGTTGGGTGGATGAGAATGGAGTGAACCTATGTATTGATAACATGTGGAATAGGTGACCTGGTGGCCTATGTAAACAATGCAGCTTATTAATGTGGGACACATTCAGATCCCATACAACCCATTGGATCAAGAGGTGCCAGCGAAGAAAAATAACCCACATTGTGGTTACACCAGCGAGTCGAATGGCTGTTGTTGAGTCTGTAGATGTCTACCTCAACAAGTCATTCAAGGACCCAAAGAGAAAATGCTGTAAAATCTCAGCAGGTCTGGCAGCATCTGTAGGGAGAGAAAAGAGCGATCGTTGAGTCCAGACAATCCTTTGACAAAGCTGGTGAGAGATAGAATGAGTTCAGCCAAGCGGAGGAGAGTGCCGGTGCATTGGAATTGTCCGGGCCTCTTTTCGAGGAAGAAGCGAAGAGGCCATCCTGGTGTAGGATGGAGGTTTAGAGAGATTGCACATCCATGGTGAATAGGAGGCGGTTTGGGCTCGCGAACTGGAAGCTGTCAATATGATGCAGTGCATCAGAGGAATCCCGGATGTAGGTGGGAGGGAATGGACCAGAGGAGTGAGGATGGAATCAAGATAAGAGGAGATAAGTTCGGTGAGGCAGGAGCATGCTGACACAATGGGCCTGCCGGGACCGTCCTTTTTTGTGGATTTTGGGAAGTAGGTAAAAGTGGGCTGTCTGGGGTTGGGAGACTATAAGGTTGGAAGCCGTAGGGTGAAGGCATCCAGAGGAAATTAGGTCACTAACGGTATTGGAGATAATGGTTTGATGTTCAGTGGTCTGGTCGTGGTCCAGGGGGAGGTACAGGAAGTATCTGAGAGTTGGCGCTCAGCCTCTGCGAGGTAGAGGTCAGTGCGCCGGGCGACAACAGCACCCACTTTGTCGGCAGGTTTGATGACAAAGTCGGGGTTGGACCTGACGGAGTGAAGAGTGGAAATTTGGAAGGCGAGAGGTTGGAAAGGGTGAGGGGGTCAGAAAACTTAAGACGGCCAATGTCCCATCAACAGTTCTCAATGAAAGGATCGAGGGCAGGTAATTATGGCACAATGTTGGAGGCATATGAAAGGATCAGTGGAACGGGGGGAGGATTCTTGCCCAAAGAAGTGGGCACGGAGACGAAGGCGGCGAAAGAAGAGTTCAACATCATGTCGAGACCGGAATTCATTGAGGTGGGGACGTAAGGGTAGAAAGCTGAGTCCGATGCTGAGAACAGCGCACACAGCCTCAGAGAGGGGAAGGTCAGAGGGTATGGTGAACACCTGGCAAGGGCTGGGGCACGAAGAAATGGGGTACGAGGGATTGGGACTGGTGGGGTGCCTAGGATGGGCACTGGTGTTGATAAGTTGTTGAAGCTGGTGTTCCTTAACCTCTGCATTCTTGTTAAGACATCGAATGATGCAAAGGATGAAATGAAACTGGGGACAGGGACAGCTTTGAGAGAGAGTAAGACGCTGCTGCTGAAGAGAGATGTCGAGTGTCTTTATGTGGCGGCGCATGGCACCGAGCATGGCTTTCAGGATGCGGCGAGAGCAGCGGTTGGAAGAATCTTGTATATCCTGGAGGTACCTGTAATCCTGGAGGTTACATGCAGGGCGGAATTTAAGTTGAAATCCCCGTGGGGTAAGGCGGAGACGAAGACAGTCACTGAGGAAGGAAATATGGCTGTGGAAGTGAGTCTTGATAAATACCTTGACCAACACTAAGAGAGAAATGGAAAGCAGTGAAGGTGGATAGCAGGGGAGGGACATACGGAAATCCTGTCGGAGAGAAAAGCAGCACTTCTTGACGGTAGGCATTCCTGGAAGAGAAGTGGCAGTGAGTTAAACACTGGATAAAAGCAAATTACCAGCTTTGATAAAGGGTCATCCGGACTCGAAACGTTGGCTCTTTGCTCTCCCGACAGATGCTGCCGGACCTGCTGAGATTTTCTAGCATTTTCTTTTTGGTTTCAGATTCCAGCATCCGCAGTAATTTGCTTTTATCCAAGTCATTCAGGGATCATACTTGCGCCGAATAGAACAGGTGGGTAGTGACAGAGAAAAACTTTCATTAAGGGTGGAAATATACTTGCTTGATGTTTTGTGAGCTTTTATTATTAAATTGGGGAAGGCTACAAGTGTCTCAGATCATTCAAAAATGTGGAATATCCAATTCAGTGGATAATGTGCAGGGGGGTGGGAGTGAGTGGGGCGGGGAGATGATCCTGAATGTGGAAAAGCCAAATCTCATCCAGTTGCAATGATGCCATAGCCAAAGCTACTTTCAATACATTAGGTGAACTCTTTGTGGCAGATGCCAAAGACAATGACAGTTTTTAAAAACTTGGCTGGCGGTGAAAGGTATTTTTGTACAATCAGCACATTCAATAAATCATGTGACATAATTTAGTAGGAATTACTGCCGTTGTGCTTTCTTTCACATTTCAGAATGCAGACCACCCACACCAACGGTTCACATTTTACATTCAGTTGACTCCATTTTTAGAAAGCTTTTGGAGGCTTTAGAGGTTGACCACTGCTATCTACAGCATAGAACATAGAACGATACAGCGCAGTACAGGCCCTTCGGCCCTCGATGTTGCACCGACATGGAAAAAATCTAAAGGCCATCTAACCTACACTATGCCCTTATCATCCATATGCTTATCCAATAAATTTTTAAATGCCCTCAATGTTGGCGTGTTCACTACTGTTGCAGGTAGGGCATTCCACGGCCTCACCACTCTTTGCGTAAAAAACCCACCTCTGACCTCTGTCCTATATCTATTACCCCTCAATTTAAGGCTATGTCCCCTCGTGCTAGCCACCTCCATCCGCGGGAGAAGGCTCTCGCTGTCCACCCTATCTAACCCTCTGATCATTTTGTATGCCTCTATTAAGTCACCTCTTAACCTTCTTCTCTCTAACGAAAACAACCTCAAGTCCATCAGCCTTTCCTCATAAGATTTTCCCTCCATACCAGGCAACATCCTGGTAAATCTCCTCTGCACCCGTTCCAAAGCTGCCACGTCCTTCCTATAATGAGGCGACCAGAACTGTACGCAATACTCCAAATGCGGCCGTACTAGAGTTTTGTACAACTGCAACATGACCTCATGGCTCCGGAACTCAATCCCTCTACCAATAAAGGCCAACACACCATAGGCCTTCTTCACAACCCTATCAACCTGGGTGGCAACTTTCAGGGATCTATGTACATGGACACCGAGATCCCTCTGCTCATCCACACTACCAAGAATTTTACCATTAGCCAAATATTCCGCATTTCTGTTATTCTTTCCAAAGTGAATCACCTCACACTTCTCCACATTAAACTCCATTTGCCACCTCTCAGCCCAGCTCTGCAGCTTATCTATGTCCCTCTGTAACCTGCAACATCCTTCCGCACTGTCTACAACTCCACCGACTTTAGTGTCGTCTGCAAATTTACTCACCCATCCTTTTGCGCCCTCCTCTAGGTCATTTATAAAAATGACAAACAGCAACGGCCCCAGAACAGATCCTTGTGGTACGCCACTCGTAACTGAACTCCATTCTGAACATTTCCCATCAACTACCACTCTCTGTCTTCTTTCAACTAGCCAATTTCTGATCCACGTCTCTAAATCACCCTCAATCCCCAGCCTCCGTATTTTCTGCAATAGCCGACCGTGGGGAACCTTATCAAACGCTTTACTGAAATCCATATACACCACATCAACTGCTCTACCCTCGTCTACCTGTTCAGTCACCTTCACAAAGAACTCGATAAGGTTTGTGAGGCATGACCTACCCTTCACAAACCCATGCTGACTGTCCCTAATCATATTATTCCTATCTAGATGATTATAAATCGTATCTTTTATAATCCTCTCCAAGACTTTACCCACCACAGACGTTAGGCTCACCGGCCTATAGTTACCGGGGTTATCTCTACTCCCCTTCTTGAACAAAGGGACCACATTTGCTATCCTCCAGTCCTCTGGCACTATTCCTGTAGCCAATGATGACCTAAAAATCAAAGCCAAAGGCTCAGCAATCTCTTCCCTGGCTTCCCAGAGAATCCTAGGATAAATCCCATCCGGCCCCGGGGACTTATCTATTTTCACCTTGTCCAGAATTGCCAACACTTCTTCCCTACGCACCTCAATGCCATCTATTCTAATAGCCTGGGTCTCAGCATTCTCCTCCACAATATTATCTTTTTCTTGAGTGAATACTGACGAAAAGTATTCATTTAGTATCTCGCTTATCTCCTCAGCCTCCACACACAACTTCCCACCACTGTCCTTGACTGGCCCTACTCTTACCCTAGTCATTCTTTTATTCCTGACATACCTATAGAAAGCTTTTGGGTTTTCCTTGATCCTACCTGCCAAAGACTTCTCATGTCCCCTCCTTGCTCGTCTCAGCTCTCTCTTTAGATCCTGCCTCGCTTCCTTGTAACTATCAAGCGCCCCAACTGAAACTTCACGCCTCATCTTCACATAGGCCTCCTTCTTCATCTTAACAAGAGATTCCACTTCTTTGGTAAACCACGGTTCCCTCGCTTGACCCCTTCCTCCCTGCCTGACTGGTACGTACTTATCAAGAACATGCAATAGCTGTTCCTTGAACAAGCTCCACATATCCAGTGTGCCCAACCCTTGCAGCCTACTTCTCCAACCAACACATCCTAAGTCATGTCTAATGGCATCATAATTGCCCTTCCCCCAGCTATAACTCTTGCCCTGCGGGGTATACTTATCCCTTTCCATCACTAACGTAAAGGTCACCGAATTGTGGTCACTGTTTCCAAAGTGCTCACCTACCTCCAGATCTAACACCTGGCCTGGTTCATTACCCAAAACCAAATCCAATGTGGCCTCGCCTCTTGTTGGCCTGTCAACATATTGTGTCAGGAAACCCTCCTGCACACATTGTACAAAGAATGATCCATCTAATGTACTCGAACTATATCTTTTCCAGTCAATATTTGGAAAGTTAAAGTCTCCCATAACAACTACCCTGTTACTTTCGCTCTTTTCCAGAATCATCTTCGCCATCCTTTCCTCTACATCCCTAGAACTATTAGGTGGCCTATAGAAAACTCCCAACAGGGTGACCTCTCCTTTCCTGTTTCTAACCTCAGCCCATACTACCTCAGAAGAAGAGTCCCCATCTAGCATCCTTTCCGCCACCGTAATACTGTCCTTGACTAGCAGCGCCACACCTCCCCCTCTTTTGCCCCCTTATCTGAGCTTACTAAAACACCTAAACCCCGGAACCTGCAACAACCATTCCTGTCCCTGCTCTATCCATGTCTCTGAAATGGCCACAACATCGAAGTCCCAGGTACCAACCCATGCTGCCAGTTCCCCTACCTTATTCAGCAGAATTCAGATTCTCAAACTGCCACAGAGAACTCAATTCTGTGCATTAGTCCATGAATATAAATACTAAACACCCCGATCCAAAGTGAAGTATCAAGGTAGGGGTTGGGAGCGAGATCGGGGTCAGTGCTTCCAAACAACATCTCTTTAGCTCCCAGACTATCCTGTGAGTTGTTTAAGGATTCGTTCGGAACAAATGTTGCATCTTTTCTACGTGGTCAAAAAGTAGTTCTTTTTTTTAAAAAAAAGAAATGCTCCCCTTCCTAAGTTAACCACGGAGGGGAAAGACAACTTGGCTCACATTAGTTCATCTATTTAAACAGATTTGACAATCTCCCCTTTAGAGCATCCTACTGCTTCCTCAATGATTCAAGGTTTTCTCTCCATTCCCCCGTCACATGTTGATCACTCTGTGCAAAGAACATGCAAACATCAGCCCTGAATTCTGATTCCTAGTCTGGCTGTGCCTACTTGGCCAACTTCCTACAGTTTAGTTTGAAAGTGTGGTCCAGATTATCCTTTCCCATTTCCTGTATTATCTATATACCTGCAGTCAGTTCCATCAATCAGCGCCAACAGAGGCGGAGAAGTCCGGGTTTTCTCCGACCAGTCCTCATCACTCTGCCCCTTTAACAAGTAAACATTGTAAACTGTAAACATATAGGGGGGATGTCAGAGGTAGGTTCTTTACCCAGAGAGTAGTGGGTGCATGGAATGCACTGCCTGTGGAAGTAGTTGAGTCGGAAACATTAGGGACCTTCAAGCGGCTACTGGATAGGTACATGGATTACGGTAGAATGCTGGAGTGTAGATTGATTTGTTCTTAATCTAGGACAAAAGTTCGGCACAACTGTTCTGTGCTGTATTTTCTATGTTCTATGTAACAATGGGAATGACAGGAGTTCCTAGGTAGTTGTTTTCAGTTACACGGTTTAAGTGAAAAGCAGGAGAACATTTGCTCCCGTTTACAGGTATAAACGTTGAAATTTAGAGAAACCAGAAGACTTCTGAACTACGTGTTTGCCGCCTTCTTCATCACTCGCCAAACTTAGTCAACACAACTATGGTCCCTTGCCAAGATTTTAAGCAGAGGAAAATTCTGGAAATAATTGGCCTGCCCGACAGCATTTGATGAACAGATCCACCCACCCGTAACACTGCCACACCCGCTTTGCTGAACAGATTTTATCTGGAGTTTAATTTTCAATGCTCGTCAAAACTCTGGAAATTCCCATTTATACAGACCCTGCTCGGAACCAAAACTGTGAGGTGAACTTTCCCGGTAATGCTTGAGTTTCATAATTACAATACTTTTTTCATTACTAAATTTAACAATTACTGATACTTTTTTTCAAAATCTACTTAGTTCAGTCCCAGCCGGACACTAAATAGACGGTAACAGTGCTGAGCATTGCAGCCACCTCGAACTATTGGACTTACTCATGGCCCTCTGTGAACCGTTCCTGTGTGGAATCACAGAATCATAGAATTTACAGTGCAGAAAGAGGCCATTCGGCCCATTGAGTCTGCACCGGCTCTTCCAGGTGCACCCCACCTCCACCCTATCCCCATAACCCAACCTAACCTTCTTTTGGACACCAAGGACAATTTATCATGGCCAATCACCTGACCCACACATTTTTGGACTGTGGGAGGAAACCGGAGCATCCGAAGGAAACCTCCGCAGACACGGAGAGAAAGTGCAGAGTCCACACAGACAGTGACTCAGTGGGGAATCAAACTTGAGACCCTGGAGCTGTGAAGCAACTGTGCTAACCATTATACTACTGCGCTGCCCTTATTGCAGATATGTGAAAACGTTGGGGAAGCTTTGTCAGGTCTTAAAGCCTGCTCTTGCATTACTCCTGTAAGAGTTAGTGAGAATGAGCTCCACTTCTTATTGATATCAAAACTGTAGAATCTGGGTCCAAAGGGGATTTGTCAACACTTCATTCATGAATTTACCAGGTTATTCTAGAAATGAACGAAGGTCAGTTGGAACTGGAAGTAAAATGCAGGATGTTTCCTTGGGGGAAACTTTATCGCAGCTTTTCTAATTTAAAAAAAGATCTTTTAAAAGTTAAATTTCTGCTTCAACCCGCACAATATCCTCAGCAACAGCGAGGGTGCAAACTTAAATTTGCCAAAATGAAAGGCTTCTTAAATGTTTGAGTTGACCACTCCCCTCACAGAATGGGTCTCAAATCACCATGTTTTCACACAAAGGACTAGTTAGGCATCCAGTTAGATATCTGGAAGTGTTGGTTTCAGATTAATCTTTGATTCATTGTGAAGCACGTCAATGCTGTGCTCTTAAGCAGGACCAGGCAAGAGGAAGCCTGGCAGCCAGAAGTGATATTAAAATTAATTACCTGTGTAAACACATGAATGTCGAATGTAACAATGAAAGTTACTTTTTAAAATGTGAAAGTGAAAAAAGTCAAAAGTGATCTTGTTATTGAAAGAAGCGGCACAGTTTATTAAGTGGGAAGTTTAAGGAAAGGAAAGTGAGTTTTGATAAGTTTTAACAATAAGTCAGGAAACTATCCTATAGGTATAGATGGGGGAGTAGAAACAAAAGATGTAAGTCATGTTTAAAGTGTCAAAAAATAGGCAATTGAGCAGCGAGATAGCAATTCATTGATCAGCTGATACGGTAGACAGGTACCTTATGAAGGAAATAGGCCTGTGGCACCTCTATTGGAGCAGCAGTGTAATTACAGGAAGATAAATTTACATTGCCATTTTCCATTAAATAATAATAATCTTTATTGTCATAAGTAGGCTGACATTAACACTGCAATGAAGTACTGTGAAAATCCCCTAGCCGCCACATTCTGGCGTCCATTCGGATACACAGAGGGAGAATTCAGAATGTCCAATTCACCTATAACAAGCACGTCTTTTGAATATGAACAGAGGAATTTATTTATTTTATATAAACTTAAAAGTACCCAATAATTTTTTTTCAATTAAGGGGCAATTTAGCGTGGCCAATCCACCTACCCTGCACATCTTTGGGTTGTGGGGAAGAGACCCACACAGACACGGGGAGAATGTGCAAACTCCACACGGATAGTGACTCAGTGCCGGGATGGAACCCGGGTCCTCGGCACCGTGAGGCAGCAGTGCTAACCACTGCGCCACCGTGCCACCCTTGAACAGAGGAATTTATAATTAAAATATATACAAATATACTGCATATATGACTTTTACAAGAAGAAGTTAATAATGCACGTGCCCCATGGCTAATACCTCAACCTGTAATTTCACTAAACCGGAAGACTACAGTTGATCTGTAGTGACTGTGCTCACCACACACGAGAGAATTCATCAAATTTTGTTACCACAATTTGTTCACACTTTTATATCAATATTTAACTTAGAAATTGTCTATTTATAAATGTTTTCCAATCCACTACGATAACAGCTGCCTGATATAATGTAGTTCAGACACTGTCCATGAGGTGGTGCCAGGGAGTGAGTTTCTAAATTCTCTCCCCACTCCAACAGGTACACAAGAAAAATTACATTCACCTGTGGACCAATTTACCAACAGAAATAGAAGTGCCCTGACTCAAAGAATTGGTTTGTTTCTGGACTCCAACTCCATCTAGGAGCAAATAGCAGCAACAGCTACTTAGATTTTGCATTGTCAAGTTCCTCCTGGAGTTATAAAACACTGATTCCACCTCAATTGACGTGGATACTGCCCTTTAGGAAGAATGTGAAGGCTTTAGGGACAGTGCAGTTAAGAGTGAATGATTTCAGGAATGAGGGAGTTTAACTATGTGGATAGATGGTAGCACTGTTGCTTCACAGAGCCAGGGACTCAATTCCCAGCTTGGGTCACTGTCTGTGTGGAGTCTGTACGTTCTCCCCGTGTGTGCGTGGGTTTCCTCCGGGTGCTCCGGTTTCCTCCCACAAGACCCGAAAGACGTGCTGTTAGGTAATTTGGACATTCTGAATTCTCCCTCTGTGTACCCGAACAGGCGCCAGAATGTGGCGACTGGGGGCTTTTCACAGTAACTTCATTGCAGTGTTAATGTCAGCCTACTTGTGACAATAATAAAGATTATTATTATTAGATTGGAGAATTTGGAGTAGTTCTCCTTTTGGAAGAGATGGTTGAGAGATTTGATAGAAGTGTTCAAACTCATGACACACACATACACCCCAACACAATGCCGTCCACACTCAGCTTATTTCTCAGCTGTAGTCACTGGACACTGAGCTGGAAGAGGGCATTCGTAACATCGCCATTACTACATGTCTGAGAAGCGTTAATTCCGCACATATCACACTTTCAGATCTGCTTGGCTCTCATACGCACTAAAGGAACTGCAATTCCACTGACTTATTCACAAGAGATAACAGACAGAGAGCCTCACTGCCTGTTTGTATGATGTGCAAGATGGCATGCCACATTGTAAGAGTGGCCATCGTCAATAAAAACACATCAATTGGAACTTCTGAAGGATCAGAGACGTGAAATGTTAACTCTTTCTCTATCGATGGTGCCATAACCTGCTGAGTATTTCCACAGATTGTTTTTTAATTTTGGTCATTTATCTGACTGTTTGTGGGGCTTTGCTGTGTGCTAATTGAATGCCATATCTGCTGATAAAGCAGCGACTATACTGAATAATTGACTGTAAAATCCTTTGGGGTACACTGAAGACGTGTAAAAGCAGAATATAAATAAATTAACCAGCAACGTGGCCAGGTGAAATGACCTGAAGCTGTGGGTGAGAATGCTGAATGGTCGACAACCAGAGACACCCACCTTGTCCCAGAGAAACAGGTCAAACACCGAACTAACCCCAACACAGACACACTGAGCTCATGCTTTAGACAAGATCATTTCATTGGCTTTTGTTCCCCAGCACATTAAAGTTGCTGCCAGTTAGTAACCCTTGTGCGTGCTCTCTCATATCAGTGTTGCTCTCACACTCCAGGGCGAGCACAAAAATCAAAGCTGCCATTTTGGTGTAGTACTGAGCGCACACTGTACTGTCAGAGGTGCCATCCTTCAGATGAAAAGTTAATGCAAGGACCCATCTGTCTGCTCAGCTGACTGTAAAAGCTCAAAGAGCAGCAAGGGAGATCTCTCCTGGCCAATATTTGCCCCTTAATCAATATCACAAAAGGGCAGATTACCTGGTTAGCTCATTGCAGTTTGCGGGAGCTTGCTTTGCAGATTGGCTTCCATCTTTCCTACATTACAACAGTGACTACACTTCAATCAAAAGGTCCTACGTTAACAGTAAAGTGCTTTGAAATGAGCAGTGGAGGTGAAAGGTGCTATACAGATGCAAGATCTCTCTTTTTCTGATAATTACTTAGCTCAGAATTGCCCTGGTTTTCCGTCAAAGTTCCAAACCTGCTTCCTACAACGGAACGTTGATTCATCACACCATTTCCGAATCTCATTCTCTCCCTAAACTGCAAACTACGGTGCTCTCTGCCATCCCTTATTGCCACAACCTTGGTATCATATAACTGCTACATCACGGTTTACCTCCGCTCCTTTCCCTGCTCTTTCAACTTTGACAGCACCTTGTACTGTGGGCTTTAGCCTGTCACTTTGGTTCTGAACTTCAAAAGGCTGCCTAATGGAAGCACTGAGAGTTTCTCGCTCTCCACGTCCCAGCAGACGCTGCAGGTACACCCAGTGCACTCCTCGACGGCGATGACTGAGTTTCCAGCTGCACTGATGGATGTGTCTGAACTATGTGTACGATGGAAATGCGCAGATGGCTGCTCGTGCTCTTAACAGAAATCAAACCAGGCAGATAGATGACTGGCTGCGCTGGCCGGGTGATTGGCAAACAGATCTCGCAGACTTGCTGCCTCAACAGTTTGCAAATAGAATGGTTCCCTACTGCTGCCCTGCCCGCTCTGTCCTATTATTTGCTGTAAGTTTGTGGATACTTTCAATAAGGAAACAACGCAGAATGCACTGACCTCTAACACACACCACAGTGCAGCACTGTTAACAGGACAGACAATGTGCACATAACGTGACCCAGTAAAAATCTCATAAATGAATGACCTGATAATCTGCTTCTGATCGAGGAAACCCTCTTAACGCAAAGTCAGAAAGGTGTGGGTTCAAACCCCATGCAAGGCCCAGGCTGACACCTCTGTGGAGTAACGAGGGAGCCCTGCAGTGTTAGCAGTAGCGTATTGAGACAACACTGCGCTGTCGGACAACCAGGAGGGCTGCACTGTTGGAGGTGCTGTCCTCTGGAAAAGATGCTGACATGAAGACTTTCAATCTGTAACAGAGGGAACCTTTTCCAGTGTCCGAGCCAACACTCCTCCCTCAACCAGCACCAATAGAACAGATAAACTGCTTCTTCATTCATCTCACTGGTCACCGGTGAGATGTGAATGGTGGAGAATAGCTGCTGGGTTCGCTGGTACAATGTACATCATAGCACTTGAAGCATTATTAATAAAAAGAAATGCGAGGTGTTTGAAATCGAGTGCAATTGAAGTGAAGTAACTGCTGTAATGCAGGAAACACAATAGCCATGTTGTACACAGTAAGAAGTCTTACAACACCAGTTTAAAGTCCAACAGCTTTGTTTCAAACACAAGCTTTCGGAGCACTGCTCCTTCCTCAGGTGAATCTGAAGGAGCAGTGCTCCGAAAGCTAGTGTTTGAAACAAACCTGTTGGACTTTAACCTGGTGATGTAAGACTTCTTCCTGTACTCATCCCAGTCCAACGCCGGCATCTCCACATCATGTTGTACACAGACAGGTCCCACAAACAGCAACGTGATGATGACCAGAGATCTATTTTCGGTGTCGATTGAAGAATAAATATTGGCCAGGATACTGGGGAGACCTTCCCTGCTCTTCTTTGAACAACACAGTGGAATAATTTACATCCACCTGAGAAAGTCCTCCATTTAATATCTCAAATGGAAAAGGCACCTTTGACAATGCAGCACTCCCTCAGTACAACAACTTGCATTTACACCGTCCCTTTAACCCAGTAAAGCTTCCCAAGACAGATGTATTAGTGAGCAAAAATTGACACCAAGCTACTTCTGGTCAGCGGCCCTAACAACTATTAGGACAGTTGACCAAAGGTTTATTCATACAGGTAGGTAGGTTTTAAGGAATGGGAGGACGGGGGTGGGGGAGGGGGTGGAGAGGCTTAGGGAGGGAATTCCAGATCCTAGGGCCTCAGTAACTGAAAGTATAGCCACCAATGGTGAAACAATTAAAATCGATAATGCACAAGAGGCCAGAATTGAAGGACAGATATTTGGCAAGCTTGCAGGCCTGGAGGTGATTAGAGAATGGTGCAGCACGCCTTCAATGGGTGTGGATTTATGAATCCACGCCTGGAATATGGGTTCAGGTCTCCGGAGTGGGGTCTGAACCCACAATCTTCCGTTTCAGGACCAACAGCGCTACATTGAGCCATGGCTGACACCTGAACACATCCAGCTTCAGGTGACCGGACATGCTGATCCAGGAACATTTTATTCTGGGAGGCACGGATTAAGTTCCAGTCCTGGGAGATAAAGCTGCAGTTGCTGTGCTGCCCGAGTGAAGAACATACTGACCGACTCCAGGAACAGCATTTAGCTCGGCCGTGGGAACAGATTCACCTGCCCACTTGGCTGGCAAATAGAACATGACATGGGAAAAGTGGAGGCTAATTAAATATTAAAAACAACAACTTAAAGTGCACTAAAGCAAAAACAGCCATATATTGGCCAATGGTAGCTCCAGTATTTCTGGTTCCTCAGCCTCATTTGAATATTGGCGCACTGCAGCTGAACCACAATGTCAGATATTAATTCTTGGTCAAACCAGAAATACGAGAGCCGCTTGGAATCAAAAGAAAAGATATAAACTTTTATTCTTCATGACTCCCAAACATGGGAGTGCCTCCCAAAGTTTACAGGGCAAAGTTTACAGGAATCCTGTAATGAAGACAGCGATGTCCACTGATCAGATCCCACACCTCTCTCTCCAACAACCAGGTCTTAAGAAACCCGTTTAATCCCATCTGTGGAAGACGAGCCCAGTTTGGCTGCAAAATTCATAACCATAGGAAAGTGTCACTCAGAGCAAAGAGGTGTTTTCTTTTGCAAAGTTTATGGGATTATCAAAGCTACAATCTTCCAGTAAACCACATGACTGTGGTGAGTAATTTTCCTGTTTACTTCAAAGTTTCTCAGCGAGGGCAGGTCTGATCAGGTAGCTGTTTGGAACAGGGATGGCTTCCCTCACCCAGACTCACGCTGTGGGCGATAGACACAGGCAAGTTACAACACAAATGGACGCGTTAACAGGCTCCTCGGCGCCTCTGGTCTTGCCTCTCTTGCATAGCTTACAAGTAATGTCATGCCCCTGCAAATTCTGAAATCTGTTTCATCTGTCAGGTAGAAAGAGCCTTTCTTTCAATCTATAAAAAGAGACACACACCTGCCTGCTGTCTGAGAAAACAGCACCATTTTGCATAGGTAAGGGGAAAAAAGTAAAAATGATCACTTTGACTGAAGCAGTATTTAAATATCTTTTAACGTTGCAGAGCCTCAGCGTCCTGCTGATTGTGAAAGGAAAATCAAGCGGCACGTGTTTTGAAGACAAAAGGAAATGTCATCTTGTAGCTCCAGATATTTCAAGGAATTGAAGCTGGATGTAACAGACACTTTTCACTGACTGCTTTTCAAATGGGAGGACTTGTAGCTGGAGGTTTTCCTTTGAGCAAGAGAGTCATGGCCAGTTTCACTGAAAGACACTGCACTCCTTACAAAGCCACACAGTTAATTTCCGAATTTGGACTCTGTATTTTGCCGGAGGTGGCAAACTGTAAACTTTGAGAAGCCCCTGCCAATGCAGTGAGGTTTCGGGAGATGGAACGCACCATTAGGGCAATTTGTGGGGTCACCGATAAAGCAGCACTGTCGTTGGAGAGGGGAGGTGAAAGGGGAACTCTAGGCACGCAGTTACTGCTGTTCTGCGTATCGATACAGAAAGAGAACAGCTTGATTTCCCTCGATACCCTCCCACTCAAACTGCGAGATTAACCCAAAAAGGAAAATATTAGAGTATGGAGAAAGATCAACAAAATGGGATGTGAATAACTAGTTCCAGTCGGGTCTAATTCAGGCTCACAGACGAATTATCTCCTCTGCAGCATTCTTCAAAATGATATAGTTTATGCTGAAAGATTACTGCCTCTTACCCGGTGCACCAGGCTACAGTAAGATTATGGGCTAAGATCTGGTGCATCTTGTTTCAGCATGATTAAGGGCTACAATCTAATGCTCTAGACATCAGCAAGAATAAGGACTACATTTCATTGTACTGTGCAGTTTTATTAAAAACATGCGTCATTTTCTTCAATCACACCCTACACAGAAAGTGCTGATTCAATTTTCCAGTTTTCAAACTGTATTTTGTGTAATGTGCTTGTTTCACAATAGCGAAGCCTGTCACTGATGCCAGATCTGACTTTCAAACAGCAGGTCCCAGGACGCAGTGCTCCAAGCAGCAGGGTCTGGAGTATCACAGTATTCTCTGCTCCACTGCTGATCCTAAATGTGTGTGTGTGTGACAGCAAGTGGAATGTGAAGTGAGGGAGGCTGTAGCATGTTGCAGACTGTATTTACACGAGAGGCAGGAGACCGGTTGTGGATTCAGCCTTTCCATTCATGGAAGATGTTCTCTGCGCGATGTGCAGTGAAATCAGTAACACATTTATAAAATGAAACAATTTCACATTTTATCTTTTAAACCCAATGGATAAGGTTTGCCTGTCGCCACCTTCCTCCAATAATTGCAAACTCCTGTGATTCTTCATTACTTTCATAGGAACATGGTACCTACCCCCATCCCCCTCCCCATAATCCTCAACTCCCTTGTCTATAAAAAAAATCAGTCTAACTCTGCCATGAATCATTTTTTTAAAAATGTGTCCAAGTGATGTGGCTATGGCTGGCTGGGCCAGCTTTACCGGCCAGCTCCAATTGCCCTTGAATAAAGTATGTGTCTCAGAGGACATTTTAAGAGTCAACCACATTGCTGTGGGTCTGGAGTCACATGTAGGCCAGACCGGGTAAAGACGGCAGATTTCCTTCCCTAAAGAACATTAGTGAACCAGATGGGTTTCTACAACAATTGACAATGGTTTCGTTTAGACTTTAATTCCATATTTTTCTTGAATTCAAATTTCACCATCGGCCATGGTGGGATTCGAACCTGGATCCCCAGAGCATGCCTCTGGCCCACTGATCCAGTGACAATGCCACTGCGCCACCACCTCCCCTAAATGACCCAGTCTCCACTCCCTTCAGGGTGAGAGAGTTACATACACTAGCCACTCTCAAATAAAAACTCCCGTTTTCCATTTTTAAAAAAACACCACTTATTCTTAAACGATGTTGCCTGGTCCTCGTCTTTCCCACAAGGAGAAACCTTCTCCTGGTATCCAGCCTGTCAAATCCCCTCAGGACCTTTTATGTTCCGATAAGACCGTCGCTCAGTCTCCTAAACTCCAATGGGTATCGGCACGGCCTGTTCAAACTTTCCTCGTTGTATAAACCCCTCAATCCCAGGAATGAGTCCAGTGAACCTTCTGTTTTCAGGTAAGGAGACCACAAACGCACACAGTATTCTCGATGTACTCTCACCAAGCCACACCATCCAGTTCCGAAGAGCAGTCATATTGGACTTGATTTCTCTCCCCACAGACGTGGCTAGACCGGCTGACTTTTTCTGGCATTTGTTATAAAATCTTAGATCTCCAGCATTCGTGGTATTTTACTTTTATATTAATGCACGGAAACATCCCTACTTATATTCCATCCTTGCAATAAACAGCAACCTTCCATTGCCTTCATTATCACCACCTTTCCCATCGATCCAACATCTGGAAAGCAGCAGTGCCTGTAACACTTTGTGGGGTCAAGTAGAAATGGCCTTGGCTCGGAGCCTTTTTCACCTTCAAAAGAAACCTCACTTTGGTCAGTAACATTGAAACAAGTATTTATTTCACAATGCGTACTGTTAGCTGAGGTCAATTGAACTGATTCTGCAGTGAGTTCTGAACGATGTTATCTGGAAGAACTATTAAGGTTTAATTTTTTTCCGGGTTTGTTTTCCCAATTGCCGTATTAAAAGGACGCTGGAGTAAAAAGAAGCAAGGATTACAGAAAGGCACCCAGCTAAATCAAACTCTGTTCAGGTCCAAAAAGGAGATTTGTAAATGCTGACAATGGTCTCCACACAAAATGTTCATCTCTCTTCTTTATTAAATTCACACACACCAGCTGTATGTATCCTGCATTGTATATACATTTTATAGTTTTTAACATATATGTATTTAATTCACTTCCAGGTACAGTATGGTAGCACAGTGGTTAGCACTGCTGCCTCACGTCGCCGAGGTCCCAGGTTCGA
Organism: Scyliorhinus canicula; assembly: GCF_902713615.1. Lineage (NCBI taxonomy): Eukaryota > Metazoa > Chordata > Chondrichthyes > Carcharhiniformes > Scyliorhinidae > Scyliorhinus > Scyliorhinus canicula. The sequence goes on from NC_052158.1 coordinate 160,764,910, forward strand.
TCCCGGCTCTGAGTCACTGCCCGTGTGGAGTTTGCACATTCTCCCCGTGTCTGCGTGGGTTTCACCCCCACAACCCAAAGATGAGCAGGGTAGGTGGATTGGCCACACTAAATTGCCTCTTAATTGGAAAAAAAAAAGAAAAGAAATATATTTTTGATTCACTCCCAGCTGATTTTCATTTAAGAGCCTTTTTAAAATAATATAATGTAGGCACATTCCAGTGTACTGAGAAAACCACAGAATCTCAGGTTCTGTGGTTGATGTTTAGAACCATTTGATCTGGAAAACAAGCCACAACAGGTTTTTGGGCATAAACAAGTTTGTGCCTCATCACATGTTGAACGGGCTGGTAGCAGATGTTCCCTACATGCTGAATCTTGCTCCTTGTCAAATATTTGAATGAAAACTATAAAGTCTTGGATCTTGTGGCTTCCTGAGGGAAGAGGGAGGGTCAGTGACACCCAGCACAGCTCGATAGTACAACTCAGATGTAAACCATTCTTGTCACTGCTTATAGTCAGGTAGTGCCCAAGCTATTTATCTTCGAGACTGCAAAAGGTGGTAACCATGAGCTTCAGAGTCCGTGCAGAAAATTTCAAATCACAGTCCCATGTCTCTCGAGTTAGATACTGACAGATCTGTGTGTTTGGATTGATCCACCATCAAGGCAAAAGAAACAAAACTCAATCAGACAAACCAGTCTGCTGCTTGGAACATCAGTGATGCACAGATCCATGCTGAGCATGGAGCATTATCAAACCCGCTAAGCCTAGCCCCTCTGGGACAACATGGTGGCACAATGGTTTGCACAGCTGCCTCACAGCACCAGGGACCCGCAATCGATTCCGACCTCAGGTGACTGCGGAGTTTGCACATTCTCCCCGTATCTGCGTGGGTTCCCTCCGGGTGCTCCGGTTTCCTCCCACAGTCCAAAAAATGAGCAGGTTAGGTGGATTGGCCATGATAAATTGTCCCTTAGTGTCTAAAGGTTAATTGGGTTGTAGGGTTACGGGGATAGGGCGGGGGATTGGGCATCAGTAGGGTACTCTTTCAGAAAGTTGGTGCAACCTCGATGGGCTGAATTGCCTCCTTCTGCACTGGCACTGAAGATATTCTATGCTTCTATTCCATGATGATCTCCGGCACAGCATTGTATTTACAGATTTTCCTTAGTTAGTGTCCAAAGAAGACCAGAACATGGCAGCAGATGAAAGGTGAAGAATGGAGGTTCTGAACTATTGTATTTTGTCCCTCCCTGTATCTTAATGCTCAAATTACTTTCTCAGCTTTGGTTTATCAGATTTAACCAACTTGTGCGGAATTTACTTATAGTGCTGTCAGCTGCAATATCCCAGATTACTGTGATAGCAAGCAAAGCAGGAAGAATGGAGTTAACATTCTGCCACCAGTTACCATGTAGTTTAAGTACAAGCTGTCAGAGGCACATGCTGGCCTGTGCAATACCCAGAATCAGAATCCATGCCCATGGGTCAGAGAATACATTCTTACTTGATGTGTAGTGACGTTCGCAGAGTGTTTGCGTGGGCTTTGGTCTAGTCACCATCTTTGATTGTATGAGCAACATCTCTAATAAACCTCTGATTGTGTTTTACAAGAATCTAGAGTGTGGGTGCCTCCGCACCTTTTCTTTTTGCGACAACAAAGCAATACAAGAGGAGATAAAACTGGCAACAAGGATTTGGGCCTGAGAAAGCTGGCCACCAGGGCTGAAGCTGCAAAAATTGGTGAACAAGATGATTTTGATGGGGAACATTGGGTCGGCATCGGGAACAAGGGAAGATTCTCGGGGCTCGACCCGTCTGCACACGGACATCGGGCGAAGCACTGCCATCAATACCGCCGGTTTAAAAATAAACTTGAACAGCAAGAATACTGACAGTCAGGGGGAACCTGCTTGCATTGGAGTGAGTGGGATCATGGCTGCCGGGAAGTGGTATTTCAAAATCTGCCAACTCTGCATGGGCCACTAACCAGGGGCAAAGGTCTAACTACCGTCAGACAAGATGGTAAAGATTCCCTCGTTGCTTGTAAAAGGGATTGTTAGTGCCTTTCTTCTCTTTAAAAATCGGAAAGGAGGAAGCTTAAAGCCTAGAAGCCAGGTTCTAAAAATGGCAGGAAAAATGGGTGCCATGGATGTGCTTGCTGTGAATTATGAAACATGGAATTCAGATTTTTTTTAAAATTTAGAGTACCCAATTCTTTTTTTTCCAATTAAGGGGAATTTAGCGTGGCCAATCCACCTACCTTGCACATCTTTGGGTTGTGGGGGTGAGACCCACGCAGACATGGGAGAATGTGCAAATTCCACACGGACAGTGAGCGGAATCAAACTCGGGTCCTCGGCGCCGTGAGGCAGCAGTGCTAACCACTGTGCCACCATGTGAAACATGGAATTCAGGTGAGGAAAGAATTGTCTTAATAGTAACATAAGAATAATAATCTTTATTATTGTCACAAGTAGGCTTACATTAACACAGTAATGAGGTCACTGTGAAAATCCCCTAGTCACCACATTCTGCCGCCTGTTCAGGTACACAGAGAGAGAATTCAGAATGTCCAATTCACCTAACAGCGCGTCTTTCGGGATTTGTGGGAGGAAACCGGAGACCCACGCAGACACGGGGAGAACGTGCAAACTCCACACAGACAGTGACCCAGCGGGGAATCAAACCTGGGGCCCTGGCGCTGTGAAGCAACAGTGCTAACCACACTATGTCCACAAAATCTGACACAATTAAGGTTGCTTTTAGAATTGTTCAATTATTATCTTAAATTTGTGCCGAATTTAGCAATACGATTGGAGCCTTTACACATGTTGTTATGTTTCAAACAGGCATGGAACTGGTAAGAATGTGCAAACAATGAAGTGAAAGAAGCTTTACTGAAGTCGGAGCTGTTGGTTCATTATAATCCCAAACTGAAGTTACAGCTTGCTGGCGATGCCTCACTCTCTGGGGTCGGTGCTGATGTCTCGCACATTCTGCCTTCAGGAGAGGATCCATCAATAGCATTTGCTTCACGCACTCATACTAGCCCGGAATTGAATTAAGCTCAGATAGCATAAGAAGTTTTGAGCATCATTTTCAGTGCAGGAAGGTTCCGCCATTTCCTTAATGGGCATCATTTTACTCTTTTGACAAATCATCGACCCTTGACTCCAATCTTTGGGCCGTATAAAGGCATACCTTCTTTGGCAGCTAGTAGATTGCAAAGACAGTCATTGATATCGACGGCACACACTTAGAATATCCAATATCGCAAGTCAGAGCGGCGTACAAATGTCAATGCTTTATCACAATTGCCTTTACAAGTCAAGCATGACCCTGAAGAACATTTTGTCAATATTTTGTATTTCGCACTCGTGGATAGTGTAACCTGCGACTCCACCTCAAGCTCAAAGAACCGATCCAGTGATGGGGAAGATGATGGTCTTGGTCCAAAAAGGAACATTCAGTGGAAACTCAGGCCCTACTTGGAGTTCTACAATGGGGAACCAGTGTGATTATCCCTCCCAACGTGTGTAGTACAGTCCTCGACAAATGAGGGACATCCTGGTGTGGTGAGGATGAAGGAACTGGCACAGCTATTTTTTGGTGGCCAGGATTAGTTGAAGAGAAAGTTGGGCAATGTCAATCTTGTACAAAACTAAGGAACACTCCACCATTACATCCAGAGAATACACATCGATAATTCTGGTCCACTGGAGGGTCACATGTTCTTAAGAGATTGTGGACGCACACTCAAAACGGGCAGAAGTCATGATAATGAAGTCAGCGACAACTGAGCCGACCATTGAGAAACTAGAAAAAATATTTGCAAGATTTGGAATACCGGAGCAGATTGGCAGTGTTATTGGTACACAGTTTACATCAAAGGAGGTTGAGGATTACTCGAAAGGGAACGGTATACAGCATATATAGTCAGCTCCATATCACCCAGCAATGAATGGTTTTGTGCAATAATTAAAGTATTCTATCAAAGTGCCGAAGGACATGGGGACATTGACAGGAAGAGTAAACAAATTCCTAATGTCTTACCGGAACACTGCACATGCTGCCATGCAAAGTTCACCGGATATGCTATTGTTCAAGAGGAAACTACGAACATAGTTTGATTTTGTTAACTCCACCTGATATTTCAGAGATTATTAAATGACAACAAACCCAGATTTCTGGGGAGGGGAGAAAAATCTCTAAAAGGCAAGTATTCGACCAGGAGGAGAGAGAATCTTAGCTAGGAGTTACACCACCACAAAGCTATGATCCCAGCAAGGGCAAGTCCAATCTCATACACCATACAGATGGGGGATGAAATAGTTTGGTGATGCCAAGCTGATCAGTTACTTGCTGCACAAAGCAAGTTTTTAGAAATTTCTGAAGAGGAAAATGCAGAGAGCATTATTTCAGAACAGAGACCAGAGACAGTGAAGAGTTCAGATTCTGTTTCTGCGGACGTTTTAATGTCTATTGCGACAGATACTGAAATAATGACTCAAGAAGTACCATCTCCAGAAAGGAATGGGGACAGTTCTGAGCTCTCAAGTAGCCAAGTTCAAGAACACCGAATTCTTCCCAAAAGAAACACACGTCCACCACAGAGACTGTCTTACCGAATTGTATAAATGCACAGATATAATAGAAGGGGGTATGCTGTATGAATGTTAACTGTTGTCATTCGAGGGGGTGTTATGTTTCTGGAAATGGATTCTTGTGGGTTATGATGTGTAATAATTCAGCAGAGTGTTTGCGTGGACTTTGGGCAGATCATTATCGTTGATTGTGTGAACAACACCATTAATACACCTCGCATTGTGTTTTACATGAATCCAGAGTGTGGGCACATTCATACCTTTTCTCTTTGTGACAGCAATGAAATATAACAATGACTTTCCAGTCACCGCTCTCTCAGAGAGGTCCCAGCGGGGAGCAAGTTGTTGCTGTCGACTCTCACGTAATCCAACTCCACATAGGCAATTTCAGTTCAATAAAACTACCAGCAAAGGTGAACAGAATGCCTCCTTACTCTATTAAAGCATTAAAATATAACACCTAATCAGTCCTAACAACAAAGTCACAATCACCATTAGTGGGTGGCTGTGCCACGTATAATAAATGAAATCCAGCATTAATGCTCTAGCGATGCAAATAGTGCACAATTCATTTTGACCATTCCTGTTCACTGCTACATACAGATCCTGGCACAAACACATATTTAGCTGTGTGTGACCGGGCATTCTAATCAATAGATCTATCACACAATGCCTAACTTTCCTCCTTGTCAGAGAATGTAAGGAATATCAGGTATCACCTGTTGACACAGAAAAACCACAGGAAAGGAAATCTCACCATTGAGCAATAATCAAAATACATAAAAGACGCCATTCAGTCCCATTAATCAGAATATTTCAATCTGTGTAATTTAAAGATTCACAGCACAAATATAGATCACACTACCCATTGTTCATGTGTTTGTACTGGCCCTTCCACTGCAACAATTGGCCCTAATCCCATTTCCTTGCCTTTTCTTTAGTCATCCATTTCAAATTCTCACCCAATTCCCTTACAAATTAATAATAATTAATAATCTTTATTATTGTCACAAGTAGGTTTACATTAACACTGCAATGAAATTAGTGTGAAAATCCCCTAGCTGCCACACTCCGGCGCCTGTTCGGGTACACAGAGGGAGAATTCAGAATGTCCAATTCACCTAACAGCACGTCTTTCAGAACTGGGGGAGGAAATCGGAGCACCCGGAGGAAACCCACACAGACGGGGAAGACCGTGCAGACTCCTCACAGACAGTGAACCAAGCCGGGAATCGAACCTGGGACCCTGGCGCTGTGAAGGGTCTAGCCCAGTGATAACCACTGTGCTACCCTGCGGCCCCAATGTTACCAGCATCTGCCCAGTAGCCCCTTACGGTAACATATTCCATGTTACAATAACTTTCTGAGAACATTGCTTCTAACTTTATTCTTCTCGTAAAGAATCTCAGTCTGTGCACCATCCAGTGGGAACACTGCCCACACTTGGAAAAGTATATTCAAATTCCCCTCTTCATTCTTTGTTTTGCCGATAAAAGCCCCAGTCCTTCTTCATAATTGTAATCTGCCATTTCCATTGGTCAATATTTGAAATGCACAGATGCTACAACAAGACGACAGGCCATTGGCACAACTAACTTGTGTTGGCTTTTACGCTCTACACAAGGAAACATTCCAATCATGTTTACTCTGTTCCCATATCTCTTCATTCCCTTTTCCATTCGCCCATCCAAACTAATCTTGAAAGGTGACAGTTCCTGCCTCAACTAATGCCATAGCCTGAACTCTATGTAAAGAAGATTTTCCTGCCCCCCGTTTTAAATCTCCTACATAAATATCAGAGATTTATGGGCCCCCATTCTAGCCCCCCCCCCCCCCCCCCCCCCCCCCCCGACTGCTAGAACCAGTCTGCTTCTATCTACTCTTCTCTATCCCTTGATCATTTTGAATTCTCCTGTCACTAATACACCACAGACTGTGCCCTTCCAACAAGACTCCATTTTTAAATTTGTTGTTGCCCCTTTTGTAGGTTTAATGCCCTTTGCAGTATTACTTCTTCAAATTGGGAACTAACTTGGACAATTCAGCATTGCAGTCTTTTGTATTCAAACAGCAGCACGGTAGCACTAAGGCTTCACAGCGCCAGGGTCCCAGGTTCGATTCCCGGCTTGGGTCACTGTCTGTGCGAAGTCTGCACGTTCTCCCTGCGTCTGCGTGGGTTTCCTCCCGGTGCTCTGGTTTCCTCCCACGGTCCAAAGGCGTGTAGGTTAGGTGGATTGGCCATACTAAATTGCCCTTAGTGTCCAAAAAGGTTAGGAGTGGTTATTGGGATATGGGGATAGGGTGGAAGTGAGGCCTTAATGTAGGTCGATGCAGACTCGATGGGCCGAATGGCCTCCTTCTGCACTGTATGTTCTATGTATCTCTTTAGATCTAGATCTATCTGCATTGTTAATAGCCTAATTCGCATGTGCTCCCACCTTTAAAGATTTGTGTATTATAATTTAATCTTAAAAACATCAGGCACAACTGTCTGACACACTGATTTGGTCACATTCTCCACATCTGATCAGTTGTACAGAATGGAAATGTTTTCCTGATCTACGGATTTCTTATAACATCTGGGAATACATCACGGGGGACATTATGCCTTTCCGAGCTCACAGCTGTAATTATGAAGCAGACACATTACGGGGGGTGCTTCTGAACAGAAAGGAAAATATTGGGGTACGTCTCCCAGTCCCAGCCATCGCAGGAATCGTCATGGGTGCAACGGGATGGACCATTTAAAGGTCTGCTGATCTCGGGTGGATGCAATGGGAAAATCCCGCACTTTGACATGAGTCAAGGATGGACAAAATCACAGTGAGGAAACAAAGTCGAAAAGGATGGTTCAATTTAACAAGGTTTCAATACTCACATACGTAAAGAGGCCTTTACACTTTCAAATATTTAACCCTGACCCCCACATCACTCATTCCCAACCGCAAAAAAAATCTTCCCCTATTTGCCATCAACACACTCAATTATTTCAAAAACTTCTTAAATCTCCTCTTCCCCATCTCATCTCCAGTGTGAATAGTGACAGTAAGCTGTCTCTCATTACTGTAACCTCGCATTTCTGCATCACCCTGATCAATCTGTACATGTCACCTTCTATTGGTTTGAATATTTATTATGCAATGGGACCCAAATGACGTACTGTCCCCGAACTGCGATTTAACCCACCTTTATAATTTGGTCAGAATCCATGATCGGCCAGAAACATTAACCCTTGGTTCTCTGTCCACAGGTGCTGACGCACCTGCTAAGTATCTCCAGCATTTTCTACTTTTATTTCAGTTATCCAGTATCTGCAGAATTTTACTTTGGTTTTGCACAAATTAAACATTCCTTCTTTATCGTGAATTCTACGTTTCTTGTTACAAAAGCCAAAACGTTGTATTATTTATGGATTTAGCTAACGGCGCTCATGCTTTCTGGGAATGATGTATCTGAGACTCTAGATTTCTCTTCCTTCATCGGCCTCTTCCTATTGAGTCGTTATCCTTATTCGCCTGCAAAAATATAATATTTCACACAATTGCATCTGTTTTATTTGCCCATTGCGCTAATTATGCCAAACCTCACTGCCAGGTAAATGTGATGGTGCAGTGTTGATGTGAGCCTACGTGTGACACCAATAAATATCATCAAGATAAAATGGAGATACACCTCCACTCTTTTATGGAAAGGGAAGAGAGAAGAACTACCCATCTCCACTTTCTACCCACCCCTCGCTCGCCACTGCACCTAATCCCTTCACTTCCCCACCTCTCTCTCTCCCCTCCCTCTCCAGCCCCTTCCCTCTCACTCCTTGACCCCAACCCATCGCCTCCTCACTCTCTGTCCCACCATCTTTCTCCTCACTTTGTCCCCACTCCTCTTGCTTTCTGCCCCCACACCCTTTCCCCAACCCATTTCTTACCTCGCGCCCACCCCAGTCCCCTCAATCCTGCCACTCTCTCCCAACTCACACCTTGCTGCTTCCCTGGCTGTTTATATTTTAAATGGATTGCACAGTATTTTTAAGGCAAAATCTAGAATATTAACTGGAACGAAGTGACAATTTTTGACTAGACTGCTGGGCTTGATCTAAGAGAGCAGTAACACAAATTTCAATAATCATTGAGAACACTCTGCATTTTAAGGTCAATGTTGCTTGAGGTAACTTACTGTCCACGTAGCAGACTTGGCTGTGCTGGACTGCTGGAATGACACGTCAAAGCCATGTGGTCCTGGATAATCTGTATTTGAGGGGATGGCTGGTGATGGAGAGAGGGTTTCAAAGGTGGAGCTGGGCTGAGCATATGGCGAAGGTGCTGTGACGTTTGGAGTGTGATCGTTGTTGTAAGGGCTGGTGGAGGAAGCTCCATTCTGTATCTGCTGCTCCATACTGTTAAGGAGCCCCAGGTTTGTGTACTGGGGCTAAAGGGGAAGAGGGGGAGGGGGAGAGAGACAGAGAGATGAAAGCAAAGTTAGCACCATTGACAACAGTGAAATTCAAACATTACTTGTGCTGAACGACTGCCTACCTTAACATAACATAACTTGTTATTGCACTAAAACTGAAAAGTTTTTGCAATGTTTAAAATGAATCACCCAATGCATCACTGTTGAATCATATTAGAGGGCTTCAAATTTTACTTATTGAATTGACAGACCCACTTGATGATTTGAAATTACATTCAGCTGTTTATCACTACAATGCACAGAATGTCTGTATTAAGCAACTCTTCCAATAGTTGCACTGATCATAATCTCTATCCTATATTTTTAATTACATGTTTGCTGAAAAAGGATTTCCTCAACTCAGTTTTACTGCACAGAATCAGGCCCTTTGGCCCACCATGTCTATGCTGAACATCAAATACCAATCTGTATTAATCCCATTTGCCAGCATTTGGTCCATAGCCTGCTATACCTTGCCGATTTAAGTGTTCATCCAGATGCTTCTTAAACATTGAGAGTTCCTGCCTCCACCACCTCTCACGCAGCACGTTCCATATTTCCAGCACCTTCTCGGTAAACAAATGTTTCCCCAGGTCCCCTCTAAACCATTTACTCCTCACCTTAAACATGTGCACTCTGGTCTTAGACACCCGATCAATCCCTGCCTCTACAGCTGTTATTAATCCTGCCCCATGGAATTTGTTTCCAATAATTTCCCTGCCACTGGCGTTAGACTAACTGACCTGTAATACCTGGCTGATCCTGCTGCCCTCCTTGAATACAGATACCGCATCAGCTATCCTCCAGTCATCTGACACTTTAACCGTGGCCAGCGAAGATTTAAATTTCTCCATCAGAGCCCCAGCAATCTCCTCCTTTGCCTCCCATAGCAGCCTAGGATACATCTCATTGGGCCCTGGGGATTTATGCACCTTTATGTTCGATAAAACATCTAATTCCACATCCTTATTAATCTCAACATGCTCTAAAGCTTCACTGTCCCAACTGAAAACTCCAGCTACCATGTCTTTCTCTTCAGATGAAAAATATTAATTTGAGACCTTGTCCATGTTCTCTGGCTCCACGCACATTCCCCCTTTGGTCCCTAATAGGTTCCCACTCTTTCACTGGTCATTCTCTTGCTCTTAATATACTGATGAAATATCTGGGGGGGTTTTCCTGAATTCTATCTGCTAATGATATTTTGTGGCCACTCTTTGCCCTCCTAATTTCATTTTTAAGCACCCGCCCTCACACTCTCTGTACTCCTGAAGGACCTACCCCGTTTTCAGTGCTCTATACCTACCATACGCTTCCTTCACTCTATATCCCTCAACATTCAGGGTTCCCTGGACTTGCCACCCTTGCCCTTCACTCAGAGGAATACGTTGGTCCTGAACTCTCTCACTTTTAAACATGATGTGGAGATGCCGGCGTTGGACTGGGGTGAGCACAGTAAGAAGTCTTACAACACCAGGTTAAAGTCCAACAGGTTTGTTTCAAACACTAGCTTTCGGAGCGCAGCTCCTTCACCTGAGACTTCTTACTGTGCTCACTTTTAAACGACTCCCACTTTCCAAATATTGTTTTACCTACAAGCAGCTGCTTCCAGTGTACGTTTGCCAGGTCCTGTCTCATGACATTGAAATCGGCCTTCCCCCAATTCAGACACTTTTTGGACTATCCTTATCCCTTTCCGTAATGACTTTGAAACTTACAGAATTATGGTCCCTATCCCCAAAATGCTCACCCACTGACACTCGATCACTTTCCCGGCCTCATTTCCGAGGATTGGGTACAGTACTGCCCATCGCACTGGGGCAAATCAGCCATCTTCTAATTGGAGGGCGAGCACTCGTAAAGGACTGAATGGTGTTTATCCGACTACTAATGTTCCGTTAAAATTCCACCTGCCAACCCTTTTCCCTACACCATAGAAAAAAACAAATCCATTCTCTATATAAATGCTGAATAAGAATGCTTTCATTCCATTTCCTCACTGGCCTAACCCTCTGCCCACCCCCCCTTGCAGAAACACACTCTTTCCCATCTCCGCAGGAGGCACCATGTTCAGCCCACTGTCTCCCCCAACCTGAGACACACTGTACCCTGCATCACCTTTCCCACCTCTCCCAGCATGAGACATATCTTTCTCCTTTCTATTTACATCCTCCTCCTACTCCTGCCCAAACTCAGTGGGGGAAGCAGTTCATCTTCTCACCAACAGCAGCAAACACACAGAGCACCCCCAGCACTGCAACCCCACCATCACACAGCAGGAGACAGACTACTCCCACTCCTTTCCCCACTCCTCCAAGCCCACGGGAGATGTAAAGTCTCTTCATTCTCCCAACAGAAGAGACACTGCTCCTGCCACATCACACGACACCCAAGCCGATTGGAGCACTGCCACCTTCCAGCTTCGCAATCACAGGCAAATACCCCCATTTCTGAGCGCTCCATCCCCCATCCCCCCGGAGACACACTGCTTCACAAAATTCTCCTGAACAGCAGGATTGATGCAACTGAGTGCTTTACTGAACCATTTGAGAGGGAAGTTAAGATTCTGTCATTTGGGGTTGAGACTGGAGTCACGTTTGCCCAGGGCGTGTAAGTAAGACAGGTGCATCCCCTTAAAAGGAACATTAGTTGGGTTTTTAACCACAGTCAAAAACAACATAGTCACTTTTCACCCAAACCTCAAATTCATAAACTGCCACAAAGATTTGAACTTTTTTGTCTGCAAAGCCAGCTCCGACAGCGTCCATTCCGCAACCCACCCACCCCGACAGTGTCTCCATCATCCCCTGTTCCACCTCTACCCACCCCAGGTACTGCAGGAAATCTGTTTAACCCCAAGGCTAATCTTGCGTGTTATACTATTGAATTGCAGAGATAGGCAACTTCACCACACAGCTCTAATATAATTGGTTTATTCATGGTCCTTGGTGACTCAGTAAATGAAAATGCCAACGGAAATGCTGAAATCTGTTTGGCAATTACAGCGTTCTTCAGATTACAACTCGATCAAACAGTGTCAGTGCACGGTGGCACAGTGGCACAGTGGTTAGCCCTGTTGCCTCACGGAGCCAGGTACCCGAGGCTGCACAGTGGTTAGCCCTGTTGCCTCACGGAGCCAGGTACCCGAGGCTGCAGTGGTTAGCCCTGCTGCCTCACGGAGCCAGGTACCCGAGGTGGCACAGTGGTTAGCCCTGTTGCCTCACGGAGCCAGGTACCCGAGGTGGCACAGTGGTTAGCCCTGTTGCCTCACGGAGCCAGGTACCCGAGGTGGCACAGTGGTTAGCCCTGCTGCCTCACGGTGCTAGGTACCCGAGGCTGCACAGTGGTTAGCCCTGCTGCCCCACGGAGCCAGGTACCCGAGGCTGCACAGTGGTTAGCCCTGTTGCCTCACGGAGCCAGGTACCCGAGGCTGCACAGTGGTTAGCCCTGTTGCCTCACGGAGCCAGGTACCCGAGGTGGCACAGTGGTTAGCCCTGTTGCCTCACGGAGCCAGGTACCCGAGGTGGCACAGTGGTTAGCCCTGTTGCCTCACGGAGCCAGGTACCCGAGGTGGCACAGTGGTTAGCCCTGTTGCCTCACGGAGCCAGGTACCCGAGGTGGCACAGTGGTTAGCCCTGTTGCCTCACGGAGCCAGGTACCCGAGGTGGCACAGTGGTTAGCCCTGCTGCCTCACGGTGCTAGGTACCCGAGGTGGCATAGTGGTTAGCACTGCTGCCTCATGGCGCCAGGTACCCGAGGCTGCACAGTGGTTAGCCCTGCTGCCCCACGGTGCTAGGTACCCGAGGTGGCATAGTGGTTAGCACTGCTGCCTCATGGCGCCAGGTACCCAAGGTGACACAGTGGTTAGCACTGCTGCCTCACGGTGCCAGGGACCCTGGGTGGCTCGGTGGTTAGCACTGCTGCCTCATGGTGCCAGGGACCCGAGATGGTAGTGGTTAGCACTGCTGCCTCTCAGTGCCAGGGACCCGAGATGGTAGTGGTTAGCACTGCTGCCTCACGGTGCCAGGGACCCTGGGTGGTAGTGGTTAGCACTGCTGCCTCACGGTGCCAGGGACCCTGGGTGGCTCGGTGGTTAGTGCTGCTACCTCTCAGCGCCAGGCATTCCGATTTGATTCCGACTTTGGGTGACTTTGGGTATGGAGCTTGCATGTTCTCCCCGTGTCTGCGTGGGTTTCCTCCGGGTGCTCTGGTTTCCTCCCATCTAAAGATATGCAGGTTAGGTGGATTGGCCACGCTAAATTTGCCCCTTAGTGTCTAAAGGTGGAACCAGGTAGCGTGCAGACTCAATGGGCTGAATGGCTTCCTTCTGCACTGTAGGGATTCTATCAAACTACAATACTGTACCTTTTCTAACTGTTAACATGCATTTTGTCAAGTGGTTTATTTGAGAGCAGCTGTACCATTCCCAGGAATATACACACAATGCTCCACAGTAATATCCAATACACACACGATGTGGCTTTTACAATGCTCCACAGTAATATCCAATACACACACGACGTGGCTTTTACAATGCTCCTCAGTAATATCCAAGACTAGTCGAGCTTTTGGGGTATTTTGTACAAGTCAAGCACACCCTATAATTTCACTCTCTACCAGTGCAGTTCAATTGTAGATATGGAAATCTAGATTGAAATAATTCCTAATGTTATGCAATCATTTTTCTTGCTGTGTGAATCAGAAAATCATTACAGTGCAGGAGACCATTCGGCCCATCGAGTCTGCATTGGCTCGCTGGTCCCAGCCCCTGCTTTATTCCTGTAACCTTCCACATTCTTCCTTTTCAGTTAGCAATCCAATTTCCACAGCAGACGCCATCTCCCTGGCCCTCCACTCATCCCGAGAGCATCTCGACAACAAGGACTCCTACATCAGATCCTATTTATTGACTACAGCTCCGCCTTCAACACCATAATCCCAGCCAAGCTCATATCAAAGCTCCAAAACCTAGGACTTGGCTCCTCGCTCTGCAACTGGATCCTCGACTTTCTGGCCCACAGACCACAATCAGTAAGAATAAACAACACCTCCTCCACAATAGTCCTCAATACCGGAGCCCCGCAAGGCTGCGTACTTAGCCCCCTACTCTACTACCTGTACACACACGACTGCGTGGCAAAATTTAGTTCCAACTCCATCTACAGGTTTTCTGACGATACGACCGTAGTGGGCCGGATCTCAAATAACGACGAGTCAGAATACAGGAGGGAGATTGAGAATCTAGTGGAGTGGTGTAACGACAACAATCTCTCCCTCAATGCCAGCAAAACTAAAGAGCTGGTCATTGACTTCAGGAAGCAAAGTAATGTACCCCTGTCAGCATCAACGGGGCCGAGGTGGAGATGGTGAGCAGTTTCAAATTCCGAGGAGTGCACATCACCAAAAATCTATCCTGGTCCACCCACAACGCTACCACCAAGAAAGCACAAAAGCGCCTATACTTCCTCGGGAAACTAAGGAAATTCGGCATATCCGCATTAACCCTTACCATCTTTTACAGATGCACTACAGAAAACATCCTATCTGGCTGCACCACAGCCTGATATGGCAACTGCTTGGCCCAGGACCGCAAGAAACTTCAGAGAGTCACGAACACCACCCAGTCCATCACACAAACCTGCCTCCCATTCATTGACTCCATCTACACCTCCCACTGCCTGGGGAAAGCGGGCAGCATAATCAAAGACTCCTCCCATCGGGCTTACTCACTCTTCCAACTTCTTCCATCGGGCAGGAGATACAGAAGTCTGAGAACATGCACGAACAAACTCAAAAACAGCTTCTTCCCCGCTGTTACCAGACTCCTGAATGACCCTCTTATAGACTGACCTCATTAACACTACACCCCTGTATTCTTCACCCGATGCTGGTGATGATGTAGTTACATTGTATATCTTGTGTTGCCCTATTATGTATTTTCTTTTATTTCCTTTTCTTCCCACGCACTTAATGATCTGTTCAGTTGCTTGCAGAAAAATACTTTTCACTGTACCTCGGTACACGTGACAATAAACAAATCCAATCCAATCATTTTGAATACCTCGATCAAACCTGCCTCCGCCACCTATATGAGCAAGTTCGTTCCAGACTCCAACTATCCTCTCAATTATTTTGAGAAAATATAACTACAGCATAAAGAAAACTACAATTTTGGCCAGCATCAATTCCATCTACAGAACTCTGGCCTCTTGTGTCCCTCGCCGTCCCACCATTGGCAGCTGTACCTTTAATCAAATAGACCCTACACTCTGGAATCCCTCCATCAACTTCTCGCCCTCTCCCACTTTAAGATCATCCTTAATATCCACCTCTTTGACCATGCTTTTAGTCATTCCATCACATATCTCTTCATTTGGTTCAGTGTGCAATAACGTCTGATTGCCCCTGTGTGGAGCACCGTGGAAGGTGTTCCTGCATTAAAACTGTTATATAAATGGGAATTGTTAAATACATTTTTAAAATTAGTTTATGGGCTGTGGGGCTTTGCTAGCTAGGCCAGCATTTATTGCCCACCCCTACTTCTCCTTAAGGTAGCAGTGATTTGCCTTCTTGAACTGCTTCAGTTTGTGTGTTTTAGGTACAGCCACAGTGCTGTGAGGGAGGGAGTTTGAGGATTTGGACTTGATAGTTCCAAGTCAGGATGGTGAGTGACCTGTGGGGGGAACTCGCAAGTGGTGGTGTTCCTGTTATCTGCTGCCCTTGCCCTGCGAAACTGATGGAGGTCATAGGTTTGGAAGGTGCTGCCATGACATCCGACTGCTCCATAGGTTCTGCACACTCCTGGTGTAGTCAAGCAGGTTCTGGAGACAAACACTGACTGACGCACTAATTGCTAAAGAAATTACCAAACAGAAAGTACATCCAGACAGACTGTTGATTCAATCCAGAAGTTTACTGACAGTTCGAAGCACGTGACAGTTCAGGTGATGCAACTCACTAATTACTGACCGCATAAATCTGAACCAATTTATAATCATTTACCTTGCTTACTTTGGATGCAAAAAAAAAAATGCGATTTCAGTTTATAATCCAGAGCAATGGATTGGTGAAAAAGACCATGGCACAGTTATCACACAAATTCCACTCCAGAATCATGATCTAGGCAGCCCAGTGGCGGACTGAGACAGTGCTTTACCACTGGAGGTGATAACTTTCAGATGGGACACTAAACGACCGAAGGTCTCATTTGCCTCTGAGAGAGATGTAAAAGATCCCACTGATCTTTTTGAAGCAGTGGAGGCTCCCCCGGTGCTCTGGCCAATATTAATCCTTCAAACAACATCTGTTCATTATCACAATATTGTGAGTGGGAGCTTGCTGTGAGCGAATTGGTCACTGTGTTTCCTACTATACACAGTGAGGACAGTTCATTGGCTGTAACGTTATTTGGGAGGTCCTGAAAGATGTTACAGAAATACTAATCTTATTTTCTTTGAGAGATAATTTGATTCTAAAAATCAATTTCGTGTCACTTTAAGTATTTCTCAAACTTATAATCGTTACAAAACGCCATAATTTAAGTTAAAATTATTCCTGCTGATGTGTCGCTGATGTAGGTGGGATTGTTGCCGGACTAATAACTCAGAGATCCAGTGTAATGCTCAGTTTCAAATCCCAAATTCATAGAATTTACAGTGCAGGAGACCCTTTGGCCCATCGAGTCTGCACCGACCCCCGGAAAGAGCACCACACCCAAGCCCACCCCACCCCTGTAACCCAGCAACTACACCAAACCCCTTTTGGACATTAAGGGCAATTGATCATGTCCAATCCACCTAACCTGCACATCTTTGGACTGTGGGAGGAAACCGGAGCACCCGGAGGAAACCCCACAGACACGGGGAGAACGTGCAGACTCCGCACAGATAGTGACCCAAGCCGGGAATTGAACCAGGGACCCTGGAGCTGTGAAGCAACTGTGCTAACCATTGTGCTACCGGGCTGACCAAATTCATTAACAAAAGTGGAATTAACAGTCTCTGGATGACCATGAAATGATTCTGGATTGTTGTAAAAACTTGGCTGGTTCCCTAATGTCCTTTCGGGAAGGAAGCCTGCCTCCTGACTCTTTAATGCCCTCTCAGATAGCACCTAGCCAGCCACTCAGTTGCATCAAACCCACTATGAATTATACAAAAAAAAAGTATCAAACTGGACGGACCACCCAGCACGACCTAGGCACCCGAAATGACAATGGCAATCTCAGCCTTGTCAACCCTACAACTCCTCCCTACTAACATCTGGGCCTTGTGCCAAGGTTGGGAGAGCTGTCTCACAGACTAGACAAGCAACAGCCTGACATAGTCATACCCATGGAATCATACCTTATAGCAAATATCCCAGGATGTGTCCTGTCCCACTGGCAGGACAGCCCCAGCAGAGGTGGCGGCACAGTGGTATACAGTCCGGGGGGAGGGGGGGGGGGGGTCCTCACAACGACTCCATGCACCATGAGGTCCTGTGGCACCAGGCCAAACATGAGCAAGGAAACCTCCTGCTGATTACCACATTCTTCTTCGACATCAACCCTCAAAGCTCAGAATAATTACACTGCAGACTGTCTGTGAAGTTGTTGAGTGTTGGGAGAGGGAGATTATGGACAATGTAAAGGACATACATTCATTGCCACAGTACAGGGTTTGAGAAACTGTACAAACTTAGGAAGACCCTTTCTTATTCTAACAATGATAAACCTATTCAAAAGGCTGGTGTCTCAATTGAAATGAAGGTTTGCATTTATATAGAACCTCCCACAACCCCCAGATCCTCCTAGCTGTATTATAGCTATTGAAGTTTTTTTGAGGTGTAGTTACTGTTGTAAAATAGAAATTACAGCAGCCAATGCGTGCACAGTAAGTTCCCACAAACAGCAACGTGATCAGGGTCAGATAACCTATTTGGTGATATGCTTTGAGGAATAAGTACTGGTCGGGACTTTGGGAACAACTCCCCTGCTCCTCTTCAAAATAGTGCCACAGCCGACAGAACAGGGCTCAGTGCTTCACGCAAAAACACGACAGCGTAGCACCCCCTCAGTGCCACAGCCGACAGAACAGGGCTCAGTGCTTCACGCAAAAACACGACAGCGTAGCACCCCCTCAGTGCCACAGCCGACAGGACAGGGCTCAGTGCTTCACGCAAAAACACGACAGCGTAGCACCCCCTCAGTGCCACAGCCGACAGAACAGGACTCAGTGCTTCACGCAAAAACACGACAGCGTAGCACCCCCTCAGTGCCACAGCCGACAGAACAGGGCTCAGTGCTTCACGCAAAAACACGACAGCGTAGCACCCCCTCAGTGCTACTTTGGGACGTAGACTTTATGTTGCTGGAACGGCGTCATTTTTAGTTTATGTTTGTTTTTTTAGGCGAGACTCATTCATGACTCTTTACCATGAACAGTGCAGACTAAGTAATAACTATATGGCAGCCTTTGTAATAGTTATTGCACACCAAACGTAATGTGAACCATTCTGAGGAGATTCAACGTGACAAAGGCACAATATTAATGCCTAAAACTGAGTTTAGGTTCGAAAGCTTATTGAGATAAACCCAGCTCAATTTTCAACACAGTTCAAAACTTTTAAAGTAACAGGATTGTGCTCCATCTGTTAAACTCAACAGGCTCTACATATCATGCACAGAATGCAGAGAGCACTCCTCATGCAGTAACTGAAAGAAGCTGCTGCATGTTTATAACAATAATAATCTGTATTTTGTCCTAAATTGGCTTACATTAACTCTGCAATGAAGTTACTGTGAAAAGCCCCTAGTCACCACATTCCGGTGCCTGTTCGGGGAGGCTGGTACGGGAATTGAACCGCGCTGCTGGCCTGCCTTGGTTTGCTTTCAAAGCCAGTGATTTAGCCCATTGTGCTAAACCAGCCCCTATATTCAACCCTAATTCACCTAACAAGTACGTCTTCGGGACTTATGGGAGGAAACCGGAGCACTCGGAGGAAACCCACGCAGACACGGGGAGAATGTGCAGACTCCACACAGACAGTGACCCAAGCTGGGAATCGAACCTGGGACCCTGGAGCTGTGAAGCAACAATGCTGACCGCTGTGCTGCCCATGATACTGAATATAGAGTAGAACAGAGAAAATGTTTAAACCAATTAACACCATTTACAGCACAGATGAAATGAATGAAATGAAATGGAAATCGCTTATTGTCACAAGTAGGCTTCAAATGAAGTTACTGTGAAAAGGCCCTATACTGTGAGATTCTTCTAGAGATTTCAAATCCAACTTGTCCCTTGAGTGGTTAGTGCAGTCCTAAAAAGTTAATGTTGCCTGACAAATGTAATCTGACAAACCACAAATGAGCTCTGATACACTGACACAGGAATATTTTCACTGTGACAAGCCCTGGGCTCAGTACTGGGGGGGGGGGGGGGGGGAGTTTTACCATTGTCTGAAGTGTCGGTGAAACGTGCAAGCTTCGTCTGAAATTTGAATGACGAGCTTGTTACTGACCCTCCAGCTGCACAGTAAGGGTACACAGAGAACAGAAAGAGAAGTTGATGCTACCTAAAACTTCCATCATTTATGAGCTATAACAGCAATAAATAATCCCTTTAATGTTGTAAAACTTTCAAAGGTGTTTAACAGAAACATTAACAATCCTTGGCACCAGGCCACATGAAGAGATTAATAGGATCGGTGACCAAAAGCTCGGTTAGGTATGTTTAACAGAGTGCCTTACGCGAGGAGAAAAAAAGATTTTAGTGGCATATGAACATACAAACAAGGAGCAGTAGACCGCTCCGCTCCGCTCCGCCCCCCTCCAGCCTGCTCCACCATTTAGTAAGATCACGGCTAACCTCAAATCTGCCTCCCGCACACCCCCAATAACCTTTCACCCCCTGGCTTACTAAGAATCTATCCTTCTCTCCCTTAAAAATATCCAAAGATTCTGCTTTTCAGGAAGAGTTCCAAAGACTCACGACCCTCGGAGTGAAAAAGTTTCATCACTTCTCTGTTTTAAATGCGTGTCCACTTATTTTTAAACAGTGATCCTAGTTCTTGATTCTCCGACAAGAGGAAACATCCTCTCCACATCCACCCTGTCAACACACCTCAGAATCCTAAATGTTTGAATCAAGTCATCGCTTATTCTTCTAAACTCCAGCAGATACAAGCTGAGTCTGTCCAGCCTTTCCTCAGAGCACAACCCCCCCATTCCAGATATCAATTTAACAAACCTTCTCTGAACTGCTTCTAACATATTTACATCTTTCCTTAAAGAAGGAGTCCAATACTGTACACAATACTCCAGATGTGGTCTCACTAGTGTGCTGTACAACTGAAACATAACCTCCCTATTTTTGTATTTAATTACACCTCAAATAACTGATGGACTTCAAATAACTAGCGCAATGTCAAGTGGGTGGTGATTTCTACCTCAGAACAGGAAGTAGATGGATTTTGGAAAGATAAAATACCAAATCTATTTCCTTCGTGTATGTACTCCTTACAATCCCCATCAACCCCAGTTACTTTATCCTTAGAATCTGTAGCTGGGCTTGACACAATTATTTTGTACTTTTCCATAAAGTTGCTCCTTCGGTTAATCCCCAGTAAAAGCACAGTAAATCTCAGCAAGATACTGTATGCATTTAATACCACCATGCTCATTCCAATGCACACATTCCTCAGATGGCTGCTGTCTCCAGTCACTCTCCAAACACCTATTAATCTGTCTACAGCCATCGTAAGTTTAAGTGCCTGTGCAGCTGTCACCTATGCATTACCTCAGCAGGTGGTGAACTTTCAGGTAACAGTGAAACCCCTAAAGATGATAATGCACGTTGGAAGCACCATCCAAAATCAGCAGTGAGGCTCCAACTGGACTGCGGTGGCTGAAAGTTAAGGGTCAGTTTAAGGCAAGGGGGCGAGCTGCATATATTCTTCAGTAAACCACAGTGAATACTTCAAAGCCACATCCTATCTGACAGCTAAACAATTAATGGAATATACTGCAGGGGCCATAAGGAATTCTATTAAATCTGCTGAGGGGATAAGATCACGTTTCCCTTCACTGTCCAATGTGACATTTAAAAATGACATATATTTAAAATCAATTAATTATTTAGTGGGGAGGGGAGTGAAGTCAGTGTTTGAAGGTCAAATCTCTTAAAAACATAAATGGAAGATGTATCCAGTCTTCCTGCACGATCCAAGGCCACACTTCTGACTAAATTTGGAAAGATAAACTCTCTCATTCAGGAAACATTCTGAGACTGTGACCATGGTAGTGTTGATAGTGTGTGACAGTTTGCACACATACGTGTGGCGACTTCACCAGAGGTGATCCTTTACAAGGGGAATCTTGGCAACTGGCTGATGGAGATGGTGGCGAGGTGGGAGCCAGCAGCGTGCCCCAACATTTCGCTGCAGGACTCGTCCAGGCAAAGAAAGAAGAATTATAAATGCAAAAATAAAACAGAAGTATGACCACTTAAAAATTGTGAACCAAAATCCTCCTGCACCTCATGTTCAAAAGCCAAGAGGACTTCTTGAATGATTTGCTAAAGATTGTGGCTAAAGATTGGACCTGACAACGATTACAGCCACAGGTTCTGGTATTGATTGGATTCATTTGGAGCACAGCTTTGTAAGATTTATATATGTATTTTGAAGATTTCCCCGTCACTAAACATCCTTTAGAATTTAGTCAATGCTTGAGGACTATTCACCCTTTGGCACAAGCCGGAGAAATTCTCTCACTTCATATTCAATTCGATTCAGGTAGAATGACATTCATTAACCGCCACTTGGGAACAAAGGAGCAGGAAGAGGCCATTTAGTCCTTGGCCCTCTTCTGCCATTCAATGAGATCATGGATAATTCCACGTATTCACGTTTGCCCAAATCCCTGACTACCTTTGGTGAATAAAAGTCCATCAATCAATATTAAATTAGCAACCGACCTGTGCCAACTGACATTTACAAAAAGATGCTCCAGACTTTTGCCATCCTTTGTGTTGAATGTTTCCTCCTGAAAGATCTGGTTCCCTATGTCCCAGACTCCCCAACTAGCAGGAAGGACGTAGGATAAAACTTCTGGAGAGAGAGTATCTTTGAGACAAGACTGTGAAGTGCTTTGGGGACATTGAGGGCTTGAATCATTCCTTCTCCATGAATGCAAGATTCTTCATCTCTCATTTTTGCAATGAATGAATAATTTTCTCAATGACATGGAGAGAGCAAGGGCTAAACGATTCCACATATCGCCATGCCACATCTCCTTCACGTTGTGACATTTTCTCATTCTTTTTTGATGCAATTCCTTGCAACATGGAAGTCAAAGTCAAACGAAGGCCACGGCTGATATGAAGAAATAAATGACAAAACCTTTCTTTAGGAGCAGACTGGTACTTTCACTGAATAACTGGAGCAAAGTTTCATTGTGTTCCATGACAAGGAGAGTGGGTCATGTCCAGATCCTCTATAGACCTAACATTGAGAGTCA
Source organism: Scyliorhinus canicula (assembly GCF_902713615.1). Lineage (NCBI taxonomy): Eukaryota > Metazoa > Chordata > Chondrichthyes > Carcharhiniformes > Scyliorhinidae > Scyliorhinus > Scyliorhinus canicula. Next base: position 160,787,469 of record NC_052158.1, read on the forward strand.
TCATTGGTGACGGGTGGAGCTTTATGGTGATCCCATAGGGAATGAGCCACCCCTGAACTCACGCCCTGATTTTTGATAAAAGAAAATTTGAATTATACTAACTCCAAAGGCATGGGTAACATGCATGTCAGCAATTTTAAAACCACTTTAGTGATTAAAAAGCATGACACACCTTCCTTCTCATGTACTAAATGCAAGTGCATTGTGTCATGCACTACTGAAGAGATTCAAATCTTAAAATTTCTCACACCCATCAACCAGCTTATATTGTACTTGGTACAAGAAAGTGATCTCAACATCATTGTTATAAGAGAATTCAAAGGCTGGGCCAAAGCTCTAACCCCTAAGGCTCCATGGTCATTCGGAGTTGACGGCACCCATTGAGTGCCTCCTGCCAGTTCACAGCGAGTAAACGAAAAGTCCCATGGTGGGAAAGTGACGCGCCTTCGGAAAGCAGCAGCTGGAGTGATTGAAATCAACCTAGAGATGAGCACTGCCTGTGGCAAATTATAAATCTGGACCAAAGTCTGCAAGTTGTCAGTCTGCCAGGGACTGACTTTCTGGCTGAGGCTAGAATCATTATCAAAACCCGATTGGGGAACTCAATGAAAACGGTGTGGCATTGAGCTATACAAGGTAGGACGGTGACAAGTTTCATATCTTGTCTGTGATAAGTTAACACATCACAGTGGGAACACAATTGGTGTTAACACCGTAGCAACACAGGAATTTCTGCACAAGAAAACGCTGGGTCTATGAAGCTCACCTACTACCATTCCTGATAATTGCTGATGCAATAGTCAGGAAGTTTTTGACTCATCATGACAATCTTTTTTTAAAAAATAATCTTATTCCCACATGTCGGCTTACATTAACAACGCAATGAAGTTACTGTGAAAAGCCCCAAGTCGCCAGATTCCGCGTACACAGAGGGAGAATCAGATAATACCTATCAGCACGTCTTTCGGGACTTGTGGGAGGAAACCGAATCACCCGGAGGAAACCCAAGCAGACACGGGGAGAACGTGCAGACTCCGTACAGACAGTGACCCAAACCGGGAATCGAACCTGGGACCCTGGAGCTGTGAAGCAACTGTGCTACCCACTGTGCCACTGTACCCAATACATAATTCTATAACTGATCCCTGGGATGAAGGGCTTTAGGAACCAGAGGTCTATTGCTCACAAACATGCAATACTCACCATATGACATATAAATATTTATTGAAATAAATCTATCTACATTGTCCTCGAGTAAATCAACACTATTTATTCTTCCTATTTCTGAGCGAATTTGTTCCATAGATTGGCCACTCACTCACAGAAATGCTATTCCGGCAGAGATTAATTCTGAATTTAGCCCCTTGAAACACAGGCTTTGTCCTTTGATTCCATTGTTCTGTTCGGGTTGAAACATTGAAATATATTATCTTGTCCTTTCCATGTCCGAAAAGCAATTGTGTAACCATATCTTTTTCAATGAGAACATGCCCATTGTATGCACTCTGTAACAAGTAGTATGTTTGCGGCTTGAAATCAACAGCCAGGACTCTTGTTCCTGATAACTCTCGCTGCTGGTGAGTGCGGATATATTTCGATTGAGGGAAGGCAGGAGCAAACTTGACTATGGTACTGCCAATGGATGAACAGCCATTTGCTTAGATTCATACGTGAAAACTAACCATTTAGCTAAAGTTGGATGGATACAAGAACGTAAGAACTAGGAACAGGAGTAGGCCATCTGGCCCCTCGAGCCTGCTCCGCCATTCAATGAGATCACGGCTGATCTTTTGTGGACTCAGCTCCACTTTCCGGCCTGAACACCATAACCCTTAATCCCTTTTTTCTTCAAAAAACTATCTATCTTTACCTTAAAAACATTTAATGAAGGAGCCTCAACTGCTTCACTGGGCAAGGAATTCCATAGATTCACAACCCTTTGGGTGAAGAGGTTCCTCCTAAACTCAGTCCTAAATCTACTTCACCTTATTTTGAGGCTATGTCCCCTAGTTCTGCTGTCACCCGCCAGTGGAAACAACCTGCCCGCATCTATCCTATCTATTCCCTTCATAATTTTAAATGTTTCTATAAGATCCCCCCTCATCCTTCTAAATTCCAACGAGTACAGTTCCAGTCTACTCAACCTATCCTCATAATCCAACCCCTTCAGCTCTGGGATTAACCTAGTGAATCTCCTCTGCACACCCTCTAGTGCCAGTACGTCCTTTCTCAAGTAAGGAGACCAAAACGGAACACCAGGTGTGGCCTCACTAACACCTTATACAATTGCAGCATAACCTCCCTCGTCTTAAACTCCATCCCTCTAGCAATGAAGGACAAAATTCCATTTGCCTTCTTAATCACCTGTTGCACCTGTAAACCAACTTTCTGTGACTCATGCACTAGCACACCCAAGTCTCTCTGCACAGCGGCATGCTTTAATATTTTATTATTTAAATAATAATCCCGTTTGCTGTTATTCCTACCAAAATGGATAACCTCACATTTGTCAACATTGTATTCCATCTGCCAGACCCGAGCCCATTCACTTAACCTATCCAAATCCCTCTGCAGACTTCCAGTATCCTCTGCAATTTTCGCTTTACCACTCATCTTAGTGTCATCTGCAAACTTGGACACATTGCCCTTGGTCCCCAACTCCAAATCATCTATGTAAGGGGCGGGATTCACCAAAATGGAGACTAAGGGCGCAATTCTCCGAGCCCCGTGCTGGAGAATCACTGCAACTGTGTGACGCCACCCCGACGCGAGATTCTCCGAGGTGAGGAGAATCGGCGCCGGCGCGTTTGGCGCGACGCTGGTTGCGGGCCGCCGTCCGCGCGGAAACAGCAGAGCCCCGCCTGTGCTATTCACCCCTGGTCGCTGCCGGCGGGAACTCTGCGCGGTCGGTGAGGGGGTGGCCTGTGGGGGGGGGGGGTGCGCTCCGATGGGGTCTGGCCCGAGATATCGGGGCCCTCCGATCGGCGGGCCGGCCTCTCCCCCCCTCGGGCCTACTTTGTTACGCAGCCAGTCCCTGAATCCCCACGCCATGTTGCGTAGGGGCCGGCGGGTTGGCACGGCGCAACTGCGCATGCGCAGGTTGGGATGGCGGCAATTTGGCACCAGGAAGGGAGGCTGTAGCGGCATGAACCACTCCAGCGCCGCGCTGGCCCCCTGTGGGGCCAGAATCGATAGACCTCGCACCCGTTTCGCGCTGTCGTCATTTTGGAGAATCGTGCCCCAAGTGTTCGCGGCGTCGTGAACGGACACGGGGACTACAGATTCTGGCCCCCACATGGGGCCAGCACAGCGCTGGAGCGGTTCATACCACTCCAGCCTCCCTTCTCGGCGCCAAATGGGCGCCGCGCATGCATGGGGGACGTCTTCAGCACGCCAGCCCCTATGCAACATGGCGTGGGGTTCAGGGGCCGGCCACGCACCAAAGTAGGCCTGGGTGGGAGAGGCCGGCCCGCCGATTGGTGGGCCCCGATCGCAGCCCTCCCCCACAGGCCGCCCCCGACCCTTTGTGCAGTTTCCGCCGGCAGCGACCAGGGTTAAAGGGCGCCGGCGGGCCGTTTCCACGTGGCCGCTCGGCCCATCCAGGCTGGAGAATCGGCGTCCCGGCCGCGGACAGCAGCCCGTGGCCGGCACCGCGCCACACTGACTGCCACAAATGGCGGTGATTCTCCGCATCTTGGAGAATCGCGCGCCGGTGTCGGGGTGACGTGGTGCGGTTGCGATGATTCTCTGGCCCGGGCAGGGCTCAGAGAATCGCACCCAAGATATCCTTGAAAGCATTTGGAGTGGAAGCTGGAGTGAGACAATGTGCATTCTTACCTTGAATAATTATAATTACGGACAATATTGGATTGACCCGGAATATTGGATAGACTCCACAATCCAGCGCTAATTTGCCCAACCCAACAAGAGGCAAGATTCTGCTGCTACATTCTAATACATCTTGCAGCTTGAGGAACAGCTAAAACTAATGCAATAAAAGTGGAACTTTCAGAGAATGCTACCTAAAGTTCTTTTCTGGAGGTCCAACTTGCAATCGGTGTCATATGAAGGAGGCCAGGAAGAGCTAACTGGTGACTGGGATTATACTAGGTGGTTCAGGTGAAGAGTAACACCTGCAAAGATTTGATGGTCCAAGTGGCCCCTTTGTATAATCGTCTATGATTTTAGTATATGCCTTTTGATGAGGCAAGGTTCACAGTCCAATTGGAGCGGTCGTAAATATGTGCAGGTTAAGTGGATTGGCCATGATAAATTGCCCTCAGTATCCAAAAAGGTTAGGCGGGGTTACTGGGTTGCGAGAATAGGAGGTGAAGGTGTGGGCTTAAGTAGAATGCTCTTTCCAAGGGCCGGTGAAGACTTGATGGACCACATGGCCTCCTTATGCACTGCAAATTCTACAAATGAGACAGGATATGTTCATCAATTTAACCCTTTGTAGATTGCAATTACATACATCAGCAAAATTTCAGCTATCTGAGGTTACCACAACACCGAACAAGCTCAATTAAAATTAGTATTATGGTGAATTTTTAAAAATTGCATATAAAAGCACTTTCAGTTAAGCTGATTATAGTCATTATCTTGGCGACAAGGTTTGTGTTTTCGAAGAGATTGAGTGTGCAGATTTTGGCATCTAACGTTTACTACATTCACTTCCATATACAGCATAAACCAGACAGGGAGCAAATTTACCTTGATTCAAGATCCAATTTAACACAAAAACCTTTGCCAAATCTCTAAAACAAAAGGTGCATTGACACAAATGGTATGGGAATCTTTCACGCGTTGTATTTTATCACAATGAACAAGTCCCTTTAACACCAGGAAATGGAAAGGTACGTGAGACTAAAAGATCGACATGCTTTGGAAATTGGGTTGAAACTAATTGATGTTTGCAAGGGTTTTACTGGGCAATAAAGTTCTTTAGTTGGAATTGTGAATCTAATACCAAACATGACATGGCACCATTAATTCTCCTACTCTGAGCTTTTGGATGCGAATGGTCATTTCCAACTTGTGGAGACACGAACCACTCAGATGCCCATTTTTCTTCTCTCCAGACTCCAAGTTCCGATGTATGGGCCGTGTTTAAATTTAGTCTTGCCCACCTTGTAGTTTGTAAGAAGATTCTTGGGTTATCATCGGTTCACAAGCAGTTATCACTCTGGCGCATCTCATGCCACGTCCAACACAACCTCAGAGACACAAATCCTACCAGCCGCCGGTGTGCCTTGAAATGCACACTGCTGGGTAAAACACCAAAATAAAATTAACACAGAATTAAATAAAATGGAACATCTGGAGTCATTTCAGCCTATGAAACAGACTTAGTCAACACAGAGAACAAGGTGGCCTCAGGCTGAATAACAATCATTTTTCTGCCTAACCACCTGCCCTCATGAATCATTCTACACCTTTACACCCAGGATTACAGAAGCAAAACAACTCTTAAGGGTCAAGCTGAGATTGCACAGAGCATTTCTGAACATTTGAAAAGTTATAAAAGCACAATTGATTATGTAGGTGAAATCCACCACATTTACTGAAAGAAAGGCAGCACGGTAGCATTGTGGATAGCACAATTGCTTCACAGCTCCAGGGTCCCAGGTTCGATTCCGGCTTGGGTCACTGTGTGGAGTCAGCACGTTCTCCCCGTGTGTGCGTGTGTTTCCTCCGGGTGCTCCGGTTTCCTCCCACAGTCCAAAGATGTGCAGGTTATGTCGATAGGCCATGATAAATTCCCCTTAGTGTCCAAAATTGCCCTTAGTGTTGGGTGGGGTTACTGGGTTATGGGGATAGGGTAGAGGTGTTGACTTTGGGTAGGGTGCTCTTTCCAAGAGCCTGTGCAGACTCAATGGGCCGAATGGCCTCCTTCTGCACTGTAAATTCTATGAAAATGAAGGGCTTAGTTCTCAGGATATTTCATAGTGCTAAAGAACTTTCTTGCTCAATCCTGCAGCTCACACTGTCCATCACACAAGACAACTTTCAAGAAAGCAGAGGCAGATTGAGGATGGCCAAGTAAAAGCAAACCAATTATCTAGAAGAAAGAGTTTGCCACAAAGTCACTGAGTCATACGGGACAGAAGAGGCCCTTCGGCCCATCTGTATTTGTAGAACACCACTTACAAATTCAGGATGGCTTAAAACAGTCAATGGGGAGGCCATGGTATAGTGGTATTGTCACTGGATTAGTAAGTCAGAGACCCAGAGTAATGTGCCATGGGTTCAAATCTCATCATGCCGGTGGTGGAATTTGAATTCAATAAAAATCTAGAATTAGACGGTTAACGATGGCCATAAAACTATTGTCAATTGTTGTAAAAATCTATCTGGCTCACAAATGTCCTTTAGGGAAGGATCCTCAATGGCCTCACAAACCATTCCATTCAAGGGCAATTGGGGATGGGCAACATGCTGGCCCAGAATACCTTTGAAATGTATGCTATAATATAGGAAAACACAACAGCCAATTGGTACACAGCAAGATCCCACATAAAGAAATAACACAAATGACCCGAGGGATATCTATCATTCTAGGACAGATCAGATAAAGGATACATGTACATGTTAGAATCATGGTTTACAAAGAATCTAGTACCACCAGAATCTGTCACTTATACCACCCAGTTACAGTCATAGTACGAAAGTGACTACTGATATGTGACGCAGAGTTGTGGGTAATGACTTAGAGGCCACTAACAGACTAGCAACTCACTAACTCAGACTGCCATGTGTCATTGTTAATGTCACAGGTGGGACACAGCCCACAGACCATTACAGCACACAGTTAATAATTAAATTTGACAAAGAGTCATCGGACTCGAAACGTTAGCTCTTTTCTCTCCCTACAGATGCTGCCAGACCTTCTGAGATTTTCCAGCATTTTCACTTTCATTTCAGATTCCAGCATCCGCAGTACTTTGCTTTTATCCAGCATTTAATAATTAAATTATAATACTGAATCCAAACTTAACCTAACTAGATGCACAGAATAAACTGATGTAGTCACTTCAATACTTGCTGCCCTCCCTCCCGCCGTGGACAGTTCCTGCTCAGTCAGTATATCATCTCAGTAATATACGACATACATTTTAGTGCTGGCATCTTGGACATGTGGGTGTGCAGTCATCATAAACATCTTTTGATTTTCAAAAGCTTATGGATGAAGAATTCCACCTCAGGTGTGAACCCCTCTCTGTTTTAAGGTTTCCAATTGGTCCACAGTGCACCTTTCCAACATTTACAGCTGTGTTTTTTCAAAATCCAGCATTGTTAGATCCAGCCAACACGGACATCAAATAACAGCAGACTTTAACCACCACAGACCAGCACCACCTCCGATGTACGGTTGGAAAATGATCAGTGCTCATACCATACATTCATCAAGATGTTGCCTGGGATGGAACATTTAAGTTATGAAGAGAGGTTGGATAGGCTTGGGTTGTTTTCACTGGAGCAGAGAAGACTGAGGGGTGACCTGATCGAGGTGGACAAGATTATGAGGGGCATGGACAGGGTGGATAGGGAGCTGCTGTTTTCCTTAATTGAAGGGTCAATCACAAAGGGATACAAGTTCAAAGTGAGGGGCAGGAAGTTTAACGGAGGTTTAGCGGAGAATGTGGGGGGAATCTTTTTTACCCAGAGGGTGGTGACAGTCTGGAACGCACTGCCTGGGAGGGTGGGAGAGGCGGGTTATCTCACATCCTTTAAAAAGTACCTGGATGAGCACTTGGCACGTCATAACATTCAAGGCTATGGGCCAGGTGCTGGCAAATGGGGTTAGGTGGGCAGGTCATGTGCTTTTCATGTCGATGCAGACTTGATGGGCCAAAGGGCCTCTTCTGTACTGTTTTCCTCTAACATTCTGTGACCTCAAGTTTCTCAAGATTGGAAAATTAGAATACAGGAATAGTTATAATGTAAAGGGCAGAGAGGAGAAAGATTTCCTTAAATGTCTACAGGACAATTCTCTAGGTTAGTATGCCTCCAAGGAAGGAAGAATTGCTGGATCGGGTTCTTCGGAAAGGAGTGGATCAGGTGATCAAGTGTCAGTAGGGGAGCATTCAGGGGATAGTGATCATAGTATCATAAGATTTACATAGCTACGGAAAAGAAAAAAATGCGATCCAAATTATAATGCCTTGATGGGAGGAAATTTAAGTCGGCAAATAATTAACGGTTGGCAGGCAGAAATATAACGGAATAATAAAAGATGGAGCTTCAGGTACAGTCAAAGCCTCATTCGTATCAGAGGAAAAGGTTGGAAAAAATAAATCACAGCTCTCAGGATGATAAAAGAGATGGAGAGTGAGATGAAGTAGAAAAAGGAGGTACGTAATAAATGTCAAGTTGATAATACATGTGAGAACTAAGCTGAATATAGAACATTTATAAGCAAATAGGAAATAAAAGCAGAGACGGCAGTCAACAAAACTATAAACTCACAACAGGCAGAGAAATCATCAGGAGGAGTGGGGCCAATTAGTGATCAAAAAGTAATTTACACATGGAGGCAGAGGGCATTGGTGAGGTGCTTTTTTAAAAATGTGTTTATAGGATGTGGCCGTCGGTAGGCCAGCATTTGCTGCCCATTCCTAATTATCCTTGAACAGAGTGGTCTGCTTGGCCATTTCAGAGGTCTGCTGGCCAAGTAAGGAGCAGAATTTAATTTCAGATTATTAAATTTAAATTTCACCATCTGCCATGGTGGGATTCAATCCCGGGTCCCCGGAGCAGTACCCTGACAACACATCCACGCCACTGTCTCAATGAGTACTTTGCATCTGCCTTTATCAAAGATGACAATTCTGTCAAATAGTGAAAGCAGAGGTAGTTGAGACACTGGGTAGGTTAAGATTGATAAAAGGAATGCATCTGAAGGTTTGACTGGACTTTTGTAAAGTCACCAGAACGTCAGAGAATGCTGAGAGAAGCAAGAGTGGAAGGTGTGGAAGCACTGGCTATAATCTTCCTGATGTGGAGATGCCGGCGTTGGACTGGGGTGGGCACAGTAAGAAGTCTTACAATACCAGGTTAAAGTCCAACAGGTTTGTTTCAAACACTAGCTTCTTCAGGTGAAAGGCAAATGGGATTAGGTGGGCAGGTCCTTCCTTCACCTGAGAAAGGAGCAGTGCTCCAAAAGCTAGTGTTTGAAACATGTTGGACTTCTTACTATAATCTTCCGAACCTCACAAGGTGACGGGGTGTTGTCCGAGGACTACTTTCGGAATAAAATTAACACTCATAAAGAGAGCAATCTGGATGAAGTAAAAGGAAAGTCAGTGCAGATTTGTTAAAGGCAACTAACTTGCTTGAGATTTTTTACGAGGTAACAAGAGGGTTAGGAGGGTAATGAAATCGATGATTCAAGGAAAAGCTTTTCGACGCAGAGGGTGTTGGGAATCTGGAACTCTCTGCCTGAAAGGGTGGTAGAGACGGGAACCCTCACAGTATTTAAAAAGCATTTAGATGAGCAACATGAAATGCCAGAGCAGACAAGGCTGGAAAATGGATAAGAATGCTTGATGACCAGCACAGACACGATGGGCCGAAAGGTCTCTTTCTGTGCTAAACACTATGACTCTATGATATGGAGTGCACTGAATTTCAAAAGGCATTTGATAAAGTTCTACACAACAGTCTTATTAATGAAGTCAAAAGTCCATGAAATAAAAGGGACAGAGGCACGAAGTTGGCTGAATGACAGGAAACAGAGTAGTCACCAACAGTTGTTGTGCAGACTAGAGACAGTTACATGCTGGAGCCAGGTACACGCTGGAGACAGGTACACGCTGGAGCCAGGTACACGCTGGAGCCAGGTACACGCTGGAGACAGGTACACGCTGGAGGCAGGTACACGCTGGAGGCAGGTACACGCTGGAGGCAGGTACACGCTGGAGGCAGGTACACGCTGGAGGCAGGTACACGCTGGAGGCAGGTACACGCTGGAGCCAGGTACACGCTGGAGACAGGTACACGCTGGAGCCAGGTACACGCTGGAGCCAGGTACACGCTGGAGACAGGTACACGCTGGAGACAGGTACACGCTGGAGACAGGTACACGCTGGAGACAGGTACACGCTGGAGACAGGTACACGCTGGAGACAGGTACACGCTGGAGACAGGTACACGCTGGAGACAGGTACACGCTGGAGACAGGTACACGCTGGAGACAGGTACACGCTGGAGACAGGTACACGCTGGAGACAGATACAGACTAGAGACAAGTGCACGCTGGAGAGAGGGCAGCATGGTAGCACACGTGGCTAGCACTGTGGCTTCACAGCGCCAGGGTCCCAGGTTCAATTGCCCGCTGGGTCACTGATTGTGCGGAGATTGCCCGTTCTTCCCGTGTCTGCGTGGGTTTCCTCCGGGTGCTCCAGTTTCCTCTCACAGTCCAAAAGATGTGCAGGCTAGGTGGCTTGTCCATGCTAAATTGTCCTTACGTGTCCAAAAAAAAAGTTTAGGAGGGGCTATTGGGTTATGGGGATAGGGTAGAAGTGAGGGTTTAAGTGGGTTGGTGCAGACTCAACGGGCCGAATGGCCTCCTTCTGCACTGTATGTCCCATATGCTATGTAGGTACACACTGGAGATGGTACACGCTGGGGTCAGCATGGCAGGATTATTGCTTTCCTTGACCTATAGTAATAACCTGGACTTGGCATTGCCAATTTCAGAATTTGAAAATGACACATGTTGCAAACTGAGAAAAAGATAAGAGATTGACTTCAGGAAAACACAAAGTCAGACAGGGCACTTGGCAGATTGAATTCAATGCAGAGAAATGTAATGTGAATGATTTCGGTAGGAAGAATGCATTCAAGCAATATTTTAAAAAAGGCTAAAATTCTGAAGGGGTTTGAGGAGCTCCGGGACCCTGGGTATATTGCACACTAATCATTGGTGGCAGGGTTGGTGAGGGTGTGGATAATGGAGTATGCAGACTCTTGGGCTTTCAATAGCGGCCTAGAGAACAAAAACAGCATGATTAACCAACATAAAACACTCGTCCACACGCAACTGGAGTGTTATGTCCAATTCTGGGCACCATATTTTAGGAAGGATGTGGTTAGATTCAGGGAACTGGGTTGTTCTCCTTAGAGCAGAGAATGTTGGGAGGAGATTTGATGGAGGCATTCAAAATCATGAGGGATCTGGACAGAGTAGACAGGGTGAAACTGCTAACCTTTATGGAAGGGTCATAAACCAGGGGATACTGATTTAAGATAATTGGCTTAAGATCCAAAGGCAACACAAGGGTAAAACATTTTTACACAGCGAGTGGTTCAGTTCTGGAATGCATTGCCTGTGAGTGTGGTGGAGGCAGACTCAATCATGACTTTCAAAAGGAACATCTGAAGAAAAAAGATTTGCAGGACTAAGGAGGACAGGAGGCGGAAGAGTGGAACCAGTTTGTGTGTTCTTACAGGGAACCAGCATAGACCCGATGGGACTAATCACTTCCTCCTGTACTATAACCATTCTATGATCCCATGATTCTACATTTAGTTGGAGGAAGTTTCTGCTCATTAAGGATTCAATTTCAGACAAGCAGTCTCAGAACTTAGAATCAGCGGATGGGTCAAAAGATGTGGCGTGAGGTAGAGCTGGGTGTCATCATTCAACATCAGTGGACACTTTGTTTTCCGAGAATGGCGCAGCATATAGGGAAGAAATAGGAGGGGGTCAAGGATAGATCCAGAGAGGGCACCAAATGAAACAGCAGCAGGAAGAGAGGCCACGGCCTTCTCCAGCCACTACTGGACAGATAGGAATGGGACCAGGAGAGTGTATTCCCACCGAGCTGAGCAACAGTGGAAAGGTGATGGAGGAGAATGGCATGGCTGCAGTGAGGTCGAGACGGACTAGGAGCCATAGTAGACCATTGACACACTCACACTGGATATCATTTGTGACTTTGATAAGAGTTGTTCTGGTAGGGACAGAAGCCGATTAGAGGGATTGGAGTTCCAGGAAAGATGTGCATGGATTTGGAAAGTGCCATATGGCTTAGGAGAGGAATGTGAGGTTAGGATGGAGGATGGAAGAGTTAATTTTGAGTAAAGGGGGGATGAGAGCAGATTTGTAAGAGAGAGGAGGACAGTACCTCAGGAGAGAGAACTATTAGCAATATGTATTAATCATGGGAGCCAGGAAGGGGGTTTGTGCGGCCCACAGTAGAGTAGGATTATGGTTGAGGGGGTAGAAGATGGGTCACATAGGCAAGATGAGTTCAAAGAGGAATTGCGAATTAAACAATGCAAATTCAGTGTTAGCATAAAGGAGAACCTTAAAGGAAGCTTGGTCCAATATGTGAGAGGAAGGTGAATGGCAGAGGTAGCGAAACAATCTTTGTGACAACAAAGTCTATGAATCCTCAAACTTGCTTTTTGGAGGTGTGAGTGGAAGAAACAGGGGGAAAGGGCTTTATAAAGTGGTTTGCATGAGATGATTCTGGGACAGGGAGAGTTTGAGCAGCCAAGAACAGGACCCAACAGTGTCTTTGTGTGGTCCAGCTAGATAGGGGTGTTTAGAGTGGAAGCTGGAGAAGTGGAGCATCGTGAGGTTATCCATGGGCTTGCGGTAAAGCAAAGTGCTGACTAAACACATTAAAGAAGCCATTCCCTATGGACAAGCCCTCCGTCTACACAGGATCTGCTCAGACGAGGTGGAGCGTAACAGGCATCTACAGACACTGAAGGATGCCCTCGTACGAACGGGATATGGCGCTCGACTCATCGATCGACAGTTCCAACACGCCACAGCAAAAAACCGCACCGACCTCCTCAGAAGACAAACACGGGGCACAACCGACAGAGTACCCTTCATCGTCCAGTACTTTCCCGGAGCGGAGGAACTACAACGTCAGCTTCGCAGCCTTCAACACTTCATCGATGAAGATGAATATCTTGCCAAGGTCACCCCCACAACCCCACTACTTGCCTTCAAACAACCGCGCAACCTCAAACAAACCATTGTTTTCAGCAAACCCAGCCTTCAGAACAGCGACCACGACACCACACAACCCTGCCATGGCAATCTCTGCAAGACGTGCCAGATCATCGACATGGGTACCACCATTACATGTGAGAACACCACCCACCAGGTATGCAGTACATACTCGCACGACTCGGCCAACGTTGTCTACCTCATACGCTGCAGGAAAGGATGTCCCGAAGCGTGGTACATTGGCGAGACCATGCAGACGCTGCGACAACGAATGAACGGACATCGTGCGACAATCACCAGGCAGGAATGTTCCCTTCCAGTCGGGGAACACTTCAGCAGTCAAGGGCATTCAGCCTCTGATCTCCGGGTAAGCGTTCTCCAAGGCGGCCTTCAGGACGCTCGACAACGCAGAATCGCTGAGCAGAAACTTATAGCCAAGTTCCGCACACGAGTGCGACCTCAACCGGGACCTGGGATTGATGTCGCATTACATTCACCCCCCACCATATAGCCTGGGTTTGTGAAATCCTACCAACTGTCCTGGCTTGAGGCAATTCACACCTATTTAACCTGGGGTTACCCCTATCTTTGGATCTGTAAAGATTTAATTACCTGCTAATGCTCGCATTCTAAGCATTGTCTGGCATCTTTGAATTTGTATATACATGTGTTTCTGGAACATACCTCTTCATTCACCTGAGGAAGGAGCAGCGCGCGGAAAGCTAGTATTTGAAACAAACATGTTGGACTTTAACCTGATGTTGTAAGACTTCTTTCCATATTTACTTGACTTTCTTCAACGGCGCTGACCCGAGGTCTCTGAGGCAAAGGGGATAAATCCCACAGTCTCGGGTACCTTGGGAATCTTTACATTAGGATGAGACTGACTGTCTCGCTCTAATATACAGGTTTGTGAAAAGGTGATCCCGTCCACATTGCGCAGGATTTACATCGCAATGTCCTGCGAGATTGCATTGAATCTTGAGAGCCAGGTAGATCATGGCAGTGGGGTCTCCCAGCTTTTATCGGCCATGCTGCGCAGTGACGGGCTGCCTCTCAGGCTAAGCGTGGCTGTTGGATTGCGCCCACTGTCTTTTTCTAAAGATTTTACATTGTCCAGCTTATTGAAAATGTGAATACTGCATATGGGGTATTCGTCAGGAAATGCAGGCACAAGCAGGTTGTGTAAGACCAGCTGGAAATGTTACCCTTGTGATGGTTTCACATTCACAACAGCACGGCATTAACGGAGTGGGCACCTCCGCTTCCGGGTCTGGGGAATGTTTCAGCATGATAATGGGGATACCACAGCACTACATAGGAAAAACCATCACCACAAATTGACACATTGCTTCACCAAGAAAAACAAAACTTCACAAAGAAAAATGTCAGAGCTAAGTTTTTTTTTTAAGTTCAAGAAAAGCATTCAGACAGGCACAGCAAAAGTCATTTAAAAAAGGAAGAAATTTTTCCAAACAAGCTCATCTAAGTTGACAGATCTGATCACGCACGGGGCGTCGGAACCTCAGGGGCCTGCTTATTTGGAACTGGTGGAAGAAAACTTTAACCCAGGTTAGATCCGTGTCAGATTCATTAAAGCTTCAATGACCAAAGGAGCCTTCAAAGCAACAGATCTTCCTTACAATGAAGATGTCAGAGTGTAAAACAGCAATAATTACTTCCAATTGATATATATCTAATTATTTTATGATTCAAAAACATTATGCAGCAAGTCTTGCTCCAATAATAATCATCACCTCCAATTACTTAAGGTACACTCTACAAGATCCAAATGAGTTTGGGAGCCACACCCCCTCAAACAAAAGTGCGCCTGGGAATCAAGTGATTTAAAAAAGTTATCCTTATTTCTAAAGTGTGAGCTCTCTCCATCTGCATCGAGCCCTTCATCAAAAAGAACATAGACAGATCACCTGCTGATACCCTCATCCATACGTTACCCCAATGGGCGACTGGGAAATGCACCTCAGTAACGTGGGTCATCCTGTCCTCTTTCCCCAGCTCATTCAGCCACTAAATGACACACCCTGACCCCATCACCACTACCACCCAACACCTTTACTCTTTCATGGGCTGTGACTGTTGCTGACAAGGCCGGCATTTATCGCCAACCCCTAATTGCCCTTGAACTGAGAGGTTTGCTGGGCCATTTCAGAGGACATTTAAGAGTCAAGCCACATTGCTGTGGGTCTGGAGTTGCGTGTAGACCCGGCCTGGTAAGGACGGCACATTTCCTTCCCTCAAGGACATGAGTGAATCAGATGGTTTTTTACAACGGTCAATGGTAGTTGTCATGGTTACCATTACTGAGACTAGCTGTCAATTCCAGATATATCAACTGAATTTAAATGCCACCAACTGCCATGGTGGAATTTTAAAAAGGAATTATTTCGCCGGATGTGGGTGTCGCTGGCTAGGTCAGCATTTATTGTCCATTCCTAATTGTCCGAGAGAAGGTGGTGGTGAGCTGCCTATTTGAATTCCTGCACACTATGTGGTGTAGGTACACCAAGTGTGCTGTTAGGGAAAGAGCTCCTGAAAATAAATTTGAACCTGTGCCCCTTCCCATTAGCCTGGGCATCTGGTTTACTCGCCCAATGATGTTACCATTACCACCATCTCTCCTTGATATCATCAATAGTACAAGCAAAGTGAAAAAGGACTTTAACTTTATAAAACTCAGTTATCAATAAAAGTTCTGATGAAAGGTCGCAGACATGAGATTTTGGTGGTTTAAGTGAGTCAACAGGGGTCTTGGGATGGGAGGCCCACGTTGTCACCCTTCGGAAGTTCTACCACATTAAGTACCTCTCAGACACCTAAGTGGCCAGCGGTGGATTTTTAGCGGGATCAAGGACCCCAAGGGTAGAAGCCCCCCCCCCCCCCCCCCCCCCCCTACTTACCCTAACTGAGAGCTCTTGGCCAATCAGAGGCCAGCAGCTATAAATTGCCGGCAGCATCATTAGGGGAATTGTGATAGCTGCTGGTAATACACCTACCTGAGGCCCAGGTTCACTGTGGGACCCAGGTTACAGGTGAGAGATGGGGAAGGATGGGGGTGTTGGCAGCATGGATAGGGAAATGGCTATCAGCTGGGACCTCTTTCCCAATGTCAAATCCCTCAGTCTGGCGCAGAACGCCTTTGAACAAAGGACCTCGAGAAGTCAGAGAGCAGCCACACCAAGGTTTGTGTTTTGAACTCTGCATGACAACCATTGCTGACGAAATATCAATGGTGGCAGGATGCGGCCCTTAAGCAGGCATTATTCGCTCACTTCCAGCGTCAATTGACTGCAGGGTAGGAAGGTCACCAGCTTTCCCACCAGATTTAATCCCTTGGAGGCAGGAAGGCAACAGGGCCCATACCTGCCACCCCCCCTGTCCAATTAAATTCTCTCTACCTCCAAACTTGCCACAGGGCAGAGCATTAAGTTCTGCCAATTAGCTCTGTTCCTCTCTTCATAGATGCGGTCAGGTCTCCAGAGCAATCCTAGCATTTACTGTTCTTTATCAATAAAGAAAGCTCACTCACTATAACTCGGTTGCCAAGTGAAGTTTGTGGAAGGACCTGATTTCAACCTGAAATCAGAAAAGCCATAAGGACTGACGAACTTTACATGACATTCCCAGGAGGACTGTCGAGAAGTCGGTGGACAGATGAGGAATTTCTAACCCCCATAAATTACATCACTTGGCTTACGACAGTTCTTTGATCAACATTAAAGGACAGCAACACACAACCACGGTGAAGGTTTTAACTTTGTTCTCTTCAGTCTGATTGAACACTGCAATTAGGTGGAATACTCAAAACCTCTCTTCGCTGGGGATCAGGATAGTTTGTAGCTGTTGATGTGGTGGAAAGGCAGGGTACGCCAGAGCACCCAGGTGCTGGTTTGACAGGAAGCTCACTCCATGCAGTGGTTGACTCCCCCGTACTGGGTAAAATGCACAATAATTTTGGGGAATCACCAATGTAGTCGCCGTCACTGACATTCCATCAGTGGGTGATTATATGGTGCCTTTACTGTTGTCTGCAAGTTTCAGTTGAAGGCTTTACATCTAATGATGCTGCACAAGAGTGTTATTTAAACTGATTGTACCAGCTTCTCCAAAGTGCTCTTCAGTTTGCAGAGATCTCTTGTCTCACCCAGTTCATACAGACGGCAACAACACATTCATAAAATACCAAACAATCTGTGTCCCATCGAGGAGGAGCGAATCATGTAACTTATCTACATTTTCAGATTTTTATGAAAAGATGTCTTGGATGGTAAATCTGATGTTATGTAAAATGGAGTAAAATTAAAACAGCGAATACCATTCAGACAGTGAACCTCTGCAGTGCTGCAGGACCCTTTCAAGATGTGTTCCCACGTCAAACAGCTGCCTGCAAATTCTCGTCATAGTTTCTTTTTCAAATTAATGTTTGCAGATTTGAACTTTTTCTTGTGGTGCTGTGTTGCTAACTCACGTTTAGTGCACAAACCTTTCCCAAGCTTCAGATGATTCAGGGGAATTGGAAAAAGCTACTTTACATCTTACGCACTGTGATTATTTATAGGGATACGTTAGATCCTGTAAGAAAGCTTTCTTTGCAAGGTGATGCTTTTAGAAATACTGGCATTCTGCATTACTTTAAACATAAACAGTTACCATATCTGAAAAACATTTTGATGGATTTTTTTAAGCATCAGTTTCTCACTTTCCGGTGTTATCCGCATCACTTAATTTATGATAATTAGTCATTGAATGAGCACATCAACAACTTTGAATTATCAGTACGTCCGATTTGTAAACTTTCGACATTCTACGGTAGGGTTAGAAATATATAGGGATCTGCCGCTTAGCTCGAGAATTCTTCATTCGGTTTGGAAAATCTGTTTGTTGTGGAGTGTTATTATTAACCTCAATATTCACTGTCATCTTTAAACATCACACATTTAGGAAAGTCATCTCCCCTTAGAGCCAACAGCTACACTTGAGAGTTTTGGTAAATACTTTCTGGTAGACAGACATGGACAGATTTGGGCCATTACCCAGAAGCCTGTACACATTTATCAATCCAATTCCAAAGTTTGAGTATTTGCAAAGTGAAAAAGGCAGTGCCTGACAATAGCAGGTTAGAGCACTGAAGATTTTCAGAAGTGGATGGCAGAGATTTATATCAGAATTCCAGTTCTGAAGCTGCGTGCCCCTTGCCTCCTACCCTCAGCTTCCGCCCTATCAAAAACAAAACAAGGTAAAATGGAAAGTGTCGAGTTTGAAATCGAGTTCCAAGGAGCTGAGAATTTATCATACGGAGACTCCGATCTGTTGGCAGCGGCACTCGCATCCTGGGCTGATTACATGGTTTTGAGGTTTTGGCATTTATTTTTGTTTCAAAGAGCAGACGTTATTACCGAGTGACACTCAATAGAGCACAAACTTTACCCGAAATTATTTCTGCATTAGAAAAAAGTAAGACACACTCTTTCAAGCTTTATTTGCCCGCTCTTATGCAGGAGGCTTACCTGCCTTGTCGCACTTATGACCAAACTAAGAGAATACTCTCAGTCAACCTCAAACAATTTGCACAAGACAGTCAATGAGTTATCAACAGAGCAGTTTGGAAACCCTGGACATATTGTGCAGAGCACGGATTCCTACCCACTGCCCCCCATCACTTGCCATTACAAAATAAAAAGGCACTTAAACAAAACTCTCCAAGAGTAGCTCCCTGAAATTGATAGTTTCCAACAATAGAAAGGCCAAGCTCCCCACTGTCCAATACCCAAAGGCTAAAATATACAGTTTAAGATGTTTAATGTCAACCCCCGTTCCAATCACAGCACTTCACAGCATGAGTAAATTTGATCAGTTAGCTCAAGGATTTGGTAAAGGTGATGAAATAAATGAATCAACAGCATTTTGTGAAGCTGCATCCTTAACAACTTTGAACGTGGGTGTGATTTTCAAGGTGTCACAAATGACAGTGTCAGTTGAGATTGAACTAAACTGAGTTAAAAGTTTGCAAATTGAATGAATTTGATAACTGTATGCCCACCTGGCCCTTATGCAAAGGTACACCTTACTAACAATTTGAACAAATCACTCTGGGATCCAATTTGAACAGAGCCAGTAGAAGTGGGTGTGAACTTTGCAGAGTTTCTGATCCACTTACCTCATTGTACTGTGACTGTGCTGCATTCTCTAAGTACAGCATGTTTGCAGCAATGTTGATGAGCGCTGCTGTCCCGTCTCCTGGCTCCAGCTTTGTGCTATGTTTATGGTAGGAGTTTTACCTCAGATTGAGTGTGTGTGTCTGTTTTTTTAAAAAAGCAGATTCTCTTATATCCAGACCTTGCTGAACAGGTAAAGTGCAAAGGGGTGGGATCTCCACACCAGCTGCCAGCCAATCTTTCCCAAAGTTCCACCTGAAACTTTTAAACTCAGCACCAATTGAATACTCCAGCAGCTAATCTACATGCCAGCCTCTCCCCTATTATTATATTCCTTACTGCCTACCTTTCCTAAACTTTCTCTTCATGGATATGAAGTAGATCTCTAACTCAAAATATACCTGGAAACTTAGTGTCAAGTTGGTTTTCGTTTTTTTCCGCCTTTTTATAAACTTCGATGGGGGTTTTGGGGGGGGGGGGGGGGGGTGTCAATGAGGGAAGAGAAAATAAAAGAGAAGATCAGAGCAAGTTGCTAATTTGTAAAATCCCAGCTGCCCACTTTGAAGCAGCATGCCTTCCCGCCTCGCCTCCTGACTCTGTACAATCGACTAGCTAATTGACAACAATAACAGCACAATGACCTTTGCTCTCTGTCCTACTCCAGACACTTCATACATTTATGAAAGCTTGCTCTGGAGATCCTTATTGCAAACCTTGTTCGAGCTGTAAAGTAGACAGGGGCACAATTAAGGAGTAATATGGGTGTACATAGCCTTCGCCACAAAAACGTCCTGCAACAATGTCAGGTCACTTAAACCAACAATCCCCCAATTAAATCTCATCAGTATGGACAATGTGTAGTTTAACCCCTTCCCTGCATCATTTGTTTTCTAAAATGCTTACTGACATATGCATCGGGAAACATTTCTTTATATTTTCATCAGTGTTTAACCTGTCAATTCAATTTTATTGAATTGCACAGGTTTCTACATATTATTAACATGATAGACAGTTCTCATCTATAGGCACTGCAAACTCCCCGAATCAGGCCCCGTTCTGCAGCCGACATAATTGGGCTCAAATCCAAACTCATTCACTACTCCAGTGTGAATCTGACTGTAACACTGATTTCAGAATTGGAAACAGGAGCTAGATTGTACAGGATGCTACACTGCGTGAGCAAAGGTCAGTGAAATGCTGAACTATGGAGTTAAGGAGGACGAGGGTGAATCTCTCTCCCGCCCCCCCCCCACTCAAGTAGGAAACTCTTGAACTCAATTATGATGTTGGGGTGCAGGTGAACAGTTACTCAGGTGCGTGAACAACTGCACTTCTCAAGGAGCTGTTGGTGTTAGCAGAGATTTGGGCTTGGCAAGTGGTACAAGATAACTTCCACAAAATAAAGGTTTTTTTTAACACTGCAGGCTTTTAAGGCACTTTGGATTTTCAAGATGACTCTCAGACAGGAAGCTGACACCACAATGAGTGGAAGATGAGTGTTCTGCATTCAGTGAGTCACTGCACAAGGGTTGCAAAATCAGGAGTGCAGCAATAAAAATGGCATTTGAAAACATTGTGCCGCTGCACCCTTTAGAAAACCATCACAGTGTCCATCCCATACAGGTTTCTTTAAAATCCCATCAAAACTATTTTGGAACATTGGCAAAAAGAGCTTTATGGCAAGCTTCCTCTTACTGAACATTCGGAAATAAACACATTTCCCAAAAATAAAATCTGTGTGGTATTGGTGCGATTTTGGCTGCTTTACATCTGATTACAACATGTAAGCCGCAATAAGTGGCCCAACAAACAGTGGCACAGTGGTTAGCACCAGGAACCCGGGGCGGCACGGTGGCAGTGGTTAACACTGCTGCCTCACAGTGCCAGGGACCTCGGTTCAATTCCGGCCTCGGGTGACTGTGTGGAGTTTGCACTTTGTCCCCCGTGACTGCGTGGGTTTCCTCTGAGTTCTCCGGTTTCCTCCCACAGTCCAGTTAATGCAAATGCAACTCCCCAGTACACCAATAAACCCCAGAAAATTGCAAACATAAACAAGACGACTGTTCAAAATGCAACTACAAGTCTTCAGAACTCGCATAGTGCATTGATAATACACCGAGCTGGTATCAGCATAATGTATGTACCAACGAGGTGGAAATGTTAAGAGATTAACACTGAAATGGGGAGTTCCCAACCACTGTGTGATTGAAATAGTCCACCGCTGAAGACAGGAAGCCATTTATAAGATTGGTAAAAGCCGACTGGAAATGTGACTAAAGTGGGTTAGTTTCTAATTTACTCAACAAAGTCCAATGAGAAAAAGTTAAGATCAGTACAGGCCCCATCCTACCTTGTGCAGCAGTCATTGCAAAGTGGTTCTGAAACAATGAATTAAGACCCAACTGTAAGGTGGGAAAACTGCACAGTTACATTTTCACACAGCAAGACCCCAGAATCAGTCAGTCTGTGGTGTGAATAGAAATCTACATTCAGTTTGAATCACCTGGAAGCTATCCAGTTCAGCTGTAGTCATACCAGAGGTGAGTTGAGAGGGAGACAGTATACAGGATGCACAGTAGAAAGAGGGTTACTTTCCAGGAGCTGCTTTATGTAGTCCTGTTGCTGAAAGCCAGCGCTGGAACCTCCTGTCCATTTGTTTAGGTAGGAGCACAAGATATAGGTCACAGTGGGTTGGGCCTACGCTGCTCCATTCAATAGAATCACAGCAAACCATCTGCCTAAATTCCATTTTCCTGCCTACTTGCCATATCCTTTAATTCCGGGTGATCAAAAATCCAGTCACTCAGCCTTAGACAAACTAAACAACGGACCATCCTCCAAGGGCAGAAAATACCAAAGGTTTAACATTTCACGGCGGCACAGTATCACAGTGGTTAGCACTGTTGCTTCACAGCTCCAGGGTCTCAGGTTCGATTCCCGCTTGGGTCACTGTCTGTGCGGAGTCTGCACGTTCTCCCCGTCTGCGTGGGTTTCCTCCGGTTGCTCCGGTTTCCTCCCACAAGTCCCGAAAGACGTGCTGTTAGGTGAATTGGACATTCTGAATTCTCCCTGAATACCCGAACAGGCGCCGGAATGTGGCGACTAGGGGATTATCACAGTAACTTCATTGCCGTGTTAATGTAAGCCTACTTGTGACAATAAAGATTATCTTTTGAGTGAAGAAATTTCTCCGCATCTTGTCCGAAATGATGTCCTCTTATCCTCAGACTGTCGTCTTGCATTCTAGATTCCAAACAAATTTTCAATGTCTATCCTGTCAAACCCCTTCAGAATCTCTCAATGAGATCAACTTTTATTCTGCTGAATTCCAGACAGTCTTGGCCCAATTTACACGGCCTCTCGTCGCAGAACAACCCTATCATTCCATCAATAACACTAAACCTTCACTGTACTGCCTGCAAGGTAGGAACACCGTTCCTTAGATATGGAAATGTGTATAATATTCCAGGCTGCACTGATTGTAACATGACCATTCTCTCCTGATAGACTCAATGGTCAGGTGCCTTACAGTTGCTTAGACAATGATCAGGAATGGTTCTGCAATATCAGCAAAAGCCACTATGGAAGCCGGGTTCTTCTGACCTTCATAGCTTCTCAGTTTCACACTGGGCCAAATACTCATGGATTGAGCTACTGGGAAATCTTGTGCAAGATTCTTTTCAATTAAAGGAGTTTAATTGAAGATAATGGAATGTTGAATCACCCCGCCCTAGCTCAAGGGTAGTGAAGTCAGCGCTCCGCATATTCTGCATCTGATCAGCCAACTCAGCAGAGAGAAGAAATCAAATCCAGCACCTTGTACTTCAGCTGGCTGTCTGTGTGCTGGATCAGCTCCAGGGTCAGCATCCTGAGCTCACATTCAACCAGTAGGGACACCAAACCTGTGTCCACCTAACTCAGTGAGGGACAATGTACCAGACTCCAGTCAGGATGAAATGCTGCTACTCACAGCTTTCCAGTACCACCTCTCCTCCCCCACCCGACCATTTTAGTGCTCTTCAGTTGAATGTGCAGAAACCACAATGAGTGACTGACAGGATCTTTTATCCAACACGGGGAGTGGGGTGCCAACATATACTTAAATCGTGACAAAGGTATCAGTACAGTTTGATTTTAAAGTTCTCAGTAACGTGGCCAGTTTTTTCACAGAGCCAGCCGCTCCTGTACTCTGCAGCATTTTAACCATCATGCTAGGTGACTGACAAAGTAAACTCGGCCAGCTACTGCCACCTATACAGGATGTCGTCCAGCTAAGATTCTGCCCTCCACTGCAGACATCCAGAAACATTTCCAAGGGGGGTGACTCATAGGTGTTCCCCTGCACAGATAATGAGATTTACTGTGTAATTATTCAGCCAAAAGCATAGCCCGAGACACACACTGTACTACCTTCCTTTTAATATCATACATGGACTTTGAGAGGAAGCTGAAACTGACCTATTCACAACAATCTGCAGTCCAGAACAAACCTAGCCGCTGCAGAACAAATATTCGCTCTTCTGCACACAGCAGAAAAGATTCAGGGGAGATTGTTCAAAACCAGTAATGTATTTTGATCGAGTAAATAATGAAAACTGTTTCCACTCAGTAACCAGAGGACACAGGTGTAATGTACTTCATTCAAGGTCAAAAGTGATTGGGTTGGGGAGGAGGAATGTTTTATGCTGCAAGACTCTGGAACTGTCCCTGCAGATTTGAGGGTAGCTCACGTCACTCCGATATTCAAAGAGGGAGGTAGAGATAAAGCAGGGAATTATAGACCAGTAAGCCTAACATCGGTAGTGGAAAAAATGCTTGAATCCATTATCAGGGACTTTATAGCCAAACATTTAGAAAGCAGTGGCAGGATCAGTCAGAGTCAACATGGATTTATGAAGGGAAAATCATGCTTGACAAATCTGTTGGAATTCTTTGAAGAGGTAACCAGTACAGTTGACAAGAGGGAGCCAGTCGATGTGGTATATTTGGACTTTCAGAAGGCATTTGACAAAGTCTCGCATAATAGATTAGTGTGCAAAATTAAAGAGCATGGGATTGGGGGAAATGTACTGAGGTGGATAGAAAACTGGTTGGCAGTGAGGAAACAAAGTAGGGATTAATAGGTCCTTTTCAAATTGCAGGCAGTAACTCGTGGGGTACCACAGGGATCGGTGCTGGGACCCCAACTATTCACAATATATATTAATGATTTGGATGAGGGAACAAAATGTAACATCTCAAAGTTTGCAGGTGATACCAAATTAGGTGGGAGGGTGAATTGTGACGAGGATGCAGGGATCCTACAGCAAGATCTGGACAGGATGGGCGAGTGGGCAAACAAATGGCAGATGCAGTATCATTTGGATAAGTGTGAGTTTATTCACTTTGGAAGCAAAAACAGGAAGGCAGATTACTACCTGAATGGTTGTAAATTGGGAGAGGGGAGTGTGCAGCGGGACCTGGGTGTCCTTGTGCTCCATTCACTGAAGGTAAGCATGCAGGCGCAGCAGGCGGTAAAGAAGGCTAATGGTATGTTGGCCTTCATTGCGAGATGTTTCTAGTATAGAAGCAGGGATGTGTTGCTGCAATTATACAGGGCCTTGATGAGGCCTCACTTGGAGTATTGTGCGTAGTTTTGGTCTCCTTCTCTGAGGAAGGATGTTCTTGCTCTCAAGGGAGTGCAACGAAGGTTTACCAGACTGATTCCAGGGATGGTGGGACTGTCATATGAGGAGAGATTGACTAGGTTGGGATTGTTCTCGCTGGAGTTCAGAAGAATGAGGGGGGATCTCAGAGACTTATAAAATTTTAATGGGACCGGACAGGGTAGATGCAGGGAAGATGTTACCAATGATGGGTGTGTCCAGAACCAGGGGTCACAGTCTGAGGGTTCAGAGTAAACCATTTCGGACAGAGATAAGGAGACATTTCTTCACACAAAGATTGATGAGCCAGTGGAATTCATTACCACAGGAAGTAGTTGATACTAAAACATTGAATATATTCAAGCGGTGGCTGGATATTGGACTTGCGGAGAATGGGTCAAAGGCTATGGGGAGAAAGCAGGATTAGGCTATTGAGCTGGATGATCAGCCATGATCGTGATGAATGGCAGAGCGGGCTCGAAGGGCCAAAATGCCTCCTCCTGCTCCTATCTTCTATGTATCTATGTAAGTTACGATGATCTGGAACTTATTGTCAGCAATAGTAGTAGAAGTAGATTCAAAAGTAACTTAAAAAATAGAATTGGACACAGGTCATAAGACAAAGGAGCAGAGGCCGGCCATTCGGGCCATCGGGTCTGCTCTGCCAGTCGAACAGGACTAGACAGGATAGATGCAGGAAGGATGCAGGTACAGCAGGCGGAAAAGGAGGCAAATGGAATGCTGCCCTTCAATGCGAGAGAATTTGAGTACAGAAGCAGGGATGTCTTGTTGCAATTATAAAGGGCCTTGGTCAGTCCACACCTGGAATAGTGTGCGCAGTTTTGGTCTCCTTATCATAGAATCCCTACAATGCTAGGGAGGCCATTTGGCCCATCGTGTCTGCATGCCCTCTGAAAAGATCACCCTACCTAGGCCCAAACCATCCCCATAACCCCATCTAGGGCCAATTTAACATAGCCAATCCACCTAACTTGCACATCTTTGGACTGAGAGGGGAAACCGGAGCACCCGGAGGAAACCCACACAGACAAAAGGAGAAATTGCAAACTCCACACAGTCACCCGAGGTCGGAATCAAACCCGGGTCCCTGGCAGTGAGACAGCAGTGTTAACCCAGGTCCCTGGCACTGTGAGGTAGCAGTGTTAACCCAGGTCCCTGGCACTGTGAGGCAGCAGTGTTAACCCGGGTCCCTGGCGCTGTGAGGCAGCAGTGTTATCCCGGGTCCCTGGCAGTGAGACAGCAGTGTTAACCCAGGTACCTGGCACTGAGACAGCAGTGTCAACACAGGTCCCTGGCACTGTGAGGCAGCAGTGTTAACCCGGGTCCCTGGCACTGTGAGGCAGCAGTGTTAACCCGGGTCCCTGGCACT
The DNA here is from genome assembly GCF_902713615.1 of Scyliorhinus canicula. Classification (NCBI taxonomy): domain Eukaryota; kingdom Metazoa; phylum Chordata; class Chondrichthyes; order Carcharhiniformes; family Scyliorhinidae; genus Scyliorhinus; species Scyliorhinus canicula. The sequence goes on from NC_052158.1 coordinate 160,813,653, forward strand.
GTGAGACAGCAGTGTTAACCCGGGTCCCTGGCACTGAGGCAGCAGTGTTAACCCGGGTCCCTGGTACTGTGAGACAGCAGTGTTAACCCAGGTCCCTAGCGCTGTGAGGTAGCAGTGCTAACCCGGGTCCCTGGCACTGTGAGACAGCAGTGCTAACCCGGATCCCTGGCACTGTGAGACAGCAGTGTTAACCCGGGTCCCTGGCACTGTGAGGCAGCAGTGTTAACCCGAGTGTCTGGCACTGAGAGGCAGCAGACCTAACCCGGGTCCCTGGCACTGTGAGACAGCAGTATTAAACCTGGGCCCTGGCACTGTGAGACAGCAGTGTTAACCCAGGGCCCTGGCACTGTGAGACAGCAGTGCCAACCCGGGTCCCTGGCACTGTGAGACAGCAGTGCCAACCCGGGTCCCTGGCACTGTGAGACAGCAGTGTTAACCCGGGACCCTGGCACTGTGAGACAGCAGTGTTAACCCGGGACCCTGGCACTGTGAGACAGCAGTGTTAACCCGGGTCCCTGGCACTGTGAGGCAGCAGTGTTAACCCGGGTCCCTGGCGCTGAGGGACAGCAGTGCTAACCCGGGTCCCTGGCACTGTGAGACAGCAGTGCTAACCCGGGTCCCTGGCACTGTGAGACAGCAGTGTTAACCCGGGTCAATGGCACTGTGAGACAGCAGTGTCAACCCGGGTCCCTGGCACTGTGAGACAGCAGTGTCAACCCGGGTCCCTGGCACTGTGAGACAGCAGTGTTAGCCCGGGTCCCTGGCACTGTGAGACAGCAGTGTTAACCCGGGTCCCTGGCACTGTGAGACAGCAGTGTCAACCGGGGTCCCTGGCACTGTGAGACAGCAGTGTTAACCCGGGTCCCTGGCACTGTGAGACAGCAGTGTCAACCGGGGTCCCTGGCACTGTGAGACAGCAGGGTTAACCTGCGTCCCTGGCACTGTGAGACAGCAGTGCTAACCCAGGTCCCTGGCACTGTGAGACAGCAGTGTTAACCCAGGTCCCTGGTGCTGTGAGGCAGCAGTGTTAACCTGGGTCCCTGGCACTGGGAGACAGCAGTGTTAACCCAGGGCCCTGGCACTGGGAGACAGCAGTGTTAACCCAGGGCCCTGGCACTGTGAGACAGCAGTGTTAACCCTGGTCCCTGGCACTGAGACAGCAGTGTTAACCCAGGGCCCTGGCACTGTGAGACAGCAGTGCTAACCCGGGTCCCTGGCACTGTGAGACAGCAGTGTTAACCCGGGACCCTGGCACTGTGAGACAGCAGTGTTAACCCGGGTCCCTGGCACTGTGAGACAGCAGTGTTAACCCGGGTCCCTGGCACTGTGAGGCAGCAGTGTTAACCCAGGTCCCTGGCACTGTGAGGCAGCAGTGTAAACCCGGGTCCCTGGCACTGTGAGGCAGCAGTGTTAACCCAGGTCCCTGGCACTGTGAGACAGCAGTGTTAACCCGGGTCCCTGGCACTGTGAGACAGCAGTGCTAACCCGGGTCCCTGGCACTGTGAGACAGCAGTGTTAACCCGTGTCCCTGGCACTGTGAGACAGCAGTGTCAACCGGGGTCCCTGGCACTGTGAGACAGCAGTGTTAACCCGTGTCCCTGGCACTGTGAGGCAGCAGTGTTAACCCGGGTCCCTGGCTCTGTGAGGCAGCAGTGTTAACCCAGGTCCCTGGCACTGTGAGACAGCAGTGCTAACCCGGGTCCCTGGCACTGTGAGACAGCAGTGTTAACCCGGGTACCTGGCACTGTGAGACAGCAGTGTTAACCCGGGTCCCTGGCTCTGTGAGACAGCAGTGTCAACCGGGGTCCCTGGCACTGTGAGACAGCAGTGCTAACCCGGGTCCCTGGCACTGTGAGACAGCAGTGTTAACCCAGGTCCCTGGCACTGTGAGACAGCAGTGCTAACCCGGGTCCCTGGCACTGTGAGACAGCAGTGTTAACCCGGGTACCTGGCACTGTGAGACAGCAGTGTTAACCCGGGTCCCTGGCACTGTGAGGCAGCAGTGCTAACCCGGGTCCCTGGCACTGTGAGACAGCAGTGTTAACCCGGGTCCCTGGCTCTGTGAGACAGCAGTGTTAACCCGGGTCCCTGGCACTGAGACAGCAGTGCTAACCTGGGTCCCTGGCACTGTGAGGCAGCAGCGTTAACCCGGGTCCCTGGCTCTGTGAGACAGCAGTGTTAACCCGGGCCCCTGGCACTGTGAGGCAGCAGTGTTAACCCGTGTCCCTGGCACTGTGAGGCAGCAGTGCTAACCCGGGTCCCTGGCACTGTGAGACAGCAGTGTTAACCCGTGTCCCTGGCACTGTGAGGCAGCAGTGTTAACCCGTGTCCCTGGCACTGTGAGGCAGCAGTGTTAACCGGGGTCCCTGGCACTGTGAGACAGCAGTGTCAACCGGGGTCCCTGGCTCTGTGAGGCAGCAGTGTTAACCCAGGTCCCTGGTGCTGTGAGGCAGCAGTGCTAACCACTGGGTCACTGTGCCACTTAATGGAGGAGGGATGTTCTTGATCTAGAGGGAGCGCAGCAAAGGTTTACCAGACTGACTTCTGGGATGGCAGGACCAATGCACGAGGAGAGATTGAGTCGGTTAGGATTGTATTCGCTGGAGTTCAGAAGAATGAGGGGGGAATCTCATAGAAACCTATAAAATTCTAACAGACCTGGACAGGGTAGATGCAGGAAGGATGTTCCCGATGGTGGGTACATTCAGAACCAGGGGGCACAGTCTGAGGATACGGGGTCGACCATTTAGGTGAGGTGATGAGGAGAAATTTCTTCACCCAGAGAGTGGTCGGCCTGTGGAATTCGCTACCACCGTAAGTAGTTGAGGCCAAAGCATTGCATGTTTTCAAGAAGCAGTCAGATATAGCACTTGGGGCGAAGGGGATCAGGATATGGTTGTAAAGCAGGATGAGACAATTGAGTTGGATGATCAGCCATGATCATAATGAATGGTGGAGCAGGCTCGAAGGGCCGAATGGCCTCCTGCTGCTCCTATTTTCTATGTTTCTATTCACTTCGGTCAATAGAAAAGCAGATTTATTTTTAAAAGGAGCAAAATTTGCAAACGTTGGTGTTCAGAGTGACTTCGGTGGACTCGTCTAAGGAACAGAAACTTAACATGCAGGTACGGCAAGCAATTATTTTGCCTTTATTGCAAGTCAAGAGTACAAGAATCAAGAAATGTTGTTAAAACAGTACAGGTGTTTGGTGAGACCATACCTTTGCACTGTCTTAGTGTCGATCTTTAAGGATCAGTGTGTGCACGCTGAATGTGGTGCAGTGAACGTTAGACTGCTCGCTGGAATTAGAGAGCAGTCGTATGATGAGAGGCTGAGTAAAATGAGTCTCTATCCTCTGGAGTTTGGAAGGATGAGGGGTGATCTCATTGACAGGTTGGAAACACAGGTTGTTTCTCATGACTGAGGAATAAGTGGCCAATTATTTTAGGACAGAGATGAGGAGAAATTTCTTCAAAGGTTGTGAATCTTTGGAATTCTCGACCCCAGAGGGTTGTGGATGTTTAGTCGCTGAGTATATTCAAGGCTGAGGCGGGCAGATTTTTGATCTGATGGAATTGAGGGATATGGGGAGTGATGGGAAAGTGGAGTTAAGACCGATGATCAGCTATGACAGTATTGAATGATCAGTCAGTAGGCTCAAGGGACCTAGCAGCAGACGACCATTTTTTGCTAAATTGTATGTTCTAAGCACTTTGGGGCACCTTCACCACAAATTGAAGCAGTTCAAGAAACCCTTCCACGATCTCCTCAGGACAAACGTGGATGGGTCGGGTCAATGCGTAAATGAACAAAATTATTTGCACCTTTGCATTTAAAGAGAAAATTCATGGGAAGTAAACATTGCGGCCTAGCTGTACACTGTGTTTGCTTGTGATGTCCCACGCACTAAACGGCTCGCCTTAGCTGTGATCGCAGGGGTGTCAAGAGTTAAATGGAACAGGGGGATTCAGTAACCTGGGAGCAGGTGAGGAAGGGATGGTGTGTGTTATGGAGGTAATTAAGAGATTAACTCTGAAAGGAAGTTTCACAGTCATCAAAATAACAGAATGCAGCTGAGTAACTAGCAAATGTTCTCTCACTTGATACCATATCTTCAAACTACTAAATAGCTGAGTGGCTTCACCATCACAGTCATGTTATTGGATTAGGGAATGTTTGTAGCCATTACAAGTAGAGTTAACTCCTACAGGAGGAGGTGGCCATGGAAAAGGCGATTTGCCCATACAGCAGCTCTTCTGGGAGTTATCCTTTCAGTTTGATCCCCCATGCTGCCAGCCCATCCAAGTCCTGCTATAGCTTGGTAGACACATCCATATTCCTAAAACACCAGCTAGTGGGGCCTCGACTATTGATCAAAGGGCAGCACGGTAGCCTTGTGGATAGCACAATTGCTTCACAGCTCCAGGGTCCCAGGTTCGATTCCGGCTTGGGTCACTGTCTGTGCGTGGGTTTCCTCCGGGTGCTCCGGTTTCCTCCCACAGTCCAAAGATGTGCAGGTTAGGTGGATTGGCCATGATAAATTGCCCTTAGTGTTCAAAATTGCTCTTAGTATTGGGTGGGGTTACTGGGTTATGGGGATAGGGTGGAGGTGTTGACCTTGGGTAGGGTGCTCTTTCCAAGAGCTGGTATAGACTCGATTGGCCGAATGGCCTCCTTCTGCACTGTAAATTCTATGACAGTATTGATCAAAGGTGGGCAGCACGGTAGCAAAAGTGGCTAGCACTGTGGCTTCACAGCGCCAGGGTCCACATTCGATTCCCAGCTGGGTCACTGTCTGTGCGGAGTCTGCACGTTCTCCCCGTGTCTACGTGGGTTTCCTCCGAGTGCTCCGGTTTCCTCCCACAGTCCAAAGACGTGCAGGTTAGGTGGATTGGCCATGATAAATTGCCCCTTAATTTGGAAATAAATAAATAAATTTAGGAAAAGAAAAAGTCTCCACAATGGTGAGCAAGAAACTACTGGATTGTCGCAGAATCCAAACTGGTTCACCACACCTTCAGGGAAGGAAATCTGTCATCCATACCATCTGGCCTAGATGACCCTCAGCAATGTGGTTGATTCCCATCTGCCCTCTGAAATGGCCGAGCAAGTCGCTCCATTATGTTCAAGGCAGCGGTTCACAATCACCTTCTCAAGGGCAATTAGGGATGGCCATATCCCACAACTGAATAAAAGGATTCCTGTTGATGTGCTCAAAAAGTTGGAAAATAAATAAAGACTTGCACTTCTATAGCCCCTTTAACAACCTCAAGACATTCCAATGTGCTAGCACACTCACAGTTAGGAGTCAGAATGTGAAGCTTGCTACGACAGGGAATGGTTGAAGTGAATAATAGACACATTTAAATGAAATGAAATGAAAATCGCTTATTGTCACAAGTAGGCTTCAAATGAAGTTATTGTGAAAAGCCCCTAGTCGCCACATTCCGGCGCCTGTTCGGGGAGGCTGGTACGGGAATTGAACCGTGCTGCTGGCCTGCCTTGGTCTGCTTTATGATGATAGATTTAGATGAGGAAAGAAGGGAGGAGCCCAGCAGAACATCACCGTCATGGATTGGACGCGTTAAACTGCCGCTTTTTCTATTCATTCACAGGACGTGGGCATCGCTGGCTGGGCCAGCATTTAGAGCCCATCCCGAATTGCCCTTGAACAGAGTGGCTTTTCTCAGAGCCATTTCAGAGAGCATTTAAGAATCAGCCACATTGCTGAGGATCTGGAGTCACATGTAGACCAGACTGGGTAAGGATTTTCCTTCCAGATTTTTAAAAATTGTTTTCAAATTTCACCATCTGCCATGGTGGGATTTGAACCCGGGATTCCAGAGCATTACCCTGGGTCTCTGGATTATTATTCCAGTGACAATACCACTACGCCACTGCCTCCCCCAAACATCTCTATCTCTGCTGGAGGGAGGGGGCAGTGTCCCAGAATGTGTGTGATGTGAAGATTGTCAATCGGTGCAAGAGCAAGAATGACCACAGTGATTGCTTTGGGGAATCTCCCTGCTGAGCATCTTGAGAAAGTGTTTTCCCGTGTTTCCCTTGTCATAATGCATCTATCCCAAATCCCAGTGTGGTTCCAGGACTTGAAGATCTATAACTGACATGATCGTCTCAGTCTGCCAGCTGCAAGCGAAACACCATGAGTAACGGAGACCATCACGTGAGCAGGGGCGGTCTGTTTATAAACCTTGCTGCTGCTAAAGCTGTTCAATCTTATCCCCTCTTTCCATGAGAATATGATGGATAGGGTTAGCTACACTGGGGGAACTTCAGAACCCTTGGAGATAAGACCATGAAATGAAATGAAATGAAAATTGCTTGACCATAAGACATGTGAGCAGAATAGGCCACTCGGCCCATCAAGTCTGCTCCACCATTCAATCATGGCTGGTATTTTTCTCATACCCATTCGCCTGGCCATGTCCCTCACCACCCGAGGGCTATACTCACCTCTGTGCCCTCAGAATGATCATCACGACTGTTTTTATTTGGGGGGGGGGGGGAAGAGGTCTCAAAGTGAGATCGCCTCTTAGAGAGCTGGTTTCCAGTGATGACACTGCACTAAAGTTCCATACTGAGGAACATATCAAGCGCTGGCAAATGTCATGGTCCAGGGTGTTGCCGTACCCACCAGCACTGCTAATGTGACGCTGAGATTGCCGATAGCTTCGCATATCTCAACTCCACAATCACCTACAATCTGTCACTTAATGCGGAAACCAAGACATGCATCAGAAAAGCTGCAGCTGTTATGGCCAAGCTGAGGAAGTGTGTGGGGAACAACAGACAGTTAGACCTGCATACTTCAGGTTTGTTGCCCTCTCCTAATTTATGGCCATTCAGATAATAATCTGCCTTCTCATTTTTGCTACCAAAGAGGATAACCTCGCATTTATCCAAATTATACTGCATCTGCCATTCATTTGTCCACTCACTCAACTTGTTCAAATCACACTGAAGGATCTCTGCATCCTCCTCACAGCTCACCCTCCCACCCAACTTGGTGTCATCTGGAAATTTGGAGATATTACATTTTGTTTCCTCATCTAAATCATTGAAAATGACCCGTTAATTCCTACTCTTTGTTTCCTATCTGTCAACCAGTTTTCTATATATCTCAATACACTGCCTCAAATCCCACACACTTTAATTTTGCACATTAATCTCTTATGCGTGACTTTGTCAAAAGCCTCTGAAAGTCCAAATCCACATCCACTTGCTCCCCTTCGTCAAATTGACTAGTTACATCCTATAGAACATAGAACTGTACAGCACAGTACAGGCCCTTCGGCCCACGATGTTGTGCCGAACTAGTCTGAAACTAAGATCAAATCAACCTACTCCCAATCATTCTAGTGCACTCCATATGCCTATCCAATAACCGCTTGAAAGTTCCTAAAGTGTCCGACTCCACTACCATAGCTGGGAGTGCGTTCCACGCCCCAACCACTCTGAGTAAAGAACCTACCTCTGACATCCCTCCTATATCTTCTACCATGAACCTTATAGTTATGCCCCCTTGTAACAGCTACATCCACCCGAGGAAAAAGTCTCTGAATGTCCACTCTATCTATGCCTCTCATCATCTTATACAACTCAATTAAGTCACCTCTCATCGTCCTTCACTCCAATGAGAAAAGCCCTAGGTTCCTCAACCTTTCCTTATAAGACCTACCTTCTAATCCAGGCAGCATCCTGGTAAATCTCCTTTGCACCCTTTCCAGTGCTTCCACATCCTTCCTATAGTGAGGTGACCAGAACTGCACACAATACTCCAAATGTGGTCTAACCAAGGTCTTGTACAGTTGCAGCATAACCTCACAGCTCTTAGACTCAATCCCCCTGTTAATAAACGCTAACAAACTATAGGCTTTCTTCAAGGCTCTATCCACTTGGGTGGCAACTTTCAGAAACCTATGGACATGAACTCCGAGATTTCTCTGCTCCTCACATTCTTCAGAACACTGCCGTTAACCCTGTAATCCACATTCAAATTTGTCCTACCAAAATGAATCACATCACACTTATCAGGGTTAAACTCCATCTGTCACTTTTCAGCCCAACTCTGCATCCTATCAATGTTTCTTTGCAGCCTATAACAGCCCTCCACATTATCCACTACTCCACCAATCTTGGTGCCATCAGCAAATTTACTAACCCAACCTTCAACTCCATCATCCAAGTCATTGATAAAAATCACAAATAGCAGAGGACCCAGCACTGATCCCTGTGCTTCACCGCTGGTGACTGGGCTCCAGGATGAAAATTTACCATCTACCACCACTCTCTGTCTTCTATGTGATAGCCAGTTACTGATCCAATCGGCTACATTTCCCTCTATCCCACACCTCCTTACTTTCTGCATGAGACGACCATGGGGCACCTTATCAAAGGCCTTACTAAAATCCATGTATACGACATCAACTGCTCTACCTTCATCTATGTGCTTAGTTATCTCCTCAAAAAATACAATTAAACTTGTGAGGCCAGACTTACCCCTCACAAATCCGTGCTGACTTTCCTGGATCAAGCTGTATCTTTCCAAATGATCATAAATCCCATCCCTCAGGACCCTTTCCAATAATTTACCTATGACCGAAGTGAGACTAACCGGCCTATAATTCCCAGGATTATACCTATTCCCTTTCTTGAACAAGGGGACAACATTCGCCTCTCTCCAGTCTTCTGGCACTATTCCTGTAGACAGTGAGGACATAAAGATCAAAGCCAAAGACTCTGCAATCTCATCCCTATGAATTGATACAATCCACGATCTCTTTCCAATCACTCCCTGACATGTTTCCAAAAATGTTACGACCAGACTAGATGCAATATTTTAGTTGTGGCCAAATCAGAGATCTATAAAGGTTAAGCTTAACTCGCATACTTTGTACCAAACATCTCTATTTATGAAACTCAAACTCTTGTATTCTTGCTACCTATTCTCACAATATGCCACCAGCGGTGTCTCCACAAGACCCTCCAAATCCCCTGGTAAGAAAAGCAGCTTCTCCCAATCAACTTGCTGAGTGCCAATCACTCAGAATCAGCTCCACTGGGTGGGCCATGTCATTCGTATGTCTGACATCAGATTCCCAAAGCAACGTGGCCCTCAGTCACTGTAGGAGACTCCAGGAAGGCAGCAGAAATACTTCAGGAATGTACTCAAAGCGTCCCTGAAAAGATAAAACGTCCCTGCCATTAGTGGAAGCCCCTGGGCTTGTGCCTGAGCAAAATGCAGAAGGTTCACCTGGGAAGGCACCAAATGCATTGACGGACTTCGCTGGGAACACGCAGAGACATAGCCAAGGCATTAGAGTGAGTGCACAAACCAGCGGTAAAACATGGCAACTCTTCTGGCCCCGACCTCATTGATTATTCAACCGGGTGTTTTGTCCCGGGGTATTCCGTGGTGGGGCAGGCCTAATGACGAGTAGTCCGCCATAGTATCTGAGCGCCATTTTGAAATGGTGCCCAACATGACTGACCCACTATTGAAAAAAGGTGGATCTCCTGAAAATTAAGACAGATCTTCAGGAACATTCAGAGCCTGGACAAACATTCCAGCCAACCCTTCAATCACCACATGACCCACATGTGGCAGAGTCTGCAGATAGTGCACTGGACTCATCGGCCATCTCAGAATCCACTGAATCGGAGTGGAAACCTGTAATCCTTGATCCAGAGGGACAGCCTAAAAAGTGAAGGATGCCTCCTTGAAAATTCAATGTATGTGAATCCCCAGCTCTCTCTCACCTACACACTCTGCGACCAAAATGCATCACCTCATACTTCTCCGTCTTAATGTGGAGATGCTGGCGTTGGACTGGGGTGAGCACAGTAAGAAGTCTTACAACACCAGGTTAAAGTCCAACAGGTTTGTTTCAAACACTAGCTTTCAAAGCACTGCTCATTCACCTGAGGAAGGAGAAGTGCTCCGAAAGTTAATGTTTGAAACAAACCTGTTGGACTTTAAGCTGGTGTTGTAAGACTTCTTACTGTTTTCTGTCTTAGATTTCATCTGCCAGTTGTCTGCCCATTCTAACAGCCTATCTATGTCCTGTTACAGTTGACTGGTATCACACTCACTGTCTGTCACAAATCTAAGGTCAGCAAATTTTGAAATCTATGCCAACATCCACCATCCTTCTCCTGATATTTTGTCTACCCTATTTCTTTGTAAACACAGACACAAAGTACTCTTGCAGTATTCTAGTCCTGACCTGTGCCTTTGTCCTTAATAGGGCAGCACGGTAGCATTGTGGTTAGCACAGTTGCTTCACAGCTCCAGGGTCCCAGGTTCGATTCCCAGCTTGGGTCACTGTGCGGAGGCTGCACGTTCTCCCCATGTTTGAGTGGGTTTCCTCCAGGTGCTCCAGTTTCCTCCCGCAGTCCAAAGATGTGCAGGTTAGGTGGATTGGCCGTGCTAAATTGCCCTTAGTGTCCAAAAAAGGTTAGGTGGGGTTACGGGGATAGGGTGGAGGTGTGGGGATGGGGTGGTGTAGGAATGTGTTGGAGGTTTGGACTTGGCTAGGGTGCTCTTTTCAAGGGCCGGTGCAGACTCAATGGGCCGAATGGCCTCCTTCTGCACTGTAAATTCTATGATTCTATAGGACCCACATCAGTCTTATTATTTTCATACTTGTGGAAGATTTCTGGGTTCCCGTCTATGTTAACTGCCATTCTATTCTCAGAGTCTCATTTTGCCAGTCTCGTGTTCCCCTTCACTTCTCCCCCAACTTGGTGTATTTGATCTGGTTCTTGATTGAAGAATTCACCTGACATACACCACATGTTTCCCGCATTATCCAAGGTGCGCAGGTGCTGATTCCCCAGCTTTTCCGTCTTGTTGGAATGTAGCTAGCCTGTACAGAAGCATCTCCATGGTAGGTTGCAGTTTTTCCTGTCAATCTTTGTTTCCATTTTACCCTGGCTAGATCCCCACTCATCCCAGTGAAATTATTCCTCTTCCAATTTGAAAGTTATTAATTAGACTGTTCCTTGCGCTTCTCCACTACGAATTTAAACCTTGTAATAAGGTGATCACTTTTACCCAAATCTTTCTCCAAAGAAACTTGGTCCACCTCATTTCCCAGAACTAGATGCAGCAACACTGCCTCCCTAGTCCCCTGGGAACATACTGATCAAGGAAATTCTTCTGAGCATATTTCAGAAATTCTCCCCTTCATTTCCCTTTAACATAATCCCAGTCGATACTTGGGTTACTAAAGACCCCCAATATTACCATGCTCCAGTCCTTGCACATTTCTGTCATTTTTTTTTTAGATTTCCTGCTCTCTCTCTCACTATTTGGAAACCTAGAGAATATTGCCAATAGTATGATCATACTTTACTGCCTCCCAACTCTAACCAATTGAATTCTGTCTGTTTCCACTTTAGGACATCCTGGGAGGGGGGGGGGGATTCTCCAAAATGGAGACTAAGCGTTCGCGCCGTTGTGAACGCCGTCGCGTTTCACAATTGCGCGAAACGGGCACAGGGACGACCAATTCTGTCCCCCACAGGGGGCCAGCACGGCGTTGGAGCAGCTCACGTCGCTCCAGCCTCCCTTCCTGGCGCTAAATGGGCGCCGCGCCAACTCACACATGCGCGGGGGAGTTCTTCAACGCTCCGGCCCCGACGCAACATGGCACGGAGGTTCTGAGGCCAGAAGCGGACGAAAATAGGCCCGGGTAGAGAGAGAGAGAGAGAGAGAGAGAAATGAGGCCGGCCCGCCAATCGGTGAGCCCCGATCGCAGGCCAGACCCCATCGGAAGCCCACCCTCCCCCCTCCCTCCCCGGTGAAGAGGCGTTTTTTCCTGCCCCACAGGCCACCCCCCGACCCTTTGCGCAGAGTTACCGCCGGCAGCGACCAGGGGTGAACGGCGCCGGTGGGACTCTGCAGTTTCCGCACTGCCGCTTGGCCCATCTAGGCCGGAGGATCGGTGGCGCTGCCAATTCCAGTGGCCCGCAGCTGGCGCCGTGCTAACGCAAATGCCGCCGATTCTCCGTACCTCGGAGAATCGGGCGCTGCCGTCGGGGCGGCGTGACGCAGTCACGGCGATTCTCCGGCCCGGCGTGGGGCTCGGAGAATCGTGCCCCATTTCTTTCCAAAATTACAATGGGCTCCCTGCATCCTCTTTTTACCTCCCTGGCTTCTGAATACTCTGCATCCTTGAACATTAAGTGCCCAGACCTCACCACTTTTAGGCACATTTCCACCACATCCACAACTTCAGATTTTGTATTTGTAACTTACAGCCCTTATTCGCTGCACTTTGTGCATTCACATATGTTCTTCCTAAACCTGTCTTTCCAGTCCCTGTACTCCATCTTAGTCTGCACCTATCTAAGATGGAACTTTCTCTAGTGCAATGCTAAACTCTTCACTTTGCGTGTCCTATTCCTCTTTTCTAGTGTTCTTTGCCCTGCTAATTGAATTTAAACCCTCCACAAAAACGCCACGAGGGCATTGGCCAGTCTTGCTAAGTGCAACCTGCTCCTTTTGAAGAGGTGCCTCTTGTACCCTGAACTGATTCTAACACTCCAAGAATCAGAACCTCTCCTTCCTGCACCATGCCTCAAGCCATGTATTGACCCGCCCAGATTTCTGATCTACACTCACTCGCTCATGGCACTGGCTGCAATTCAGAGATCATTATTTACTTTTAGGTCCTACTATTTAACTTTCTCCCTGGCACCTGACCACAGATCCTCAATAGCTGCCATCCCTTTGCTGTTGATACTGATGATTAACATAGCTTCCCTTTCCCCTGCAACCTCTCCATGATATCCTTTACCTTGGCAACAGGAAGTGAACACAATATGTCGGATTCACTGACAGTTACAGAAACGCCCTATGTTCCACAAACTAGGGAATCGCCTATTAGAACTGCTTTTCTTGGGCGGCACGTGGCACAATAGTTAGCACTGCTGCCTATGGCGCTGAGGACCCAGGTTTGATCCCGGCCCTGGGTCAGTGTCCATGTGGAGTTTGCACGTTCTCCCAGTGTCTGTGTGGGTTTCACCTCCACAACCCAAAGATGTGCTGGGTAGGTGGATTGCCCCTTAATTGGGGAAAATAATAATTGGGTACTCTAAATTTATTTGAAAAAACTGCTTTCCTGCTGTTTGATGTTCTAGTGCGTTGTCCATTGATATCGTAACCGGGACTGCACTCCTTAATGTGTCTTCAATTCAAGCCATTTCCACTGTTGAGAACCAGTTTGAGCGTGGCAGACATCCAAAAAGCTCATGCCACTTCCTCTGCCTCTTCCTCCTCTTCTGGTATGGACAGCCATCCAGTATCAGAAATTCTTATTGCCTTTGGAGTGGCCTCCATCACAGTAACTTCATTGCAGTGTTAATGTCAGCCTACTTGTGACACTAATAAAGATTATTACTATTCCTGGAATATGCAATCCAGGAAACAGTCATCTCAACTCCAAAAAAGCAGTCCACCATTTAAAACACACAGGTCGAAAGTTTGACGGAATATTCTTTACTTGCATAGCTGAGTCCTGCTCCAAAAACAGTCAAGAAGCTTCACACCATTCAGAGAAAAGCTTGCTTGATCAGCACCCCATCCAGCACCTTAACTTCCACTCCCAGCACTACCAACGCACAGTGGCAGCAGTGTGCATCGCTACAAGATGCACGGCAGCAACTCACCAAGACTCCTTCAACAGCATCTTCCAAAGGCAAGGGTAGCAGATGCCTGCGAACACCACCATCTGCAAGTTCCCCTTAAATGTATACACTTGGAACTATATTGTTGTTCCTTCACTGTCACTGGACCAAAATGCTGGAAATTTGTCCCTAATGTCACTGTGGGTGACTCATCACCACCTTCTCAAGGTCAATCATGGATTGGCGATAAATGCTGGTCTAGCCAGTGATGTCCACATCCTCTAAAAGAATGAAAAAATTGACTTCAGCAGCATCATCTTCCCTAGACACGACAGATGAAAGTGCTCACTTTGTCCCTCAGCCATTCTCTCTGTGTCCATGCTACTTAATCAATCCCACCTCTTCTCTCGTTACCCGATCATTTATCTACCTATACAATTAACTAAGGAAGTTAACGATGGTACCAAATTGAAAGGAAAACTGCACAATGCTGCCAAGATTGCTGGTGGTCCAGAAGATTGGGAACATTTTAGAAACCCAAAGGCTGGCAAATAAAATGAAAAATAGGGAGAGATTGAATTTGGAGATAAAACTAGCAAGATATGATAAGGAGGAGGGCGGCAGATAAAGTAAGCACTGGTCTCTATGTGGGTGAGACTGGGGAATTAATAACAGGAAACAAAGAAAAGACAGACTTTGAACAGGCATTTTGTAACTGCATTTATGAGAGAAGACTCCGAGACATCCCAAGAATATTAGAAAATCAAAGAGCAAAATGAAGGGAGAAACTTAAACAATCACCATCACTACAGTAAAAAGCACTAATGGGTATAAAGATTGACAAGTCCTCTGGACCTGATGACCTGCATCGTAGGGGCTTAAAGGAAGTGTTGCAGAGATAGTAGGTGCACTGGTTGTCATCTTCCAACTGGCCCTTTCAAACTTCTACATTCATCCAGTTTCTCACTTATATTATCAATCGGACATTTACCATACACACCTTATTTCTGGTTCATCTTGTTCTCTATCTCTTCCAGCAGACAGCAAGCTCTGGTTTACTGTGCCCTTGGAGGAATACACCTCAACTGTATCCAAACCATCTCAATTGAAAGCAATTTGACAGTTATGTCTGCCAATCCTTGATTCAACTTATCCAAACATTCTCACCCCCACCTCCTATTAAGTATTTTTATTTTAGACTGCTCTTGCTCTTTTTTCACAGCTAATATAAAACTAATGACATCATGATCATTGCTCCCTAAATGCCTCTCTGACACTTGATCCACTTCATCCACCAAAACCAGATACAGCAATGCTTCCTTCCTTGTTGGGCCAGGAATGTACAGATAAAGAAAATTCTCACAAACAAACTTCAGGAATTGGTCTCCTGTTATGTCCTTTACACTGCGAAGGCTTGATCCGGCAGATACTGTGAAAATGTTGCTCCGCATGGCAGAATCTAGATCTAGGCCGCACATTTTCAAAGCAAGGGGCCTGCCGTTTTAAGACAGAGATGAGGAGGAATTTGTTCTCTGAGAGTCATTCGCCTTTGGAATTCGGTACTCAAGAGAACAGTGCAAGTTAATAATATCTTTACGGCTGATTTTTGATCTGTAAGGAAGACATGGGTTGAAGGGGCCAAGCAGGAAAATGGAGTTGATGCCACAAATCAGCCATAATCTTATTGAATGGCAGAGCAGGCTATTTCTTATGTTCATAAAGTCACAGGTACAGTACAGAATCATTAGGATGTTGCCTGGTTATCACCACAGCAGGTGGTGAAATCCTTCTCCTCCTTCGGTTAGCAGATCCTAATAGGCTCCTGGGGACCAAGAGTTTCCACTGGATTAGTCCATGATTGCCCTCGGCAAAGTGCTGCACTGGTTTACTGTTGCCTTCTGCAGGTTCTGGCTGACCAGGAAACGCTCGCTCCCTTACTGCCTGCGATCAAGCCGATCGACAGGATTTACAGGCTGATAATCAACCTGTTCGGCCACGTTATGACCGCACCTTCTGTGACCACCAAGTCTTGAAATGGGTCTTGAACCGCAGCCTCTGGCTATCACTGCACCACAATACCCCCCAGAGGAGACACAAGAGCACTTAAAATTAAGAAAGAATGGAAGAGTCTTGGGACAGAAAAAGCAAGATAGAGACATGTGTAAGGCTGTGGAACACACCATCAGATTTGCAATTGACAGAGACCATGTCAATAATTAGTAATAGGTGGATAGATGGTTGAAGGACACAAGATCAGGTTGGTTCCCATAGTTCTGTTGCCCTACAGATTCACACACGCACCCTGCCCCGGGGAAATATACCATCACATAAAACACCAAAGTTACCAAACTGCATGGTGCTAAAAGTTTAAAGGTTAGCTACAGGTTAAGCCAGCTCAACACTGGGTACTCCGTTATTTGGCGGTGTAACACTTATATTACTAATAATCCAGAGAATGAGAGTTCAAACTCCAACATGGTCGTTTCAGATGCTAAATTCAGGTAAATAAACAACATTTGGAAATTAAATAATTGGTATCAGTAAAAGTGGCCATGAAGCCAAAAGGATTTTGCTACAGAAAATAACACAGTAAGATGCTAAAAATAATGAACAGGTCATGAAGTATGGAGCAAGGAAGGTAGTTAAAACTTCAAGTTGATGACATTTTGCCAAAACCCGGAATAGAACATAGAACAGTACAGCACAGAACAGGCCCTTCGGCCCTCAATGTTGTGCCGAGCCATGATCACTCTACTCAAACCCACGTATCCACCCTATACCCGTAACCCAACAAACCACCCCCCCCAACCTTACTTTTCTTAGGACACTACGGGCAATTTATCATGGCCAATCCACCTAACCCGCACATCTTTGGACTGTGGGAGGAAACCGGAGCACCCGGAGGAAACCCACGCACACAGGGGGAGGACGTGCAGACTCCACACAGAGAGTGACCCAGCCGGGAATCGAACCTGGGACCCTGGAGCTGTGAAGCATTTATGCTAACCACCATGCTACCCTGCTACCCTGTTGGGAGTATTTTGAAAACCCAGCTGTGTTTATTAGTTTGCTTTAGAGAGGGAAACCCGCCACCCTTACCCAGTCTATGATTGCAATTCCACATCAGTGAGGTAGACTCCTCACTGCCCACACAACTGGGCCTAAGCAAACCACTTGGATGTAGCAAACCACTGCAACGAATTGCAGCAGTTCAGGAAATAAGTCTCACCACCACATACTCAGGGCAACTAGGAGTGGACAATAAATGTGACATGGCCAGTGATGCCCACATCCTGAGCAGTACAACAAGTGTAAATTTTTATGCTGTACATAGTCTATCACAAATCCTATTTAGGCAAAAGAATCCCATTAATGTATCGCACCTGCAGCAGGTATACAACAGAAAAACAGCCAGCCACCGTTTCTCACAGCCAGGCAGCCAATACCCAATAGTTGAAGCTGACTCCAGGCAAGAGTTTCAGAGGTCTAGCAGTGATTTATTGTACTTTATAAACCATGAGACATGCTGGAAAAGTACTGAAACAGAAACAGTACACGGATGCTTTTGAAAGATTTGGTAATTACTCAAGATTACTATAATGTCTCAAGGGGCTGCAAATTGCTGTTTTTGCCATTGACATTTGTTTTATTGTGAGCTTAATAAAAGTAATCTTTGATAGTATTAGGGCAGCACAGCAGCACCGAGGGCAGCACGGCAGCACCGAGGGCAGCACGGCAGCACCGAGGGCGGCACGGTAGCACCGAGGGTGGCATGGTAGCACAGAGGGCGGCACGGTAGCAGAGGGCGGCACGGTAGCACAGAGGGCAGCACGGTAGCACCGAGGGCAGCACGGTAGCACAGAGGGCAGCACGGTAGCACATAGGGCAGCACGGTAGCACAGAGGGCAGCACGGTAGCACAGAGGGCAGCACGGTAGCACAGAGGGCAGCACGGTAGCACAGAGGGCAGCACGGTAGCACAGAGGGCAGCACGGTAGCACAGAGGGCAGCACGGTAGCACAGAGGGCAGCACGGTAGCACAGAGGGCAGCACGGTAGCACAGAGGGCAGCACGGTAGCACAGAGGGCGGCACGGTAGCACAGAGGGCAGCACGGTAGCACAGAGGGCAGCACGGTAGCACAGAGGGCAGCACGGTAGCACAGAGGGCGGCACGGTAGCACAGAGGGCAGCACGGTAGCACAGAGGGCGGCACGGTAGCACAGAGGGCAGCACGGTAGCACAGAGGGTGGCACGGTAGCACAGAGGGCGGCACGGTAGCACAGAGGGCAGCACGGTAGCACAGAGGGCGGCACGGTAGCACAGAGGGTGGCACGGTAGCACAGAGGGCGGCACGGTAGCACAGAGGGCAGCACGGTAGCACAGAGGGCGGCACGGTAGCACAGAGGGCAGCACGGTAGCACAGAGGGCGGCACGGCAGCACCGAGGGCGGCACGGCAGCACCGAGGGCAGCACGGTAGCACAGAGGGTGGCACGGTAGCACAGAGGGTGGCACGGTAGGAGAGGGCAGCACGGTCGCACAGAGGGCAGCACGGTAGCACAGAGGGCAGCACGGTAGCACAGAGGGCAGCACGGTAGCACAGAGGGCAGCACGGTAGCACAGAGGGCAGCACGGTAGCACAGAGGGCAGCACGGTAGCACAGAGGGCAGCACGGTAGCACAGAGGGCGGAACGGTAGCACAGAGGGCAGCACGGTAGCACAGAGGGCAGCACGGTAGCACAGAGGGCAGCACGGTAGCACAGAGGGCAGCACGGTAGCACAGAGGGCAGCACGGTAGCACAGAGGGCAGCACGGTAGCACAGAGGGTGGCACGGTAGCACAGAGGGCAGCACGGTCGCACAGAGGGCAGCACGGTAGCACAGAGGGCGGCACGGTGGCAGAGGGTGGCACGGTAGCACAGAGGGCAGCATGGTCGCACAGAGGGCAGCACGGTAGCACAGAGGGCGGAACAGTAGCACAGAGGGCAGCACGGTAGCACAGAGGGCGGAACAGTAGCACAGAGGGCAGCACGGTAGCAGAGGGTGGCACGGTAGCAGAGGGTGGCACTGTAGCAGAGGGTGGCACGGTAGCACAGAGGGTGGCATGGTAGCAGAGGGTGGCACGGTAGCAGAGGGCGGCACGGTAGCACAGAGGGCGGCACGGCAGCACAGAGGGCAGCACGGTAGCACAGAGGGCAGCACGGTAGCATAGAGGGCAGCACGGTAGCACAGAGGGCAGCACGGTAGCACAGAGGGTGGCACGGTAGCACAGAGGGTGGCACGGTAGCACAGAGGGTGGCACGGTAGCACCGAGGGCAGCACGGTAGCACAGAGGGCGGCACGGTAGCACAGAGGGCAGCATGGTAGCACAGAGGGCAGCATGGTAGCACAGAGGGCGGCACGGTAGCACAGAGGGCGGCACGGTAGCACAGAGGGTGGCACGGTAGCACAGAGGGCAGCACGGTAGCACAGAGGGCGGCACGGTAGCACAGAGGGTGGCACGGTAGCACAGAGGGCAGCATGGTAGCACAGAGGGTGGCACGGTAGCACAGAGGGCAGCACGGTAGCACAGAGGGCAGCACGGTAGCACAGAGGGCAGCACGGTAGCACAGAGGGTGGCACGGTAGCACAGAGGGCGGCACGGTAGCACAGAGGGCAGCACGGTAGCACAGAGGGTGGCACGGTAGCACAGAGGGTGGCACGGTAGCACAGAGGGTGGCACGGTAGCACAGAGGGTGGCACGGTAGCACAGAGGGCAGCACAGTAGCACAGAGGGCAGCACGGTAGCACAGAGGGCAGCACGGTAGCACAGAGGGCAGCACGGTAGCACAGAGGGCAGCACGGTAGCACAGAGGGCAGCACGGTAGCACATAGGGTCGCACAGAGGGCGGCACGGTAGCACTGAGGGCAGCACAGTAGCACAGAGGGTGGCACGGTAGCAGAGGGCAGCACGGTAGCAGAGGGCAGCACGGTAGCACAGAGGGTGGCACGGTAGCACAGAGGGCGGCACGGCAGCACCGAGGGTGGCAC
Source organism: Scyliorhinus canicula (assembly GCF_902713615.1). Lineage (NCBI taxonomy): Eukaryota > Metazoa > Chordata > Chondrichthyes > Carcharhiniformes > Scyliorhinidae > Scyliorhinus > Scyliorhinus canicula. The sequence goes on from NC_052158.1 coordinate 160,833,332, forward strand.
GGTAGCACAGAGGGCAGCACGGTAGCACATAGGGCAGCACGGTAGCACAGAGGGTGGCACGGTAGCACAGAGGGCGGCACGGCAGCACAGAGGGTGGCACGGTAGCAGAGGGCAGCACGGTAGCAGAGGGCAGCACGGTAGCACAGAGGGTGGCACGGTAGCACAGAGGGCGGCACGGCAGCACCGAGGGTGGCACGGTAGCACAGAGGGCAGCACGGTAGCACATAGGGCAGCACGGTAGCACAGAGGGTGGCACGGTAGCACAGAGGGCGGCACGGCAGCACCGAGGGTGGCACGGTAGCACATAGGGCAGCACGGTAGCACAGAGGGCAGCACGGTAGCACAGAGGGCAGCACGGTAGCACCGAGGGTGGCACGGTAGCACAGAGGGTGGCACGGTAGCACAGAGGGCAGCACAGTAGCATAGAGGGCAGCACGGTAGCAGAGAGGGTGGCACGGTAGCACGGAGGGCAGCACAGCAGCACCTAGGGTGGCACGATAGCACAGAGGGTGGCTCGGTAGCACAGAGGGTGGCACGGTAGCACAGAGGGTGGCTCGGTAGCACAGAGGGCAGCACGGTAGTACAGAGGGCAGCACGGTAGCACAGAGGGCAGCACGGTAGCACATAGGGCAGCACAGTAGCATAGAGGGCAGCACGGTAGCACAGAGGGTGGCACGGTAGCACGGAGGGCAGCACAGCAGCACCTAGGGTGGCACGATAGCACAGAGGGCGGCACGGTAGCAGATATGGCGGCACGGTAGCACAGAGGGTGGCACGGTAGCACAGAGGGTAGCACGGTAGCACAGAGGGCAGCACGGTAGCACAGAGGGCGGCACGGTAGCACATAGGGCAGCACGGTAGCACATAGGGCAGCACGGTAGCACAGAGGGTGGCACGGTAGCACAGAGGGCAGCACGGTAGCACAGAGGGCAGCACGGTAGCACAGAGGGCGGCACGGTGGCACAGAGGGCAGCACGGTAGCACAGAGGGCGGCACGGTAGCACAGAGGGCAGCACGGTAGCACATATGGTCGCACAGAGGGCGGCACGGTAGCACATAGGGCGGCACGGTAGCACAGAGGGCAGCACGGTAGCACAGAGGGCAGCACGGTAGCACATAGGGTCGCACAGAAGCACAGAGGGCAGCACGGTAGCATAGCGGGCGGCACGGTAGCACAGAGGGTGGCACGGTAGCACAGAGGGTGGCACGGTAGCACAGAGGGCGGCACGGTAGCACAGAGGGCAGCATGGTAGCACAGAGGGCAGCACGGTAGCACAGAGGGCAGCACGGTAGCACAGATGGCAGCACGGTAGCACAGAGGGCAGCACGGTAGCACAGAGGGCAGAACAGAGGGCAGCACGGTAGCACATAGGGTCGCACAGAGGGCGGCACGGTAGCACAGAGGGCAGCACGGTAGCACAGAGGGCAGCACGGTAGCACAGAGGGCAGCACGGTAGCACAGAGGGTAGCACAGAGGGCAGCACGGTAGCACAGAGGGCAGCACGGTAGCACAGAGGGCAGCACGGTAGCACAGAGGGTAGCACAGAGGGCAGCACGGTAGCACTGAGGGCAGCACGGTAGCACAGAGGGCGGCATGGTAAAACAGTGCTTAGCACTGTTGCTTCACAGCTCCAGGGTCCCAGGTTTGATTCCCAGCTTGGGTCACTGTCTGTGCGGAGTCTGCACGTTCTCCCCGTGTCTGCGTGGGTTTCCTCCGGGTGCTCCGGTTTCTCCCACAAGTCCCGAAAGACGTGCTGTTAGGTGAATTGGACATTCTGAATTCTCCCTCCGGGACAGTGGGAATAGCATTTTCTATAGGTTGCAAACTACTCTAGTGGAACAAGAAGATTTTGGTTGGCTGAGCAAGGTGTTTATAAAGGCCATGATCGACAATGATTTCAGCCAAGACCTCTCACACACCCACATTTTTTTTTCATAGAATTTACAGTGAAGGAGGCCATTTGGCCCATCGAGTCTGCACTGGCTCTTGGAAAGAGCACCCTACCCAAGCCCATACCGCCACCCTATCCCCATAACCCAGTAATCCTACCTAACACTAAGGGCAATTTGGACACTAAGGGCAATTTATCATGGCCAATCCACCTAACCGGCACATCTTTGGACTGTAGGAGGAAACTGGAGCACCCGGAGGAAACCCACGCAGACACTGGGAGAACGTGCAGACTCCACACAGACAGTGACCCAAGCCAGGATTCGAACCTGGGTCCCTGGAGCTGTGAAGCATTTGTGCTAACCACTATGCTACCGTTTCTGCAACTTGCTGTTCAAGTGAGCCCTTATGAAGTCGGGGAGGAGCGCTGCGGAGGTTGTTAAAATTCATTGTAAAGAGGATGCAGGTTGCGGAGGAGGCAGTGTTGTTCTGGAACTGGGTTGTTGTGTGATTCAGAAAGTTGAACTTTGAGAACATTGAGGGTGAGGAGAATGACAATGCGAGAACACACCCGAGATTAATTTCAGCAAACCATTCTGCTGAACAACCAGATGAAACATTGTTCAATAGCAGCCATGACAATGATGACAACGCTTCAAAAGTAATTCATTGGCAGAAAGTGGTTTGGGACATCCTCGAGACACAAAAGGTGCTTTACAAATGCAAGTTATTTTTAAACCTGCGAGGCCTGGTCAAGTGTTATCATCACAATCACAGAATGCTGCATAGCTCAGCTAGTGCAATGGTTATAGTGCTGGGCTTACAGCCAGAATTTCTCATTCAGATCTCAGCAACGGCAGGCGTAAAATGGAATCAATCTGGAAACCTGTGGGCAGAAAATTAAATGACCATGAAAGCCGCCGGATTGTTGGAATAAACGGACCCACTCATATACTTCAGGGAAGGGAACCCAGCTTGAATGTGACTCCAGTTCATATGGATGGTCAGAGGGGTGAAGGGGAAAGACTACATTGTTTTCCAAGAGATCAAATCTCAAACACTCAGCTTGTTGCATCTCAGGCTCTTCTAGTCCTTTTTAAGTCAATAAATCAATGATCTCGGAACATTCAATAAACAGCAAAAGGGAAGAAAGGGTAGGGATTGGACTCGAGGAGAGAAAAGAGTCACTCGGAAACTAGCCAGCAAGACACAGATTTATACAATAGTACACAAGAAACAGGACAAATCCAACCCAGCCAATTACCGCCCTATCAGTCTACTCTCCATCATCAGCAAAGTGATGGAAGGAGTCATCAACAGTGCTATCAAGCAGCACTTACTCAGCAATAACCTGTTCAGGAACACTCAGTTTGGGTTCTGCCAGGGCCACTCAGCTCCTGACCTCATTACAGCCTTGGTTCAAACATGGACAAAAGAGCCGAATGCCAGAGGTGAGGTGAGAGTGACTGCCCTTGACATCAAGGCAGCATTCGACAGAGTATGCCCTAGACAAACGGGAATCAGGGGGGAAACTCTCTGCTGGTCGGAGTCATACCCGGCACAAAGGAAGATGGTTGTGGTGTTTGGAGCTCAATCATCTCAGCTCCAGGACATCACTGCAGGAGTTCCTGAGGGTAGTGTCCTCGGCCCGACCATCTTCAGCTGCTTCATCAATGACCTCCCTTCCATCATAAGGTCAGAAGTGGGGATGTTTGCGGATGACTGTACAATGTTCAGCACCATTCGCGACTCCTCAGATAATGGTGCAGTCTATGTCTAAATGGAGCAAGATCTGGACAATATCCAGGCTCGGGCTGACAAGTGGAAAGTTACATTCATGCCACACAAGTGCCAGGCAATGGCCATCTCCCACAAGAGAGAGAATCTAACCATTGCACCATGACATTCAATGGCATTACCATTGCTGAATCCCCCACAATCAACATCCTGGGAGTGTTACCATTGATCAGAAACTGAACTGGACCCAGTCACATTAATACTGTGGCTACCAGGGCAGATCAAAGACGAGGAATCCTACAGCGAGTAACTCACCTCCTGACCCCCCCAAAGCCTGTCCACCATCTACAAGGTACAAGTCAGGAGTGTAATGGAATACTCTCCACTTGCCTGGATGAGTGCAGCACCAACAACACTCAAGAATCTCAACACAGTTCAGGACAAAACAGTCCCGCTTGATTGCTCCCCCTTCCACAAACTTTCAAACCCTAGTGGCAGCCGTGTATACCATCTACTAGATGTGCTGCAGTAACTCATCAAAGTTCATCAGACAGCACCTTCCAAACCCACCACCACCATTACCATCTGGAAGAAAAAGAGCAGCGGATACCTGGGAACCCCATCACCTGGAGGTTCCCCTCCAAGTCACTCACCACCCTGACTTGGAAATATATCACCGTTCCTTCACTGTCGCTGGGTCAATATCCTGGAACTCCCTCCCTAACGGCACTGTGGACGTTGCTACACCTCAGGGACTGCAGTGTTTTAAGAAGGCAGCTCACCATCACCTTCTGAAGGGCACCTAGAGATAGGCAATAAATGGTGGCCTAACCAGCGACACCCACATCCCGTAAATTAATTTATTTAAACCAGGAAAGAACTTGTAATTGCTACAATACAGACGTGACTACACCTCAGAAATGCTCCATTAACTGGAATGTCCATTGGTCAGGTCAAAGATAATCATTTTCCAGGCGGTCAGCTCACATACCTGGTATATTGTTTCATTGTTGGTGTATCACCTGGTGCTTTGGACCATAATAAACATATGGTCGTCCAGGTGTTGGCAAAGTCTTCAGCATTTGACCTTTAGCCAGTCCCCGTTTCTATTTTTAAATTGCAGATGGTTGCAATGTTATTTATTTATATTTTTCCATTTCTCCCGAGTCTCTGAAAGGACCGAGGTACATCTTCACACGTACCAGCTATCTTGAGATCTTCCACGGTGCTCATTCTTCAGTTGTGAGCCTGGTCTTGTGAAAGACATCATGCTCAGGCCTGTTCTCACCCAACAATCTGTGGATTGTACTTTCCAGCAGGTCCCACCGGATAGCCATTGGATGAGGGAACCCACTCTGATCTCTTTTCTTTAGCCCAAAGCTCTGTGTCGACTGCTGTCCTGGCTGAATTGAGCTACGTCAGCACAGGTCAACCAGATCAGTATTTTGGGGCATCAAATTCATTACAAAATATCAAATGAAATGGAAGCCAAGCAAGATCAGCCAGGCGTCACTCCAAACACTACCAAGTGCTTAAAGGCAAACTGCACATGCACACACAAAGATAGCTTTGCATTGATAACAATGCTATATCAATACAGGTTGAGAGACAGGCACAGTGGTTAGCACTGCTGCCTCACAGCTCCAGTGTCCCATGTTCAATTCCGGCTCGGGTTACTGTCTGTGTGGAGTCTGCACTTTCTCCCTGTGTCTGTGTGTGGGCTTAAGTAGGGTGCTCTTTCCAAGGGCTGGTGCAGACTTTATGGGCTGAATGGCCTCCTTCTGCACTGTAAATTCTGATTCTATGAGAGGCGGTAGATTTAAAACCGAGATGAAGAGGAACTACTTCTCGCAGAGGGTGGTGAATTTGTGGAACCCGCTGCCCCATAGTGCGGTGGAATCGGCGTTATTAAATTGTTTGAAGATATTTCAGATTTTGAAATACGGGTTGGAGGGATATGGGCAACAGGTAGGGAGATAAATTTGAGACCAGGAAGACATCAGCCATGATCTGATTAAATAACGAGCAGGCGGGAAGGACTAAATTGCCGAGTTCTGCTCCTAATTCCTACGTTCCTAGGTTCAAACTTCAAAAAAAGCAGCAAAATAGACATGTGGGTAAATCAAGGAACTTAGCACAGCAGTCACTTTCAAATGGAGCACTGCAAACTAAATACTGGTAAAGACAAGAATTTTTAAACCCCCCCTCCACCCGTTGGCTTGAATTATCTTCAAATCAGAGCCAGTGGATCAGCCACTTGCGGTAAGTCCATGATTATATTTCTCCTCGTTCCTTTATGTTGCAATTGCCACTGTTTATGCTGAATTCCTTCGTGTTATTTGCACTCCTCACCCCTAAAAAACTGTGGATATTTAAGAATATCTGACAAATGCCACAGACACAGTTCAGCTCTCAGATAGGCAGGTGTTGTCAGAATTCTGTGCCTCGAGCTATTAAAAAAGGCATTTCAGATTAAACAAATGCTACAAAAGCAATCACCTCCCACATCACTGAACTCTGCCAGTGCAAGCTGTATTCAAATGAGGAGGCCAGGCACACCCACACAGAAACAAGCACCGCTTCAAGTCAGCTATACTCAAACAGAATCTGATTTTTATCTATCTTTACTGAGATCTTCAGCAGTAATTTCCAAATTTTAGAATCCTGAGCACCTGATGGTTATAGAAATTAAACATTTTATTTTACTGGTGTAGTAATGTAAACTGCTGGAAACAAACAGCGCTTTATTAGAGGGTAGCGTGCACCTCATTCGTACCGAGCTCTAACCTTTTTCTCTCTCCAAGGGTAAATTTATGTCTCAAGAAGGTGATCAGTTTCGAGCTGTTCCCAATGCCCTCCCTCAATAGGTTTGAGCAAATTTAATGGGGAGGTTTGGAGATCTAGGTCTTCACATCAAAAGCTCAGGCAAGGCTGAGAGTTGCTCAAACTATTTAAATGCAAGTTTGCCACCAGCTGAACTTGCTCCTTTTAAAATGAAACAATCATTGTCTGACTGTATAAATATGGCCCCACTTTGTGTTGGCGTGGAGGCAGGCTCTGAAATGCTGCTCTATTCAGCGCTCTCTTTGCTTTTGTTTAAACTATGTATACTACTTTTCAGACTTTTTTTCCCTTTTATGTTACATTATTGAGCCTTCATTATGAAATCCTACTTTTCTGAGAATCAAAGTTCAGAAACCTAATGCCTGGGGAATGTGAGCCCTGAGGATAGATTTCCACCTCCATACTGCTTCAGACTGCTGACAGTGCATATCTTTCTTGCCCATCCCATTAAGCAATCTATACCACTCTTTTGGATATTACTTATAAATTATTGTCACTGCCAGTGAATTACTTATTTTTCTCAATCCCTCCAGCCAAAGAGGTGAAGAACAGCAGTTACAGATTGCAATATACACACAACTCATTGAAAGCACAATGCCATTTTATATTTTTGATAATTGAGCGTTACAGCACAGCTTAACTTACTTAGTTATGACATTTACACTGTCTAGACTCTGATAGTTATTGAATAATAGGTTCTTAAAAGGACCCAGGTCCCTGAATGACAATGGATTAACTAGGAGAGGGGGGCCGGGGGGGGGGGGGGGGGGGGGAGACTGGGCCATTAATCTACTGCTCAAATACTGATTTTGTGATTGGAAGCAAAACTATACGACTTAAAGAGCCATTTTATTGTTTTACACTTAATAAGACAGGCTTCTGTACTATAGCAGGAGCAGGGTAGGACACAGGAGATTGGATGTGAGCCATCAACCTATATTGGATGACAGAGGGGCAATGTTCAGCCGCCCCAGTGTAGGGGCGTATCTTCACATGCATCCTACTCCACACCATTGAGTCCCCTATCTCAGTCATGTCCTTGAAGAAGGGCATCAAACAGAGATCACACTTCCGCAAGGAAAGGGAGAAGAAAACAAATAGAATAGGTTGGCCTGTAATGATGTATAAATTTGTCCCCTACGGATTAGGGTTAGGGAAATTTGGGAGTGGGCGGGGGAGAATATCATTTAACATATACAAGGGAAGGACTTCCAATGGATAGGTGGAGGTCACACGTTAGGTGGCTCCTGCTAGTCTCCGGGTTTGGGTCTTTATGCCTGGTTTTCGGGGTACTTATTGGATGAGCTGGAGTGGGAGGTCCTAAGGAGTCGGTGGAATGTCAAAGTTCCAGAATGAAGGGGGCTAGTGAAGGTCCGCCAGCGAGTGGTGCTGTGGTCGGCGGGGCTGGGTCATCGGGTGGGGTCAACCCCATCACGGTTGCGACTCTGACCGAGGTGGTGTCAGGGGAGTTTGAAAGGCTGTTCGCCAAACATTCAGAGGTGCCTCAGAGGGAGATGACGGCTTTGCTTAAAGAGTGGGTGGAGGAGGCGCTTGCCCCGATAAAGGCTGTATTGCTGAAGACGTCAGTCGAGGTGAGGGAGCAAGGAGAGATGATGAAGGGGGTAGAGGCTCTGTCACAACACAGCGACGAGTTCACCTCGATGGGTGAGGAGCAGCGAAGGCTGACGCGGGGCGAAGGCGTTGTCCAGGCTTATGAGAGAGATGGGGGGAGTCTCATACACCCGAGGGATCAGGAGTGTGCCTTTTTTCAACCCCCCCCAGTGCACAAGGTGTTCTCAAAGATTGACTTTTGTGTGTTGCAGAAGACGCTGTTGGCTGGAGTTAAGAGGACAGAGTATTCGGCAATTGTGATCTCAGGTCACGCTTCACACTGGATGGACGTGGTACTGGAGAAGTGGGGGGGGGGGGGGGGGGCAAAAGCCGGGTGTATGAGTTTGTGAGCCAAGAAAGTGAAGGTAATTGAGGAGAATGTGGGATTCAATTGCATGGGGGGGGTTCTCGCTGTCAGTGGTTTGGGAGACCCTGAAGGCAGTGTTGAGGGGGGAGGTGATCTTGTTTAAGGCTAAGGTGGACAGGGAGGAGAGAGAGGAATGCTAACGTTTGATAGAAGAGATTTTGGAGGTGGGCGGGAGGTGTGGGACCAGGACCGGGGTTCCTGGCGAAGAGGGAGGAGTTGCAGGCGAGGTTCGAGCTGCTATCCACGGGGAAAGCGTTGGGTCAGCTGAGAAATGCAAGAGGGGCTGCCTATGAGTACAGGCTGATCGTATGTTGGCAGGTCAGCTTCATAGGCAGGCTGTGGCGAGGGAGATTATTCGGGTTCAGGATAGGATTGGGGAAATTGGTGGTGGCTCCGGAGCGGATTAACAAGGTGTCTGAGGAGTTTCGTAGGATGTTGTATAAGTTGAAGCCACCAGACAATGAGCGGGAGATGAGGAAGCTTTTGGGTAGGTTAGAGTGGCTGAGGTTGGGTGAAGTAGAGAAGGCTAGGCTGGAGGGGCCATTGAGGGTAGAGGTAGCGAAGGCGGCAATCAGGAAGATGCAGATGGGGAAGGCGGCGGAGCCCAATGGGTTCCCGATGGAATTTTCTGAGATTTAAGGACAAACTGGCGCCGTTGTGGGTGGAAATGTTCCAGGGCGCGATGACCGGGGGGGGGGCTCTTGCTGAAAATGATGGGACAGGCCTGCATGTCGTTGTTGCTTAAGGAGGATAAGGACCCGGTAGAGTATGGGTCATACAGGCCTGCTGAATGTGGCGACATGACATTGGGTTACGGTTAGAGGTGTGCCTTCCGAGGGTGATTGGGGAGGATCAGGCGGGTTCGTGAAGAGCAGACAGTTGTGATCGAATGTTAGGCGGCTGCTGAATGTGGTGCTTTCTCCAACAGAGGGAAGACTTGGTGGTGACATTTGATGCAGAAAAGGCTTTGATCGGGGGAGTGGACTTTTCTGATTGCGGAGAAATTTGGAATTGGGCCGAAGTGTGTGGCATGCATTCAGTTGCTGTATAAGGAGCCGATGACACATGAATGAATAATTTCAGGGTATTTTCCACTGCACCACGGAACAAGGCAGGGGTGCCTCGTGCCCTCCCTTCGGTTTGGGTTGGTGATAGAGCCCTTTGCCATTGCGTTGAGTTGTGGAAGGAGTAATGAGCTGGGAAGGGAGGGATGGAACATCAGGTGTCCTTGTATGCTGCTCAGTGGGGGACATAATGGGTTTGCTTCAAAGATTTGGCACGTTCTCAGGATATAAGCTGAATTTAGGGCAGCATGTGGCACAGTGGTTAGCACGGGACTGCGGCGCTGAGGACCCGGGTTCGAATCCCGGCCCCGGGTAACTGTCCATGTGGAGTCTGCACGTTCTCCCCGTGGCTGCGTGGGTTTCACCCCCACAATCCAAAGATGTGCAGGGTAGGTGGATTGGCCATGCTAAATTGTCCCTTAATTGGAAAAAAAAAAATTGGGTACTCAAAAAAAAAAGGATATAAGCTGAATTTGAGGGAAAATGAGTATTTTGTGGTTTCCTCTCCAGGAGGCGGGGCATTAGGAGAGATCGGGGGGGGGGGGGGGTTGCCATTCTGTTTAGCAGAATTTCACTTTAGGTATCTGGGGGTCAGGAGGCCCAGGTTGGGCAGGTCTTTGGAAGCTGAATTTGTCTAGTTTGGTGGGGAGGGTAAAGGCTGATTTGATGAGATGAAGTAATCTTCCTCTGTCGCTGGCAGGCCCCGCGGGTACAGGCGGTGAAGATGAATGTTTTACCACCATTGTTGTTCTCTTTCAGTGCTTGCTGGCCTTCTTGCCTCAGGCATTTTTCAAGAGGTGGATAGGCTTCATTATCTGGGTGAGCAAGGTGGCCAGGATAAGGAAGCTGGTGCTGCAGAGGAATTGGCAGTCGGAGGGGATTGGGCCCCCAAATCCGATTATTATTGGGCGGCTAATACAGAGAAGGCTCAGGGATGGAATAGGGAGGTGGGGCCGCTGTGGGTAAGGGTGGAGGCGAGCTCATGTAGGGGGTTGGGGTTGGGGTCACAGGCATGGTCACAGCGTGACTCCAGTGGTGGTGGCCATGCTGAAGATTGGAGGCAGCTTTGGTAGAATTTTAGGTTGGGAGTGGGGTCAGGAGAGATGATCAGGTGAAATCACGGATTTGAGCCGGTGAGGATGGATGCGAGGTGCTGTCAGCGGGGTGGTTGTAGAGGGGGTTATCTCGACGATTATGGGAGGATTTTGAAGGAGGATAGGGTGTCCATGCAGGGGTTAAGACTAAGTGGGAGGAAGAGCTGGGGGCGGCATTGGGTGGAAGGATCATCGTGTGAAGTGCTGCGGAGGGTGAACGCCTTGGCTTTGTGTGCAAACCTGGGGCTGATACAGCTGAAGGGCAGCACAGTGGTTAGTACTGGGTTCAACCACTGTCCGTGCGTAGTCTGCACGTTCACCCCGTGTCTAGGTGGGATTCCTCCGGGTGCTCCCGTTTCCTCCCACAAGTCCCAAAAGACTTGCTGTTAGGTCATTTGGACATTCTGAACTCTCCCTCTGTGTACCCGAACACGCACCGGAGTGTGGCGACTCGGGGATTTAAACAGCCACTTCATTGCACTGTTAATGTAAGCCTACTTGTGACACTAATAAAGATTCTTTTTATTATTATGAGGTGGTGTACAGGGCACACGTGACAAAGTCAAGGATTAGCTGGCTGCTTGAGGAGGTGGAGGATGCCTGTGAGGGATATGGGAAGGGTCCAGCGAATCACATACGCATGTTCTAGACCTGCCCGAAGCTGGAAAGGTTTTGAAGGGCAGTTTTCAGCACCATTTCATGGGTTTTGCATGTAGATGTGGGGCCCAATCCCCTGGAAGCCATGTTTGGGGTGTGGACGGCCAGAGCTGAAGGCGGGGGCAGGTGTCTTAGCCTTCGCCTCGCTGATCGCTCATAGGATAGTCTTGTTGGGGTGGAGGTAAGCCTATTAAAAGGCCTATTCCAATGGTATGAAATGTGTCTGAGATTGACAAGCTAATTATTGATATTCACACAAATCTTCTTTAGTCCCCAGGGGAGTTTTAAAAGATTAATTATAAGTTCACAAGACCAGAAGAGAGTGTCATTCATTGTGTCCTGCTTAAGAGCCCATACTCCGCGGCTGAACTTATTAAAGTGCTGTTGTTAAATTGCTTCTGTGGGGAGAATGGTATCGCACTAATGTGAAGAGTAAGGTAGGTTTGGATGAAGAAGGACCTTTATCCGATTCAATCTCCAGTTTATGGGATACCAAACGCAACCTCTCCATATTACAACACTTCACTTGTTTCTTGGATGATCTCAATGGCCAGATTCAATCAGACTTCCTGGTGGCCCAGACCAATTGTTGACAATCCACATAAAGGGATAGTTCTTCATCCCGGACAAAAACTCACTCTTCATGGTCTCTTGCTCTGCTGCCATATGCAATGTCAACAGCTAATTTCCCTTTCTGTCTCTCAATGCCTACTCTTGAAAGAGAAGCTTCTTTCCAATCTATTTTCGAATACATTCAAATTTCAACATCTATGTGTGTTTCCTGCTGGATTTTCTTCAGAATGACTGCGTCACTATTGATAATAGAAGCTGCCTATAAAAGTTTCGAAGTGTGGTAGCGAGCTGGAACTGCCGTGAGCTTCCAGATGCCTGACACAGCGAGGCCATCACCGGTATCCAACTTTAATTGGTTCACTTAACGAGGCCCCAAGGGCTTCACGCCGCAAATAATTGTCCAGTCAGCTGATCCACTGGGCCCGCGCTCACCAACTGGATTGGATTGGATTGGGATTGGGATTGGGATTGGGATTGGGATTGGGATTGGGATTGGATTGGGATTGGGATTGGGATTGGGATTGGATTGGGATTGGTTTATTGTCACGTGTACCGAGGTACAGTGAAAAGTATTTTTCTGCGAGCAGCTCAACAGATCATTCAGTACATGCGAAGAAAAGGGAATTTCAAAAATACATAATAGGGCAACACAAGATATACAATGTAACTACATAAGCACTGGCATCAGTTGAAGCATACAGGGTGTAGTGTTAATGAGGTCAGTCCATAAGAGGGTCATTTAGGAGTCTGGTGACAGTGGGGAAGAAACTGTTTTTGAGTCTGTTCGTGCTGTTCTCAGACTTCTGTATCTCCTGCCCGATGGAAGAAGTTGGAAGAGTGAGTAAGCCGGGTGGGAGGGATCCTTGATTATGCTGCCTGCTTTCCCCAGGCAGCGGGAGGAGTAGATGGAGTCCATGAATGGGAGGCAGGTGATGGACTGGGCGGTGTTCACGACTCTCTGAAGTTTCTTGCGGTCCTGGGCCGAGCAGGTGCCCTACAAGCTGTGATGCAGCCCGATAGGATGCTTTCTATGGTGCATCTGTAAAAGATGGTACGGGTTAATGTGGACATGCCACATTTCCTTAGTTTCCTGAGGAAGTATAGGCGCTGTTGTGCTTTCTTGGTGATAGCGTCGACGTGAGTGGACCAGGACAGAATTTTGGAGATGTGCTCCCCTAGGAATTTGAAACTGCTAACCATCTCCACCTCGGCCCCGTTGATGCTGACAGGGGTGTGTACAGTACTTTGCTTCCTGAAGTCAATGACCAGCTCTTTAGTTTTGCTGGCATTGAGGGAGAGATTGTTGTCGTTACACCACTCCACTAGGTTCTCAATCTCCCTCCTGTATTCTGACTCATCGTTATTCGAGATCCGACCCACTATGGTCGTATCGTCAGCAAACTTGTAGATGGAATTGGAACCAAGTTTTTCCACGCAGCCGTGTGTGTACAGGGAGTAGAGTAGGGGGCTAAGTACGCAGCCTTGCGGGGCCCCGGTATTGAGGACTATTGTGGAGGAGGAGTTGCTGTTCATTCTTACTGATTGTGGTCTGTTGGTCAGAAAATCGAAGATCCATTTGCAGAGTGAGGAGCCAAGTCCTAGGTTTTAGAGCTTTGATATGAGCTTGGCTGGGATTATGGTGTTGAAGGCGGAGCTGTAGTCAATAAATAGGAGTCTGATGTAGGAGTCCTTGTTTTCGAGATGCTCTCGGGATGAGTGTAGGGCCAGGGAAATGGCATCTGATGTGGACCGGTTGCAACAGTATGCGAATTGCAGTGGATCAAGGCATTCTGGGAGTATGGAGGTGATGCGCTTCATGATCAACCTCTGGAAGCACTTCATTACAACTGACGTCAGGGCCACCGGGCGGTAGTCATTGAGGCACATTGCCTGGTTCCTCTTTGGTACCGGTATGATGGTGGTCTTCTTGAAGCAGCTGGGGACCTCGGAGTGGAGTAGGGATAGGTTAAAGATGTCTGTGAATACCTCTACCAGCTGGTCCATGCAGGCTCCGAGTGCACAACCAGGAATCCCATCCGGGCCCGTCGCCTTCCGAGGTTTCACTTTCAGGAAGGCCAATCTGACTTCGGAAGCTGTGATGGTGGGTATGGGTGAATTATGGGCTGTTAGGGCACTCGACAGCGGATTGTTGGTTACCTGCTCAAACCGAGCATAGAATGCATTGAGTTCATCGGGGACGGGCGCACCGCTGCCAGAGATTCTGCTCGGCTCCCTGCTAACAAGGGGGAGCAGCACTTAAACTGATCCCGCGGAGCAAACCCCACACAGCCCCAGGATTCGGGAATGCTGACTTGGCCGGAATGTTGGACGCAGCCGAGGGGCTCGGAGGGTCAGCCACAGGGCAGCCAGTGTCATGTGGGAGGGAGTGCTGTCAGCTTGGGGAGTGTGACCAGGAGGGCCTGCACTCAGTGCGATAAGATCAACTACATCCACGGGGCCGCACAGGTGAGTAGGCACCTGCCCCGCCCACACAGCTCAGGTGACTGTGTATGCACCTGACACCGCCCCGCCCAGCACCAAACCATGCCCCAGCCCACCCATGACCACTGGTGCTGCCCATGCCTGCCCGTCTGCAATGCGCAAAGTGTGCGGATCACGATGCCCTGTGTCCCTGCAGAAGTTGGCCCACAACAGACAAGAGGGGGTCCAGATGGGCAGTGGGGTGCTGGGCATCAGAGTGTTCACCCCCCCGCCCCATGAGGAAGGAGCCCTGGAGGTCGCGGTGTGGCCGAGGACAGATCGCCCATTGACGTAGAGGCTGGCACAAGGTGCAGAGGTGAGGATCCACCGGCCCCCACCCCGATGAGCTGCCACGTGAGTTAATGCCAGGCAGAATGATCCTTACTCTCACTGACCACATGTCCATTCCCCTGCAGGATCTCCATCCAAATATGCAATCCCATCCGAGATGTACCCCCCCCCCCCGCCCCTCCCAAATGTACACCATGGAGGGGAGCTCCGAGGAGACCACCAGCATCACGTCACAGCTGTCAACACCCACCCTTGAGCAGCGCAATGACATAAAACTCGGCGGGTAAAGGTAGTGGACAGGCTTCTGCGGCACAATCTGGTGAGTACCATACAGCTGCTGATGCACATCAGGTGGAGGCAGGAACCCACCAGGCGAGACGACAGTTGGGAATCCACTGGATCCCAGGACCCTGCTGGGACCCAGTCAGATGCTGAGCAATTGCAGTAGGTTTATTCGGAGCTGATGCAATTGATAGGGAGCGGCCGTGAGATTCAGAGGGGGATGTCAGCAACACTCCAGCAGTTCCATCGCTAATTGGAGTTCCAAAGGCCAAGGGTGCAGGAGACGCAGCAATGCGTGTTACAGAAGCCAATACTGGCGACCAAAGTGTAGAGCCGGGCGTACGCCGTCAGCAGCATGAGTGGAGGTGTTCATGGCGTGGCTCAGTCAGTGACTGCCATGGCTGAGGGCCTGGGCAGCATTTCACAGTCGCTGGGAGACGTGTCCCAATCCCAGGTGGACCTCGGAGGTGCTGCAGAGAATGTCCCAGTCACTGAGGAGCATCGCTGAGGGCGTCGACACCATGGTGCAGAAATCGGGGAGCGCCAGGTCCGGCAGAGCCGGATGACGCAGGGCATCCGGAACTCAATTCTGCTGCCCCTCCATCCCAAGGTGACCCCCAGGGCCCTAAGGGCACCAACTGGGAGGAGGGGATGCTTTGTGCCAACCCAGAGCATCCTACGGGGTGGCGACAGCGGGCACCAACCCACCCCACCCCCGACCACGGCGCGTCTCGGAGTCAGTCTGCAGAACAGGGTGAGGCATGTGTCACCGGCTGTGGGCCTGGCAGCCTCCGGTCCCAGAGGATGCTCGGCAGAGGCACGGTTAGCAGCGGGCTGTCTCCACCTCTGATGTGCATCTACCCCACCCTCCGAGGCATACCACGTGCAGGTGATGGATGTGTGGGCACACTCAACAGATAGGCAGCAGTCAGACTATGGCATAGTCTGAGATGCAACAGCTCACAGCAGGTTATCATCACTCCCCCCTTGCCTCCGACAGTGACCCGCTGACAGTGCCGACACAGGCCCATCATCCTAGAGTGATGTAACACAGGCCCTGGGAGGGTGGAATCAGGTGGGTGGGGGGAATGGGTGAGGAGGGTGACACGGGCTGGGTGGGGAAACGGATGTGGTGGGACAGTGGGCAGGAAGGGGGTCAGGTGATGGATTAAGAGGTGTCCTATGAGAAGCGGGAGAGGATAAGGGCCTCCCTGTCACACGAGTTGAACGTTCAGGGAGTGGAACCCCTTCTTGTTGATGAAGGGCACTCTCTGACACCGGTGCACGCAAGGTGGAATGTGTGCCACCCTGGACCATCCCAGCGATGCTGGAGAATCCGGCTGCCCAAGCCTTTGTTGGGCCTGATCCAGGCCGAAGTTTATGTAGGTAGTTGTCCGCAAACAGGGCTTCTGTGACTTCAAGGATGCACTTGTGGACTGCAGCTTGTGAAATGCCACACAAGACACTGCTCAAGCCCTGAGGCATAAAGGTTCATGGCTGTGGTGACCTTGACGACCACCGGGAGTGGGTGTCCTCCTCCTCCATGTGGTGCCCAGTCCGGGAGGACATGGCACAGGTACCGCTCCGTCCCTTGTTGAGATGCACGTTGTCGATCATCTGTCCGAAGGATCAGCGATGCCTGTACACCTTGGGTAGTTGTCAGCCCCCCCCTCTGGGTCCCTCCCTGGTCTGATGGGCGGCCATGTCCTCAGGGTGTAGGGCGGGGCCCTGCACAGGGGTCGCCACCTCAAACCTCTGTTGAGACCCCTCCCCCTCCCTCCCAACATCCCCTGCCATCGCACACGTCCTGCCCATGCACCGCCCGCCGCAGTGGGGCCCCTGGCTACCAGACCCTATACCCTAGACAGCCGTTGGTAATGTTATCTGGAACGGGCACCGGTGAACACACCCACCCTCTGGTTGTGGGAATATCCCCAGTGCTGAATCCCAACCCCTGGGTGTTCGGATGTTGGCTGCTGCGTGTGTTGTTGAGGTCTCCAGTGTGCAGGCAGAGTGTCCAGGCCTCACGGTCTGATCGGAATGCGGGCCAATTGGTCCCACCTGCGACACAGCACGCCTACCCACGGCAATCCACTTGGGAGCTGTGAAGTGCTCACTCTAATACGATTGCCAATTCCCTATTAGCAATCGCCTTCCACCGCATGGCCAAAGGCCGCCACGGTCAGTGGGAGTAATGGCTAATCGGTGGGACAGGCAGAAAGCTGGGGTCACCCCCAGCATGGCAACCCCAGTGCCCCCGGGCTCATTACCCAGGAGTGAAGCTGGTTACTCCTTCATGGCCCCACAGCAGCCATTCCCCTAGCTTCATGTTTTAGAAAGGTGTACTAATCAGCATCCACATGCCACATGCTGGGGAGATGGTTAGATCACGGGAGGCCATTAGATAAGGGGTCGTTCCCCTTAATGGTGTGCAGATTGACTTTAATTGATTAGTGATTTCTTGCCATGACGTGGCACGATTTGGTTCTCGCCAAGGGTAACGGCACAGTTAGATTGCAATCCGATGGGCAGCTGGCATGGCTCCCGATTTTCACCTCTCCCGCGATCTAACATCCATGTCACGCTTGAGCGAGAGTACGACGTGGCCTTTAAATGACAGTCACACATTGATTACACTTTTGTGCTAGTGGAAGCACTGCAGTGTCACCCCCCCCCCCCCCCCCCCTCCCCTCCCCATCCAGCAGAGGTGTGTGACTACAACATGACACGTTTACATCTGCAGCTATCATTACAAATGTATAACAGAAATATAAAAATATGGACAGAATATTTGACTTCAAAATAGGGACTGATATCTGATCACCCTTATCCAATTACACCCTGCTCTCTAACTCCACTTGAAGGCAACAGTTAATCTATTCGATTTTTAAAAAAATAAGATTTTTGTGGAGGACTGGGGACGGAAGCAGTAAGCTAACACAATCTCTTTTCACAAATGGGACTTTGATATACGGGGTTGAGTCCAAAGTCTCATCTCTCTGGCAGCAACCAGAAGTCCTTGGAGGACATGGTGGCACAGTGCTTAGCACTGCTGCCTCACAGCTCCAGGGACCCAGGTTCAATTCCGACCTAGGGTCACTGTCTGTGTGGAGTTTGCACATTCTCCCCGTGTCTGCGTGGGTTTCCTCCGTGTGCTCCGGTTTCCTCCAACAGTCCAAAGATGTACAGGTTAGGAGGATCGGCCATGATCAATTGCCCTTAGTGTCCAAAGGTCAAATGGGGTTACTCAGTTACTGGGATGAAAAACTGAAAATCGCTTATTGTCACAAGTAGGCTTCAAATGAAGTTACTGTGAAAAGCCCCTAGCCGCCATATTCCGGCACCTGTTCGGGAAGGCTGTTACAGGAATTGAACCGTGCTGCTGGCCTGCCTTGGTCTGCTTTCAAAGCCAGCGATTTAGCCCTGTGCTAAACCAGCCCCTAGGATAGGATGGAGGTGTGGGCTTAGGAGTGTGCTCTTTCCAAGGACTGCTGGAGACTCGATGGGCCGAATGGCCTCCTTCTGCACTGTAAATCCTGTGATCCACAACAGAAATTTTGCTTTCATTTAAGGCCCAAAGAGATGGATAATTCAGAGTGAGGCAGGAGGGGAATTAGATTGTTATATGAAAAGGAAGAATATTCAGGGTTGCAGGGGAACAGCATCAGGGGAGTTGCTGATTTGGGGAGCTGGTACAGACACAGTGGGCCAAATGGGTAAAGTGACAGGGGGTGGGGGCAGTTGTTCAGGAAGCTGGAGAGAAGTCATGCATGTGTGCTGTGTTGAGGGAATTTACATGAGATACCCAGGCTGAGCAGTTTTCCTTGACGTAATGACGGCCAATGTGAGATCTGTACCTGCCAGGTGCAGGTACAGGAGGGTTGTACAGGAGGGTCAGTATCTCCTGCCCATTGCCACTCCCTGCCGCACAGGGTCAGTCGGGGGTCTGCATCCCCACAAGAAACACAACCTTTGGAAGAGCAAAAGAGAAAAGTAGGAAAAAAAGTTGCCAGTGGAGGAAAAAACCCAAAGGTATTGAGGATCATCAAGGTTGTAATCCAAGGTTAATATGATATTTATAAACCTTTATAGTAGTTAATAATTTGAATCCCTTGATGAGGTTGTAGTCTCATAATTCACTTGCAGCTGGCTGTTATTTCAGACTTTGCATTTGGATGATGAAGTATAACATTTAATAAACATGTAATTAAATTCAAAACAAACCAACAGAAAAAAATGAAGCCTTAATAGTGAAATCTAAGGGACACCCCTAAAACCCATATTCAATTATCAAAAGCTAATCTTACACAGAGCTTGCTCTATTACAGCTCAGTTCCTAGTTCCCTGCAGGCCTGTGTCAGTGTGAGCAGCTACTTTGGGTGACCCCCTAGTGGACTCCAGGAAAATCATCGGCAGCAGGGGCCCAGCTGTGTTTGTATAGTCAGAGGACAGTAAATCCCCTGTGGTTCTTCAGCTTTCATTTTGCAGAGTAGAGGAATTGTATTTGATATTGGCAGTAAGCACGTTGTCTACAGTCTGTTTCAAGTCCTCCGCACCCTGGTGCTGTGTCGACACTACAGGTCTGGTGTTAATTGCTGTAATAATGTCATACAAGGAGTAGAAATCAGGTGTTAAGACATGAAAGTATTCCAAACTGTAGCAGAGCAGCACCATCTCCAGTAGCAGTCTCATTTCTCTGATGCCAGCTGATGCACGATCAATTGAACAAAGACTAGAGTTGGGACAACTGAGGCTTTATTGCTCTAAGATGTGTGGCTTCCCACAGCAGCTGGCAAAATGGCTGCTGTATGGAGGACACACATTATTTATACTCCGCCTACTGGGCGGAGCCAGCAGGCAGGGACTATCGGTGAACCTGTCGTACAGGTCCTACCATACATCACCTAACAAAGGTGTAACAGTGGCTTACCACACCAGCTCAGGTCCATAAACTGACATGGTGCCACTTTGCCGCAATGCCACACTCATGGAAGTACACCACCTCCCACACATGAACAAATATCTACATAGGACCCATTCAGGGCAAGGACCAACAAGAAACACAATGTGGAACAGCACAAGTGGAATGATCCGGATGGTTCTTTGAAAAAGCGCATGCAGACTCAACGTGGCAAATGCCCCACTTTCTGCTGTTCTGTGATCAATCGGCCCATCAAGTCTGGATCGACCCTCTGAAAGAGCACTCTCCCTAGGGCATGTCCCCGTATCCTAATAACTCCACCTAACCTTTTTAGACACTGAGGGCAATTTATCATGGCCACCCACCTAACCTGCACATCTTTGGACTGTGGGAGGAAACCGGAGCACCCGGAGAAAACGCACGCACACACGGGGAGAACGTGGAAACTCCACACAGACAGTGACCCGGGGGCGGAATTGAACCCGGGTCTCTGGTGCTAACCACTGTGTCACCGTGCCACCCTGGAGCTGTGAGGCAGCAGTGCTAACCACTGTGCCACCGTGCCACCCTGGAGCTGTGAGGCAGCAGTGCTAACTACTGTGCCACCGTGCCGCCCTGGAGCTGTGACGCAGCAGTGCTAACCACTGTGCTATCGTGTCGCTCTGGTGCTGTGAGGCAGCAGTGCTAAGCACCGTGCCACCCTGATGCTGTGATGCAGCAGTGCTAAGCACCGTGCCACCGATGATTCTATAAACTATCTGGAGAGGATCCACTCAGACTTCTCGGAAAATAATTAAGAATTCAATAAACAGGTGAGGAAAATGATCTCTTCAGCTTTAACCATTGTAACTACATATCAAATGTTGAGATTGCAGAGTAACGGCGAGCTTCTCTGGGGTTGTGGGAGGAGGGGATGTAGAGAGAGAGAAAAATATTAATCAGATATTACAGAGCTGTCAGTTAAAGCTCTTTGTTTTAAACATCAATAGCTATGCACAGTACACTGATGGGGGAGGGCAGCTACAGAGATAAATATAAAAAATAGGTATAAAAATAACCACCTGATGTTAAGCACCTCCTTGTAAATGCTTTTTAATAAATCTATAGTTGTACGGTAATGAAACCTTCAGGCTTATAAAAATCCAGCTGGTTCCTTAATATCCTTCAGGAAAGTGGGACAATCCCACAGCATAAGGCTGACTTTAAATGTTGTCTGAAGAGGTTGGTTAAGTATCAGTTGCAACCTTCAATTACGAGCCAAGGAAGGTAACCCACCAGCCTCTCAGAACACCAATCAAAGCCTTACCACAGTTCTAGAATCAGACTAATACAGCACAGAAAAAGACCATTCAGCCCAATGAGCCTGCATGGAACTCTTTGAAAGAGATGTTCAATTAATCCTGTTCCCCACCATTCAATCCCGACAATGCAGAAGGAGGCCATTCAGCCCAACGAGTCTGCACCGAGCACCCTACCTCAGCCTACATACCTACCCTATCCCCATAACCCACCTAACCTGCACATCTCTGCACTGTTGGAGGAAAGTGGAGTACCCGGAGGAAACCCACGCAGACACGGGGAGAACGTGCAGACTCCGCACAGACAGTGACCCGAGGCCGGAATTGAACCCGGATCCCTGGCGCTGTGAGGCAGCAGTACTAACCACCGTGCCACCATGATGCCCTCATCCCCTGAGAACAAAACAAGATCCCTGAATACAATAGCCTTATAAACAAGCGGCTGCAATGAATGTTGCACCTAGCAACATAAATGCCAGGCAATGACCATCGCCCTGAGAGAGAATCTAACCATCTCCCCTTGACCTTCAATGGCATTACCATCGCTGAATCCCCCACAATCAACATCCTGAGGATTACCATTGACCACAAACTGATCTGTATACTGCGGCTACAAGAGGCTAGGAATCCTGCAGTGAATAACTTATTTCCTGATGGTGAAATGAAATGAAAATGAAATGAAAATGAAATGAAATGAAAATCGCTTATTGTCACAAGTAGGCTTCAAATGAAGTTACTGTGAAAAGTCCCTAGTCGCCACATTCCGGCGCCTGTTCGGGGAGGCTGGTGGTAACAAAGAATATAGATAAAAGCGAGCCAGTTGATGTAATATACTTGGATTCCAAAAAGAGTTCGATAGGGTACCACACAAAAGGCTACTTCATAAGAGCCCATGGTGGAAGGTGTGCGTTTATGTGTGGTGTGTGTAATATATTAGCATGAATGGAGGATTGGTCAACTGATAGACGGCAAAGATTTGGGATAAGAGGGGCATTTTCAGGATGGCAACCTGTAACTAGTGGCGTGCCACAGGGATCAGTGATGGGGCCATAATTAGTTACAAAATATATTAATGACCCCGGGTCACTGTCCGTGGGGGGATTGCACATTCTCCACATGTCCATGTGGGTCTCACCCCCACAACCCAAAGATGAGCAGGGTAGGTGGATTGGACACGCTAATTTGCCTCTTAGTAAAAAGAAATATACATATTAATGACTTCAACGAGGACAGTGAATCTATTATTGCCAAGTTTGCGGTGACACAAAAATAGGTGGTATTGGAACTGATGAGTATGACAGAAAGTCGACAGGGGGATATATACAGGTCAGGTGAGTAGGCAAAAACTTGGCAGGTGGAAAATCACGTGGGAAAATGTTAACTATCCAATTTGCTAGGAAGCAAAAAAGGAGCTGAATATTATTTAAATGGAGAAAGACTGCAGAAAGCTGCGAACCAGAGAAGGTTCACTAGGCTGATCCTCGGTATAGAGAGATTTTCTTGTGTGTGGAGTAGGTTGGGTTTGTACTCACTAGATTTTAGAAGAATAAGAGGCAACCTTATTGAGACAAATAGCATTCTCAATGGGCTGGGAAGAGGGCTCGCCAGTCAGGAGTGTAATAGAATATTCTCCGCTTGCTTGGATGAGTGCAACTCCAACAACACACAAGCTCAACACCATCCAGCAGCTCACTTGACAGACACGCCATTCCATCTCCTCTGCCGCCATGTGTACCATCTACAAGATGCTCTGCCGTAATTCACCAAAACTCCTTAGGCAGCACCTTCCAAACCCATGACCTCTACCATCTAGGACAGAGGCAGCAGATACATGGGGAATTCCATAATGTGCAATTTCCCCTCCAAGTCACACGCCATCCTGACTTGGTAGGATATCGTCATTCCTTTACTGTCACTGGGTTAAAACTCAGGAACTCCCTCCCTCTTCTTCGCAGTATCTCGGAACTGATTTGCTTACACACTAAAAATGAGTTTTCAGGTGACTGAAAGACGTGCTGTTAAGTAATTTGGACGTTGTGAATTCTCCCTCAATGTACCCGAACAGGCACCGGAATGTGGCGACTTGGCTTTTCACAGTAACTTCATTGCAGTGTTAATGTCAGCCTACTTGTGACAATGAAGATTATTATTATTACTGAGGAGTCCAATGCAGGACCTCCAGTCTGTGTCACAGGTGAGGCAGGCAGTGGAGTGGGTGGGTGGGCTGCCTGGGTTACCACATGTTCCTTTCACTCTCGATGTTGGGCTCAGCTCGCTCTCGGTGATTAAACTGGAGGTGTTTAGCTTCTTCCCGGATGCTTTTCCTCCACTTCAGACGGTCTTCAGCCAGGATTCCCCGGTCTCGGTGGGAATGTTGTACTTTTCAAGGAGGTTTTGAGGGTGTCCTTGAAGCATTTCCTCTGCCCTCCTGCGGCTCGCTTGCCATGTCGATACTCTGAGTAGAGCGCTCGTTTCGGGAGTCTCGTGTCAGGCACGTGGATGATGTGATCCACCCAGCAGAGCTGATGGAGCGTGGTCAATGTTTCGATGCTGGCCTGAGTGGGAACACTGATGATATGCCCATCCTGCCAATGGGTATTCAGGATCTGGCAGAGCCAGCACTGCTGGTACTTCTCCAGGGTTCTGACCTGCCTACTGTGCATAGTCCACGTCTCGGGGTCATATAGGAGGGTGGGTATCACTGCTGCTCTGTAGACCATGAGTTGTGTTGGGTCGGAGGTTCTGGTCTTCAAACACACTCTTCCTCAGGCGACCGAAGGCTGTGCTGGCACACTGTAGGCAATGTTGAAACTCAACGTCGACCTTTACTGACAGCAGACTCCTGCAGTATGGAAAGATCTTTTCTTGTTGATGGTGTTGATGATGGCTTGGAGCTCTATCTCCGTGTGCCCTCAGAAGCAGGCATCACCTGCACAATGGGGTTCAATGACAAGGACGGCATGACCATGGATCTGGGCTTGGGCGGTTGGAGGTTGAACAGGTTCCCATTTGCTCTGTAGTTTAGTTTCATTCCAGCAGCGAACTGGCTGAGGGAGATATGGAGCACTGCAGCAAGGAAGATCAAATAGAGCTTCACTGCGAAGACACTGTCTGAACGCTAATTGGGTCCATGGTGAATCTGTTGGTCAGGGTCAAGACCTGCCTCTCAGCAGGCGGAGAGGATGGTAACAAACGTTTGGGGGGCAGCAGGATGCTCCTTAGTCCCTTGTGGTTAAGTGTGAAAGGCCTTTGTGAGGTCAAAGAAGGCCATGTACAAGGGCTGGTGCTGTTCTCTGCCGTCATTTTGTAATTGCTGCACGGTGAGGGTCATGTCCGTTGTGCCCCTTAGTGGGCGGAACCCGCACTGTGACTCTGGGAGGAGCTCTTTAGCCACAGGGAGAAGGCAATTAAGGAGGACTCCATGGAACAGAAACTTCAGATACGAGGATAGATTGGGGAGGTTGGGACTGTTCTCCTTGGAGAGAAGAAAGAAAAGGGGAGATTTAATGGAGATGTTCAAAATCATGATGCGGTGGACAGAGTGGACAGGAGAAACTGTTGAGCTCATCAAGGATCAAAAGTGATCCCACACGTGTCATTCGGGTCTGGAATTCCCTACCGATAAGTATGGTGGAAGCAAGTTCTATCGAGGCATTCTAGAGGGCATTAGCTGAATATTTAGATAAAAGCAATGTGCAGATATATGGGGAATAGGCAGGAGAATGGCATTAAGTCAAAATGCTCGTTTGGACACAATCTTAGACTAAAGGGACGATCCTTTAAAACAGAGATGAGGAGGAATTCCTTCAGCCAGAGAATCTGTGGAACTCTGCCTCAGAAGGCTGTGGAGGCCAAATCACTGAGTGTCTTTAAGACAGAGATAGATAGGGTCTTGATTAATAAGGGGATCAGGGGTTATGGGGAGAAGGCAGGAGAATGGGGATGAGAAAATATCAGCCATGATTGAATGGCGGAGCAGACCCAATGGGCCGAGTGGCCTAATTCTGCTCCTATGTCTTATGGCCAAATGGTCTCCTTCTTGCGCCATAACAATTGGGTTACTCTTGCGATGGCCTTCCCTATGGCCAATAGTCAGAAAATTCCTCTGTAGTTACTCCAGTCGGACTTTTCACCTTTCTCTAAGATAGTGACGATTAGGGTCTCTCGGATATCTCCTGGCATGTTCTCCTACTTCCAGATGAGGGAAAGAAATGAAATGAAATGAAATGAAAATGAAATGAAATGA
This sequence comes from Scyliorhinus canicula, assembly GCF_902713615.1. NCBI lineage: Eukaryota > Metazoa > Chordata > Chondrichthyes > Carcharhiniformes > Scyliorhinidae > Scyliorhinus > Scyliorhinus canicula. Next base: position 160,858,689 of record NC_052158.1, read on the forward strand.
AAATCGCTTATTGTCACGAGTGGGCTTCAATGAAGTTACTGTGAAAAGCCCCTAGTCGCCACAGTGCTTCGCCATGTGATAGTGCTTCAGCTGTAATTCCGGTAGCTTTAGTAGCTTAAGGGGCTGGTTTAGAACAGGGATAAATAGCTGGCTTTTAAAGCAGGTCAACAGCGCGGGTTCAATTCCCGGACCAACCTTCCCAAACAGGCGCCGGAATGTGGCGACTAGGGGCTTTTCACAGTAACTTCATTGAAGCCTACTCGTGACAATAAGCGATCTTCATTTGATTTTTCATTTCTGTACTTTGTGGTTCTTTAGCTGTTGGATGGCCTTTCCTACCTCGAGCCGGGTTGGGGCTGTGGTGAGATAATGGTGGGTAGCATGCTGCGGGATGGAGTTGATGACACTCGTGTTGAAGACAGTGTGAGTGTCTCGGTTAAGGAGGTCTTCTAAGTGCTTCTTCCAGTGACCACTGAATGTCTCTCTGATCTTGGTCAGCAGTGGGGTGGGGCTTTGGCTCCAGAGGAGATCATGACTGCGCGAAAGAAACATTGAGCATCAAGGCTGTTGGCTAACTGCTGGATCTCCTGCGCGTTTCTCCAGCTGCCATCGGGCTTTTTATTGGGCCTCATCCTTCTGTAGAGCTGCTTTCCTGCTGTTTCAGGTTCAGGAAAGCCGTGCCCTTGCGCCTCACTGGCTCCTGGACACCCTGGCCATTCTCACCGCACCATTCTTGGTGTTTTCTGGTTGACCGACCAAGCGTCTCTTCACAGTGGCTGATAGTGGAGGTATTTGAGGACAGACCAGGCAACTGTGGACTCTGCATCTCTGGTTCAATAGGAGACATCAGGTTGGCAGTGAGGCGTTGGCTGAATAGGGCTCCCGAATCAGGGTCTTTGAGTGCCTCAGAGTTGTTCCTGCTGCATTTTTGGGGCTACATGGATGCTGATCACAGAGCGGATTAGGCGGAAGTCCATCCCGCAATAGTTGGCTCCTGCCATTGCGCGAGTGATACGCATGTCCTCGTGCTCTCTCATTCAGATGATGATCTAGTCGGTCAGGCGCTAATGCTTGGAGCGAGTGTGTACCATGAGGCCTTGTACTTGTCTCTCTGACAGAACTCCCTCCCCAGCAGCACTGGAATGTCCCTGCGCCACGTGGATTGCAGTGGTTCAAGGAGGCAGCTCACTAACAACTTCTTATGGGCAATAAAATGCTGACTCAGCCAGTGGCATCCACATAATATGAAAGAGTAAAAAAAACTCTCGTGTCTCCCAAAGATACCTCATAAGGTAAGATACCGCATAAGGGGCTGGTTTAGCCCAGGGCTAAATCACTGGCTTTTAAAGCAGACCAAGGCAGGCCAGCAGCACGGTTCATTCCCGTACCAGGCTCCGGAATGTGGTGACTAGGGGCTTTTCACAGTAACTTCATTTGAAGCTTACTTGTGACAATAAGCGATTTTCATTTCATTCCATTCATTTTTCATTTCATAGCACAGTGGTTAGCACTGTAGCTTCACAGCTTGGGTCACTGTCTGTGCGGAGTCTGCACGTTCTCCCCGTGTCTGGGTGGGTTTCCTCCGGGTGCTCCGGTTTCCTCCCACAGTCCCGAAAGACGTGCTGTTAGGTGATTTGGACATTCTGAATTCTCCCTCTGTGTGCCCGAACAGGGGGAGGGAGTGTGGCGACTACGGGCTTTTCACAGTAACTACATTGCAGTGTTAATGTAAGCCTACTTGTGACAGTAATGAAGATTATTATTATTACTCTTCCAGCCGGAATGAGCGGAGCTTCCACACTAAACAGTACATGATATGAATGTATTTTTTCCTTGTTGCACAGCTGAATGTACCTAAACTGTCCAGAATGTTTTCACCAATAGGGGAACATAAATCATAATAGCCCCCAGCCAGACCTGGACATTACACACCCTGTACAGAAAGTTAAACTCCACCTTTATTTATTCTCTACATTTTGCATTATATAAAAGTACCTACTGTCAAGCAGCAAGACCTGGACAAACTTTACTCAGCAAAGAAATTATTCTACTGAGTGTACACAGCTCGTGATCAGGCACCATTGATAAATCATCAAGGGGTTTTACAGACAATTCAAAGGGTTTTTGTGAAAGTTTGTGTGCCAAGGTGCAAGTGTGGTATAAATCTTGGACGAGAACAGGACATGTTAATTTTCATGATACTGCTCAGTGAATGCTACAGTAAAACAATCAAAAAATTAGTATCCGCAGCATTTACCTAGCCTGCTATTCGCTCCATCTATAATTACACACAGTGATCGGGGCCAGTCACAGTTATTCTATCACAATTGGAATTACAGAAGATAGTTTTATTGCAGAACATGACACTTTCATAAGATTAGTTCCGTCAGAAATACCATCGCACAGGAGAGACAGAGAGCACACAATATACTGTACTAGTCGCTGACCACTTCTCCACAATAGGCCAGTCACTGGAAACAATAACGCCTCCACCACCCCTCCCCCCACAACTCCAGGCCAGCCGCTCAGCATTTTATCCACAATCCCTGGATTGGCTGCTGATATCTCAGCCCCGAACTCCCGTTACGGCCGCTGTGTCCGAGCCCCCGGTCCAGCCGCCGCGCCCGTGCTCCCGGTCCGGCCGCCGACCCCGTGCTCCCGGTCCGGCCGCCGCACCCGAGCTCCCGGTCCGCCCGCCGCGCCCGAGCTCCCGGTCCGGCCCCGGAGCTGCCGATCCGCCCGCTGCGCTCGAGCTCCCGGTCCGGCCGCCGTGCCCGAGCTCCCGGTCCGGCCCCGGAGCTGCCGATCCACCCGCTGCGCCCGAGCCCCCGGTCCGCCTGCTGCGCCCGAGCTCCCGAGCTCCCGGTCCGGCCGCCGCGCCCGAGCTCCCGGTCCGGCCGCCGCGCCCGAGCTCCCGGTCCGGCCGCCGCGCCCGAGCTCCCGGTCCGGCCGCCGCGCCCGAGCTCCAAATCCGCCCGCCGCGCCCGAGCTCCCGGTCCGGCCGCCGCGCCCGAGCTCCAAATCCGCCCGCCGCGCCCGAGCTCCCCGTCCGGCCCCGGAGCTGCCGATCCTCCCGGTCCGCCCGAGCTCCCGGTCCGCCCGCCGCGCCCGAACTCCCGGTCCGCCCGCCGCGCCCGAGCTCCCGGTCCGCCCGCCGTGCCCGAGCCCCCGGTCCACCCGCTGCGCCCGAGCTCCCGGTCCGCTCGAGCCCCCGGTCCACCCGAGCTCCCGGTCCGCCCGCTGTGCCCGAGCTCCCGGTCCGCCCGCTGCAGCAGAGCTTCCGGTCCGGCTGCTGCGCCCGAGCTCCCGGTCCGCCCGCCGTGCCCGAGCCCCCGGTCCACCCGCTGCGCCCGAGCTCCCGGTCCGCTCGAGCCCCCGGTCCACCCGAGCTCCCGGTCCGCCCGCTGTGCCCGAGCTCCCGGTCCGCCCGCTGCAGCAGAGCTTCCGGTCCGGCTGCTGCGCCCGAGCTCCCGGTCTGCCCGCTGTGCCCGAGCCCCTGGTCCACCCGAGCTCCCGGTCCGAGCTCCCGGTCCGCCCGCTGTGCCCGAGCTCCCGGTCTGGCCGCTGCGCCCGAGCTCCCGGTCCGGTTGCTGTGCCCGAGCTCCTGGTCCGGCTGCTGTGCCCGAGCTCCCGGTCTGGCCGCTGTGTCCGAGATCCCGGTCCGCCCGCTGTGTCCGAACTCCCGGTCCGGTCCGCCCGCTGTGCCCGAGCTCCCGGTCTAGTCCGCCCGCCGCGCCCGATCTCCCGGTCCGGCTGCTGTGCCCGTCCTCCCGCTGTGCCCGAGCTCCCGGTCCGACTGCTGTGTCCGAGCTCCCGGTCCGCCCGCTGCGCCCCGGCCGCCCGCTGTGCCCAAGCTCCCGGTCCAGTCCGCTGTGCCCAAGCTCCCGGTCCAGTCCGCTGTGCCCAAGCTCCCGGTCCAGTCCGCTGTGTCCAAGCTCCCGGTCCGGCTGCTGCGCCCGTCCTCCCGGTCCTCCCGGTCCCCCCGCCGTGCCCGAGCTCCCGGTCCAGTCCGCCCGCCGCGCCCGAGCTCCCGGTCCGCCCGCCGCGCCCGAGCTCCCGGTCCAGTCCGCCCGCCGCGCCCGAGCTCCCGGTCCGGTTGCTGTGCCCGAGCTCCCGGTCCGGCCGCTGTGTCCGAACTCCCGGTCCGGTCCGCCCGCTGTGCCCGAGCTCCCGGTCCAGTCCGCCCGCCGCGCCCGAGCTCCCGGTCCAGTCCGCCCGCCGCGCCCGAGCTCCCGGTCCGGTCCGCCCGCCGCGCCCGAGCTCCCGGTCCGCCCGCCGCGCCCGAGCTCCCGGTCCGGTTGCTGTGCCCGAGCTCCCGGTCCGGCTGCTGCGCCCGAGCTCCCGGTCCGCCCGCTGTGTCCGAACTCCCGGTCCGGTCCGCCCGCTGTGCCCGAGCTCCCGGTCTAGTCCGCCCGCCGCGCCCGAGCTCCCGGTCCGGCTGCTGCGCCCATCCTCCCGCTGCGCCCGAGCTCCCGGTCCGCCCGAGCTCCCGGTCCGGCTGCTGTGCCCGAGTACCCGGTCGGGGCGGGTCGAGAGAGGGGACAGGCAGGGGAGCGGGCGGGTGGGTGAGAGCGCGCATGGATGAAAGCACCTGCGGGGAGTGCATGCACAGGAGATAGAGTGTTGGGAGGGAGAGTGCAAGCAGCAGAGAGAGAGCTTAATGGGTACAAAGAGATGGGCTGCTTTAGCACACTGGGCTAAATCGCTGGCTTTGAAAGCAGACAAAGGCAGGCCAGCAGCACGGTTCAATTCCCGTACCAGCCTCCCCGAACAGGCGCCGGAATGTGGTGACTAGGGACTTTTCACAGTAACTTCATTTGAAGCCTACTTGTGACAATAAGCAAATTTCATTTCATTTCATTTCAAGACCGTTGGTATTTTAAAAACATTGTTCTGCTGAAATGACTTACAATGGTGAAAACCATAATTACAGTGAACCAAGAGACTAAGTGATCATCATCTCTAGGGACCTGTACTCACCCACATTGGGTCTAGGGGCTCCATATCCTGCATGCGTACCACATCCATGCTGATCTCGATTCTATTGCCTGGTACCCCCTCATGTGGTTCATCACTGAAGGACAGGTCAATTGGCTGGACATTTAAAACAGGGCTGCAAAACACAAATGAATGATTATGTTAGGATAAAACTTTCACGTGCATACTCTCACCCGCCTGAAAATGCAAAACGTTTTTCCAAGGTCTCTATGTTCTCCAGAAAGTTAGCACAGGCATCTGAAAAGCTGCCTGGAGGGTCACAAGTTTACCCTCACAACAAACAACAGATTTACATATTACAAAAGATAGTAGAACATGGATAAGCATGATTTAAGCACACAGGGCTAAATCGCTGGCTTTTAAAGCAGACCAAGGCAGGCCAGCAGCACGGTTCAATACCCGTACCAGCCTCCCCGAACAGGGGCCGGAACGTGGCGACTCGGGGCTTTTCACAGTAACTTCATTTGAACTTGTGACAATAAGCGATTTTCATTTCATTTAACCTGGCACATTATAACTTGAACATGGAGCCAATGTGTACGTGTATCTGACCAACCTCCCATTCTCATCTTAAGTAGAAAGGATGTCCATTTTAATTTCAATTTCCATAACCTCAGGATCCCCCAAGCAACTTCAGCCAGCTGTAGTCACTGCTGTAATGTAGAAATCGTGGCAGTCAATTTACAAACATATGAGAGTAGGCCACACGGCCCAGAGTCTACTCTGCTATTCAATAAGATCATGGCTGATCCCATTTCAACATCAACTCCACATTTCCACCTACCAGAGAACTTTTCACTCCCTTTGATTATTCAGAATCTATCAGTATAATTTTAAAAACATTCACTAACTCCTTTCCTCAAACAGCAGTGGAAGCGGAGTTCCAGAGACTCAACCTGCAGGGAGAAAATTACCCCTCATCTCTGTCCCAAATGGGTGACCTCTTCTTTATTTATTTTTTAATATACATTTAGAGTACCCAATTATTTTTCTTTTCCAATTAAGGGGCAATTTAGCGTGGCCAATCCACGTAACCAGCACATCGCTGAGTTGTGGGGGTGAAACCCACGCAGACACGGGGAGAATGTGCAAACTCCACACAGATAGTGACCCAGGGCTGGGATTCAAACCCGCATCCTCAGTGCCGCAGTCCCAGTGCTAACCACTGAGCCACATGCCGCCCCATTATTTTTAAACTAAATCTCCCACAAGAGGAAACAACCTCACCACATCCACCCTGTCAATACCCCTCAGGATCAGAAAGGTTTCAATCAAGTTGTTTCTCACTCTAAACTCCAGCGGACACAAACCCAGCCTGTCCAACCTTTCCTCATATAACCCGCCCATTCCAGGTACCAGTTTCGTAAACCTTCTCTGAACTACAACCGATGCATTAACATCCTTCCTTAAATAAGGAGACCAATACTGTACAGAGTGCCACAGATGTGGTCTCTCCCACCCAGGGCCGGGATTGAATCCGGGACCTCGGCACAGTGAGGCAGCAGTGCTATCCAACAACAATGAGATAATGACCAGATGATCCGTTTCCTTAATATTAACTGACGGATAAATATCGGCCAGGACTCTGGGAAGAACTCGCCCTGCTCTTCTTCAAAGCGGTAGATCTTTTACATCTGCCTTTGATAGCAGATGGGACATCGGTTTAACATCCAACTTGAAAGGTGGCCAGTGTTCCATCAGTACTGCGTTGGAGTATCAGTTTAGATTTTGTGCTGAAGAATGGGACTTGAACCCACAGCCTCAGAGGTGAGGGTGCTTCCCACTGATCCAAGTCAGACACTTCAAGACTGACCCAGATGCAGAACTGCGCACAAATGATACACAGATAGTCATAACTGTGCAAAAAGCGTAGCCTCCTGCAAATGGAGTAAGTAGTAATGTGATCTAACCGCAGCAGGGGAAAATTACTTTCATCTTGACTTGAAATGTCAGCCGGGCTTCCGGATTGGATTGTAAATTATGACAGGCTTCCTAATATCAGCCAGTATTACTTGCTCACTCTTGTGAAATTCTCATGTAAAATGTTAGAATTAAAATATCACCCTGCAGCAGGCTGTGAAACAGATATGGTGACTTCTGGCACATGGGGGGTGTGGTGGGAGGTGGAAGGGGTTTCCCTTCACCACATTAGGATTTTTCTGCTCAGAGTCCCTGTTCTGGTCTTGTCCAGGTTCCACTGTGTATTAAATAAAATGAAAAAAAAATTCTTAAACATCAGTCATGGGAATAAACTTTATCTGAAACCTTTATGGAGAAACCATCCGAGAGAGAGACCCATCCGAGAGAGAGACCCATCCGAGAGAGAGACCCATCCGAGAGAGAGACCCATCCGAGAGAGATCCTTCTGAGAGACCCATCTGAGAGAGAGACCCATCCGAGAGAGAGACCCATCCGAGAGAGAGACCCATCCGAGAGAGAGACCCATCTGAGAGAGATCCACCTGAGAGACCCATCTGAGAGAGACCTATCCGAGAGAGACCCATCTGAGAGAGATCCTTCTGAGAGACCCATCTGAGAGAGAGACCCATCCGAGAGAGAGACCCATCCGAGAGAGACCCATCTGAGAGAGATCCACCTGAGAGACCCATCCGAGAGAGACCCATCCGAGAGAGAGACCCATCCGAGAGTGACCCATCCGAGAGAGAGATCCATCCGAGAGCGACCTATCCGAGAGAGCGACCCATCCGAGAGAGCGACCCATCCGAGAGAGAGACCCATCCGAGAGTGACCCATCCGAGAGAGAGATCCATCCGAGAGCGACCTATCCGAGAGAGCGACCCATCCGAGAGAGCGACCTATCCGAGAGAGAGACCCATCCGAGAGAGACCTATCCGAGAGAGAGACCCATCCGAGAGAGCGACCCATCCGAGAGAGACCTATCCGAGAGAGAGAGACCCATCCGAGAGAGCGACCCATCCGAGAGAGAGACGATCTGAGAGAGAGACCTATCCGAGAGACAGACCTATCCGAGACAGTGACCCATCCGAGAGACAGACCTATCCGAGAGAGAGACTCATCCGAGAGAGAGACCTATCCGAGAGAGAGACCCGTCCGAGAGAGACCTATCCGAGAGAGAGACCCGTCCGAGAGAGACCCATCCGAGAGAGAGACCCATCCGAGAGAGAGACCCATCCGAGAGAGAGACCCATCCGAGAGAGAGACCCATCCGAGAGAGAGACCCATCCGAGAGAGACCTATCCGAGAGAGAGACCCATCCGAGAGAGAGACCCATCTGAGAGAGATCCACCTGAGAGACCCATCCGAGAGAGACCCATCCGAGAGAGAGACCCATCCGAGAGAGATCCATCCGAGAGAGAGATCCATCCGAGAGCGACCTATCCGAGAGAGCGACCCATCCGAGAGAGCGACCCATCCGAGAGAGACCCATCCGAGAGAGACCCATCCGAGAGAGAGACCCATCCGAGAGAGATCCTTCTGAGAGACCCATCTGAGAGAGAGACCCATCCGAGAGAGAGACCCATCCGAGAGAGAGACCCATCCGAGAGAGAGACCCATCTGAGAGAGATCCACCTGAGAGACCCATCTGAGAGAGAGACCTATCCGAGAGAGACCCATCTGAGAGAGAGACCCATCCGAGAGAGAGACCCATCCGAGAGAGACCCATCTGAGAGAGATCCACCTGAGAGACCCATCCGAGAGAGACCCATCCGAGAGAGAGACCCATCCGAGAGTGACCCATCCGAGAGAGAGACCCGTCCGAGAGAGAGACCCATCCGAGAGTGACCCATCCGAGAGAGAGATCCATCCGAGAGCGACCTATCCGAGAGAGCGACCCATCCGAGAGAGCGACCCATCCGAGAGAGCGACCTATCCGAGAGAGAGACCCATCCGAGAGAGACCTATCCGAGAGAGAGACCCATCCGAGAGAGCGACCCATCCGAGAGAGAGACCCATCCGAGAGAGAGACCCATCCGAGAGAGAGACCCATCCGAGAGAGAGACCTATCCGAGAGAGAGACCCATCCGAGAGAGAGACCCATCCGAGAGAGCGACCCATCCGAGAGAGCGACCCATCCGAGAGAGCGACCCATCCGAGAGAGCGACCCATCCGAGAGAGCGACCCATCCGAGAGAGCGACCCATCCGAGAGAGAGACGATCTGAGAGAGAGACCTATCCGAGAGACAGACCTATCCGAGACAGAGACCCATCCGAGAGAGAGACCTATCCGAGAGAGAGACTCATCCGAGAGAGAGACCTATCCGAGAGAGAGACCCGTCCGAGAGAGAGACCGATCGGAGAGAGAGACCGATCGGAGAGAGAGACCGATCGGAGAGAGAGACCCATCCGAGAGAGAGACCCATCCGAGAGAGACCCATCCGAGAGAGAGACCCATCCGAGAGAGACCTATCCGAGAGAGAGACCTATCCGAGAGAGCGACCTATCCGAGACAGAGACCCATCCGAGAGAGACCCATCCGAGAGAGAGACCCATCCGAGAGAGAGACCTATCTGAGAGAGACCTGTTGATGAAGTTAGTCTCTGCTATTAGGTCTTGTAGGTTTCTCTCTTTTTTCTTTTGGTTTCTATCAGCAGCAAGTGACTGAACAGGCTCTGGTGATCTTTCCAGATTTTATGTATGGGGGTTTGCCTGCAGCCACCCCCGCAGATACCAACAACATCCAAGAGGCTGGACAAAGCAGGCAAGGGGCTCCAGGACCCTGTCCAAGAAAACACAGGGTGCCATCCAGGCACCACAGGTTTGCCAGAGTCTGTCCAGATAGCTACAGTCTCTGAAGGATCACTGCAGATATCCATAATCTCCATAGGACACTCTCCACATGAAATTAAATCTCTTCAGTTAATGCAGATATATCTCCCCTCAGGAGTCTCCTCTCCCCAGACACGCTACAAGTACAGGAACCTGGGACATAAACGCTCAAAACCTTGACCCATTCCACATGGTTTATTTTATCATACCATAAACCCAAAGATTTCCCACATCATTCAGTTAACATGGGTTAAAAACACCCAACAAAGAACACTGGCAGAGAATGGAAACCTATTTGTTATTGGGATATGGGTAACTTAGTCCAATCCGATTTGCGGCAGCGGGGTTTTTTTGCGAGTCCTGATGCTGACGGTGCTTTTCATCTCTCCTCTGCTTCATTTGCCAATGATCTTATATCTGTGCCCTTTGATTACTGCCCCCCCCCCCCACCAGCCCCCAGCCAGGGGGAACAGCTTCACCCTATGATCTCCAATCAAACCCCTCACTTTTTTGAAAACCCATTAAATTTATTCATCACCACGCTTACTCGTACAAAACGTATTAGATAAAGAAGTCGAGGATGCAACTGAGCAAAGGAACAATGGTAAAAGTCGAAATCACAATCGTGTACGACTTGGATTGGAACCTGAAGCTGATGGTGTTCACTTTCAATCCTCAAACACTAATGGTGGAGGAGTTGGAAATGGCCCTGTTAGGATCTCGAACGACAACCCAACTATTGGTAATTTGTAAAACTGGGGGAGGAAATGTTACTGTACCACAGGAGTGATAACACTGACTAATAGGTATCTTATATGTTAAAAATGTAAACACAGAATTAATCACATTAGCAACAAGGAAACAGCTTGAAAGCAAGAGTTACAGCAGTTCTGAAGTAGAAGAAGAAACCTCATTACATCCTAAACCTGCCACTATATTCCAATTAAGTAAACCAAAATATATGAAATACTGTTCATGAATAAAGTTTTCAAACATTAATTTAAAGTACCCAATTCTCTTTCTCCAATTAAGGGGCAATTTATCATGGCCAATCCACCTACCCTGCACATCTTTTTGGGTTGTGGAGATGAGACCCACACAGACACGGGGAGAATGTGCAAAATCCACACAGATAGTGACCTGAGGTCAGGATCGAACCCGGGTCCTCAGCACCGTGAGGCAGCAGTGCCAACCACTGTGCCACCATGCTGCCATGAATAAAGTTATGATGTGGAGATGCCGGCGTTGGACTGGGGTGAGCACAGTAAGAAGTCTTACAACACCAGGTTAAAGTCCAACAGGTTTGCTTCAGGTGAGGAAGGAGCTGCGCTCCAAAAGCTAGTGTTTGGAACAAACCTGTTGGACTTTAACCTGGTGTTGTAAAGACTTCTTACTATGAATAAAGTTAACAACCAGGTTTTCACTTGTTTTGCTCTATGCAGAACCTTTGGAGAGAGAAACCTTTCAGGACCAAACTGAAACACCAACATTAGGATTAGTGTTCTGAAATCAACCAACTCTTCAGACAGACCTGGCCCCTCCCATTAACGACATCATCTGCACCCAAAGCACAAGGTATTCTTTTGTTTCTTCGTACAAGATGTCCCTTGACTGGTTTCTCCAGGACCAAACAGTCATCCGAGGCCGGAATTAAACCCGGGACCCTGGACCTGTGAGGCAGCAATGCTACCCACTGTACCACCCCAAGTTTTAGTAATCCGCCCAGGTTTTAATAGCATTACTTCAAAACATATAAAATATGACAATTTCTTACATTCATCACAGTACTAATGCAACAGACCAAGAAACAGTTGAGTGCTTGTTTGATTTGGCAGTAACATATTTCTGTGACATACAAATGACCTGCCTTGCTGCGGACTGGCAATGGCTACTTCATGAATGGAGAAGTTGTGAATGGAGCTGAACACTGAAATCATAAACAAACAGCTTTACTCCTGACCTCATGACAGAAGGCAGGAAAGTCAAAACAAACTTCAGAATGAGAATGATCATGAGTATCACAGATTTGTGAATTTTATAGCTATGTTCAGTAACATTTACCAGAAACTATAAGGAATTTCAATTGATTTTTGGCTCAAAGGATGAGTCCTGCAGAAAGTCTCATATTTAGCACATTGCCATCAAGTCAAAGAGAGAGCAATGTTGCTAATCCCATCATCACTCAATACAAAGCCAGCAACCGCTCCAAACTTCAGCCAAAGCATTCTATAAACAGCTAGCAAAATTAATGATTGAGACTTTTTGGGAAATGCCATTTGGGAACAGTTTTGCTGCTCTGTGGAGAAGTACGGAAGACTTTAACGTGTAACCAGCTTACAGGCCTACATTTCAATTATAAAAATGTATAAATTGGCAGCAGGGTAGCATGGTGGTTAGCATAAATGCTTCACAGCTCCAGGGTCCCAGGTTCGATTCCCGGCTGGGTCACTGTCTGTGCGGAGTCTGCACATCCTCCCCGTGTGTGCGTGGGTTTCCTCCGGGTGCTCCGGTTTCCTCCCACAGTCCAAAGATGTGTGGGTTAGGTGGATTGGCCATGCTAAATTGCCCGTACTGTCCTAAAAAAAGTAAGGTTAAGGGGGGGGTTGTTGGGTTACGGGTATAGGGTGGATACGTGGGTTTGAGTAGGGTGATCATTGCTCGGCACAACATTGAGGGCCGAAGGGCCTGTTCTGTGCTGTTCTATGTTCTATGTTCTAAAAGTAAATTAATGCGGATGCTGGAATCTGAAACAAAAACAGAAAATATTGGACAGTCTAAGTGGGTCTGACAGCCTCTGTGGTGAGAAAAGGGAGCTAACGTTAAAGCCTAGCTTTGACAAAGAGTCATCCAGACTCAAAATGTTAGCTCCCTTTTTCTCTCCACAGAGGCTGTCAGACCCGCTGAGATTCCATAGAATTTACAGTGTAGGAGGCCATTCGGTACATCGAGCCTGCACCGGCTCTTGGAAAGAGCAACCCCACTTAAGCCTTCACCCTATCCCCATAACCCAGTAACCCCACCAAACCTTTTTGGACACCAAAGGCAATTTATCATGGCCAATCCACCTAACCTGCACATCTTTGGACTGCGGAAGGAAACTGGAGCACCCGGAGGAAACCCACGCAGACACGGGGAGAACGTGCAGACTTCACACAGACAGTGACCCAAGCCGGGAATCGAACCTGGGACCCTGGAGCTGTGAAGCAACAGTGCTAAGCACTGTGCTACCGTGCAGCCCCTAAAGAGATTGTCCTACATTTCAATTAGTTCAGTTTCTCTACATATCATCTACTTTTGGCTGCACAATAGAAATTGCTGGAACAAGATGTCGTCATTTGGCCAAAACAGCAATCACTTTAACAACAAAACACATCCTGAGGCGCTTCACAGTAACCAGGTAAAATGGGCCTGGGCCAAAGAAAGAGATGTTAGAATGGAGGCAATGCAAAACTGACAGAGAAATCTGTGATGGAGTTTAAAAATTACGGTCAGAATGTAAAACTTCAAACATTGGAGAACAATAATGAAGATCAGCAAGACCAAGGTCGAGAGAGAAATGGGGCTCGCTTTGGACAGGATACAGGCAGCAGAGTTTGGAAGAGCTGACATTTGCAGAATGCTAGGATAGGAAACCAATCAAAAGAACAAAGTTTCAGGAGCAGTTGTTCTAAAGCAGACACTGAGGCGGGCCAGGGTGGGAGCGGGTGTTTTTTGTGGTAGAGAGGAAAGAGAATCAGAAGCATTGTTTGGGGTGGATAACAGAACACAAACATTTTGGATTCGCCTGAGCCAACCAAGGAAGATAATTAATTGGTGACGAGGATTTGGAAAGTACTACTTCCTCTTCACATCTGACTATCGATATGTAATGCCTAAATGATCGAGTAATTGTTTCAAAGTGCCAGTACAGTAACGTAATTCCAAGCTCGCTTTCACTGCGATATGGTGAAGGCTGATCAATGGGTCACACAAGTAAATTTAACAGTCTGGTTCTATCAAATCCTGCCAGAGAATAGATGTGGAACCCATTCAGCAATGGATAAAAGGGCAGAGCAACAGGCAAGGATGGGTTGGAAATATTCAAATGCCCCGGCTTGTCAGGAGAAAATCTTCCTTCTGCAGCAAAGAAAAAGGGGTAACTACAATCACACTTAGTCCGACATTCAGAGAACAGCTGAGAGGCCAGAGATTGCAGGAATGCTGGAAAAATAGCCAATTTACTTGGTGGTTATGACCACAGGTCTCTGCTATGAGTCAGGCTCCCTGCCACTGCATTCATAATTGATGTCAGTCCACCATAGATGCAAGTGGGAAATTCTATCCCTGATCTCAAATCCATCAGACGGGTAGCAGATCAGTAAAATGCAGACAAACAAACAATATGTAGAGCATCAAATTCCAAGAGAAACACAATGACTACATTATTCACCGTAGTAACAGCACTGACACATAAACACATTTCCACCTTCCCCAAGCAATTGAATATGAATCTAACCTGGGGCGCAGGATGTGAAATAACAAGAGAACAAATTAAAAATAAAATCACAACTTTAATCAAATTTAATCCAAAGTAAGACATCAACATGCACTGTGGCACAGTGGTTGGCACTGCTGCCTCACAGCTCCAGGGTCCCGGGTTCGATTCCCGGTTTGGGTCACTGTCTGCGTGGAGTTTGAACTTTCTCCCCATAACTGCGTGGGTTTCCTCCGGGTGCTCCGGTTTCCTCCCACGCCCAAAGATGTGCAGGTTAGGTGGATTGGCCATGCTAAATTGCCCTGAGTGTCCAAAACGTTATGTGGGGTTATTGGGTTACGGGGACAGGGTGGTGGTGTGGGCTTAAGTAGGGCACTCTTTCCATGGGTCAGTGCAGATTTGATGGGCCAAATGGACGACTTATGAACTGTAAATTCTATGTTCTATTCCAGAATTTTGCAGTGAGATTAAATGTTATTACATTTTACTTTTTTTGAAACACATGATGTTCTGATGGTGAATGCAGAGTCGCTGGACTCCAATTCTGAGACGCAAACTAGAGTCTGAACAAGGCCGTTCTCAAATGCAACTCAATGGAATTACTAGACTGATTCCTGGGGTGACAGGGCTGACATCCGAGGAGAGATTGTATTGGTTAGGATTGTATTCGCTAGAGTTCAGAAGAATGATGGGCAATCTCATAGAAACCTATAAAAGTCTAACAGAACTGGACAGGGTAGCTGCAGGAAGGATGTTCCTGAGGGTGGGTGTGTCCAGAACCAGGGATCACCGTCTGAGCATACGCCGTTGTTATAACCTGCCTGATTACTACTGGCTGGGGACTAATGGCAATCCCACAAAGGACACTGACTCAAATAACTTTGTGAATTACTCAAATTATCTACACGGAACAGTCATTGAGAGCAACAAGAAGAACAAAAACCACAAGAAGCAAACAGAAACAAGAACAACAGCAACAACAAAAACTACAAGCACAACAACAAAACTACAAGCAGGATAACAAAACTACAAGAACAACAACAAAAAACAATAACAAGAAGCATAACAAAGGCAACGACAGCAACAAGCACAACAAAAATAAGAACAACGGATACAACAAAGACAGAAATGACAAAAGCAACAACAATGAAACAACAACTTGTACGACATGGTACAACTCTGCACATGAAGGACAATGTAACAGCACAGCTCAAAACAACGGCAAGAGTACAAACATACCATGGCATGACAACGAATCTCACAAATTCACATTTGCTCCACTACAAACAAGCAAACCAGCTTTCAAGGCAGATGACATACAGAATCAATTCCGCAAACACGGAAAAAAGTCCACGTCAGACACCAAAGATGACATACAGAATCAATACCGCAAGCACAGGAAAAAGTCCAGGTCAGACAACAAAGTGATTCATCCATTCGAACACCTCATGATGACTTCTTGGTTACTTAAACACAAGAACACGGACAACTTTCGCAAAACAATGACAACATCAACATCATCACTTCAACAACAGAAGAAGAAAGCAGCTCAACCGAACAAACTCATAAAGATTGGACTCATACATTTTTTTATTAAGATTGGACTCAAATATTAATTGGCTTTGTATAATCAATATCAACACAACTTGCACATATCATCAATTACCTACCTGTTTTGTACAATTTTCTTTAACAAAGTACAGAAAATATGTAAAAAGAAAAAAGGGGGGATGTAGTGATATGCATCACTGTATATACAGAAGGTGTTACGGTAAATACACTACAACTACGTAACCACTAGAGGGTGCACCAGAGATGTTTATATACATCAACAAACAGGAAGTCGGCACTCTTCTCAGGAACGGCAGCTGGTGAGCAGCACAGGCGGGCAGCTCAGATGTAACATAGTATAAGCGCTGGAGAGAGAACAAACTCACAATAGAGCATCTACTTCAACTGCAAGACTACGAGCTTTATTCAGACACAAGGAATAATAGTCAGGATGGATTGGATTTGGATTAGTTTATTGTCACATGTACCGAGGTACAGTGAAAACTATTTTTCTGCGAGCAGCTCAATAGATCATTAAGTACATGAAAATAAAACAAAATAAAATAAAATACATAATAGGGCAACACAAGGTACACAATGTAACCACATAAACACCAGCATCAGATGAAGCATACATGGGTGTAGTGTTAATCAGGTCAGTCATAACATGATCTTCGGTCTGTGCGCATTCAGGACCCTGACCTTCCTGTTGCTTGCCATTTTAACGAAAGACCCTGCTCCCATGACCACATGTCTGCTCTTGGCCTGCTGCAATGTTCCAGTGAAGCGCAACGCAAACTGGAGGAACAATATCTCATCTTTCAACCTGAATATCGAATTCAACAACTTCAGATGATCAGCTCTACCCCACCTCGACCCATTTTTTTCATTTCATTTTAACTCTCTTTTACCATTTCTTACTTTCTTAAATATATTTAATTTCCCCCTCAATCTTATCCACCTTTCCTTCATTTTTCTCCTCTTTGCTTCCCCCTTCCCCTCCCCCCACATCTACAGTTCATCTTCTGATGTTAGTTTCCCTGCTGTTTGACCTTTCACATCCTTTGTCCTCTCTGGGGACTGCCATTAACACTCTTTCCCCTTGTATCTGTGGCCATTAGCACCCACTTTCCCTGGGTTTCTGTGGCTATGACTCATCTTTCATTCTCACTCCACAGTATAAATATTTCCCACTTTCTCTGTCTGTAGCTTTGACAAAGAGCCATCGGACTCATAAGAACATAAGATCTAGGAGCAGGAGTAGGCCATCTGGCCCCTCGAGCCTGCTCCGCCATTCAATGAGATCATGGCTGATCTTTTGTGGACTCAGCTCCACTTTCCGGCCCGAACACCATAACCCTTACTCCCTTTATTCTTCAAAAAACTATCTATCTTTACCTTAAAAACATTTAATGAAGGAGCCTCAACTGCTTCACTGGGCAAGGAATTCCATAGATTCACAACCCTTTGGGTGAAGAAGTTCCTCCTAAACTCAGTCCTAAATCTACTTCCCCTTATTTTGAGGCTATGTCCCCTAGTTCTGCTTTCACCCGCCAGTGGAAACAACCTGCCCGCATCTATCCTATCTATTCCCTTCATAATTTTAAATGTTTCTATAAGATCCCCCCTCATCCTTCTAAATTCCAACGAGTACAGTCCCAGTCTACTCAACCTCTCCTGATAATTCAACCCCTTCAGCTCTGGGATTAACCTAGTGAATCTCCTCTGCACACCCTCCAGTGCCAGTACATCCTTTCTCAAGTAAGGAGACCAAAACTGACCACAATACTCCAGGTGTGGCCTCACTAACACCTTATACAATTGCAACATAACCTCCCTAGTCTTAAACTCCATCCCTCTAGCAATGAAGGACAAAATTCCATTTGCCTTCTTAATTACCTGTTGCACCTGTAAACCAACTTTCTGTGACTCATGCACTAGCACACCCAGGTCTCTCAGAACAGCGGCATGCTTTAATATTTTATCGTTTAAATGATAATCCCGTTTGCTGTTATTCCTACCAAAATGGATAACCTCACATTTGTCAACATTGTATTTCATCTGCCAGACCCGAGCCCATTCACTTAACCTATCCAAATCCCTCTGCAGACTTCCAGTATCCTCTGCAATTTTCGCTTTACCACTCATCTTAGTGTCATCTGCAAACTTGGACACATTGCCCTTGGTCCCCAACTCCAAATCATCTATGTAAATTGTGAACAATTGTGAGCCCAATACGGATCCCTGAGGGACACCACTAACTACTGATTGCCAACCAGGGAAACACCCATTAATCCCCACTCTTTGCTTTCTATTAATTAACCAATCCTCTATCCATGCTACTACTTTACCCTTAATGCCATGCATCTTTATCTTATGCAGTAACCTTTTGTGTGGCACCTTGTCAAAGGCTTTCTGGAAATCCAGATATACCACATCCATCGGCTCCCCGTTATCTACTGCACTGGTAATGTCCACAAAAAATTCCACTAAATTAGTTAGGCACGACCTACCCTTTATGAACCCATGCTGTGTCTGCCCAATGGGACAATTTCTATCCAGATGCCTCGCTATTTCTTCCTTGATGATAGATTCCAGCATCTTCCCTACTACCGAAGTTAAGCTCACTGGCCTATAATTTCCTGCTCTCTGCCTACCTCCTTTTTTAAACAGTGGTGTCACGTTTGCTAATTTCCAATCCACCGGGACCACCCCAGAGTCTAGTGAATTTTGGTAAATCATCACTAGTGCATCTGCAATTTCCCTAGCCATCTCTGTTAGCACTCTGGGATGCATTCCATCAGGGCCAGGAGACTTGTCTACCTTTAGCCCCATTAGCTTGCCCATCACTACCTCCTTAGTGATAACAAACCTCTCAAGGTCCTCACCTGTCATAGCCTAATTTCTATCAGTCGCTGGCATGTTATTTGTGTCTTCCACTGTGAAGACCGACCCAAAAAACCTGCTCAGTTCCTCAGCCATTTCCTCATATCCCATTATTAAAACTCTCTTCTCATCCTCTAAAGGACCAATATTTACCTTAGCCACTCTTTTTTGTTTTATATATTTGTAAAAACTTTTACTGTCTGTTTTTATATTCTGAGCAAGTTTACTATCATACTCTATCTTACTCTTCTTTATAGCTTTTTTAGTAGCTTTCTGTTGCACCCTAAAGATTTCCCAGTCCTCTAGTCTCCCACCAATCTTTGCCACTTTATATGCTTTTTCCTTCAATTTAATATTCTCCCTTATTTCCTTAGATATCCACGGTCGATTTTCCCTCTTTCTACCGTCCTTCCTTTTTGTTGGTATAAACTTTTGCTGAGCACTGTGAAAAATCGCTTGGAAGGTTCTCCACTGTTCCTCAACTGCTCCACCATAAAGTCTTTGCTCCCAGTCTACCTTAGCTAGTTCTTCTCTCATCCCATTGTAATCTCCTTTGTTTAAACACAAAACACTCGTATTTGATTTTACTTTCTCACCCTCCATCTGTATTTTAAATTCCACCATATTGTGATTGCTCCTTCCGAGAGGATCCCTAACTATGAGATCATGAATCAATCCTGTCTCATTACACAGGACAAGATCTAGGACCGCTTGTTGCTTCGAAACGTTAGCTCTTTTCTCTTCCTACACATGCTGCCAGACCTGCTGAGATTTTGCAGATTTTTCTCTTTCGTTTCAGTCCATAAGAGGGTCATTTAGGAGTCTGGCAACAGTGGGGAAGAAGATATTTTTGACTCTGTTCGTGCGTGATCTCAGACTTTTGTATCTCCTGCCCGATGGAATAAGTTGGAAGAGTGAGTAGGCCGGGTGGGAGGGGTCTTTGATTATGCTGCCCACTTTCCCCAGGCAGCGGGAGGTGTAAATGGAGTCAATGGGTGGGAGGCAGGTTTGTGTGATGGACTGAGCTGTCTTCACAACTCAGTTTCTTGCGGTCTTGGGCTGAGCAGTTACCATACCAGGCTGTGATGCAGCCCGATAGGATGCTTTCTATAGTGCATCTGTAATAGTTGGTAAGAATTAATGTGGACATGCCGAATTTCCTTAGTTTCCTGAGGAAGTATAGGCGCTGTTATGCTTTCTTGGTGGTAGCATCGGCGTGAGTGGACCAGGACAGATTTTTGGTGATGTGCACCCCTAGGAATTTGAACCTGCTCACCATCTCCACCTCGGCCCCATTGATGCTGACAGGGGTGTGTACAGTACTTTGCTTCCTGAAGTCAATGACCAGCTCTTTAGTTTTGCTGGCATTGAGGGAGAGATTGTTGTTGTTACACCACTCCACTAGGTTCTCTATCTCCCTCCTGTATTCGGACTCGTCGTTATTAGAGATCCTGCCCACTATGGTCGTATCGTCAGCAAACTTGTAGGTGGAGTTGGAACCAAATTGTGCCACGCAGTCGTGTGTGTGTACAAGTAGTAAAGCAGGGGGCTAAGTACACAGCCTTGTGGGGCCCCGGCATTGAGGACTATTGTGGAGGAGGTGTTGGTGTTCATTCTTACTGATTGTGGTCTGTTGGTCAGAAAGTCGAGGATCCAGTTGCAGAGTGAGGAGCCAAATCCTAGGTTTGGAACTTTGATATGAGCTTGGCTGGGATTATGGTGTCGAAGGCAAAGCTGCAATCAATAAATAGGAGTCTGATGTAGGAGTCCTTGTTGTCAAGATGCTCTAGGGATGAGTGCAGGGCCAGGGAGCTGGCGTCTGCTGTGGATCGGTTGCGGCGGTATGCGAATTGCCGTGGATCAAGGCGTTCTGGGAGCATGGCGGTGATGTACTTCATGACCAACCTCTCGAATCACTTCATTACGACTTAAGTGAGGGCCACCGGACGGTAGTCATTGAGGCACATTGCCTGGTTCTTCTTTGGCATCGGTATGATAGTGGTCTTCTTGAAGCAGGTGGGGACCTCGGTGTGGAGTAGGGACAGGTTAAAGATGTTCGCGAACACATCTGCCAGCTGGTTCACGCAGGCTCCGAGTGCACGAAAAGGGATCCTGTCCGGACCCATCACCTTCCGACGGTTCACTTTCAGGAAAGCCGATCTGACTTCGGAAGCTGTGACGGTGGGTAAGGGTGAGTTATGGGCTGCTGGGGCACTCGACAGCGGATCGTCGGTTTCCTGCTCGAACCGAGCATAGAATGCATTGAGTTCATCGGGGAGGGATGCGCTGCTGCCAGAGATACTGCTCAGCTTCGCTTTGTAGCCCATTATGTTGTTTAGGCCTTGCCACAACCACCGAGAGTCTGTAAGGACTGAGTTTAGGAGGAACTTCTTCACCCAAAGGGTTGTGAATCTATGGAATTCCTTGCCCAGTGAAGCAGTCGAGGCTCCTTCATTAAATGTTTTTAAGGTAAAGATAGATAGTTTTTTGAAGAATAAAGGGATTAAGGGTTATGGTGTTCGGGCCAGAAAGTGTAGCTGAGTCCACAAAAGATCAGCCATGATCTCATTGAATGGCGGAGCAGGCTCGAGGGGCCAGATGGTCTACTCCTGCTCCTAGTTCTTATGTTCTTATGGAAGGCCTGTTACAGACTGTTACTGTAAATGCTAACCACAGATGGCAGTTACTGTAAATGTTACTCACAGTCTCAGTCTGGGTGATTGTTGCATTTCAAGTTGCTCAGTCTTCGGTTTGGATGGCTGTTACTGTAAATGTTACTCACCGTCTCAGTTGGGATGGCTGTTATTGTAATTGTTACTCACTGTCACAGTCTGGATGGCTGTTACTGTAATTGTTACTCATCATCTCAGTTTGGATGGCTGTTACTGTAATTGTTACTCACTCAGTCTGCTGGCTGTTAGTGATTGTTACTCACTGTCTCAGTCTGATGGCTGTTACTGTGATTGTTACTCACTGTCTCAGTCTGGATGGCTGTGACTGTAATTGTTACTGTCTCAGTCTGGATGGCTGTTCCTGTGATTGCTACTCACTGTCTCAGTCTAGATGGCTGTTACTGCAATTGTTACTGTCTCAGTCTTGATGGCTGTTACTGTAAATGTTACTCACTGTCTCAGTCTGGTTGGCTGTTACTGTAATTGTTACTCACTGTCTCAGTCTTGATGGCTGTTACTGTAATTGTTACTCACTGTCTCAGTCTGGATCGCTGTTACTGTAATTGTTACTCACCGTCTCAGTCTGGATGGCTGTTACTGTAATTGTTACTCACTGTCTCAGTCTGGATCGCTGTTACTGTAATTGTTACTCACCGTCTCAGTCTTGATGGCTGTTGCTATAATTGTTACTCACTGTCTCAGTCTGGATGGCTGTTACTGTAATTGTTACTGTCTCAGTCTGGATGGCTGTGACTGTAAATGTTACTCACTGTCTCAGTCTGGATGGCTGTTACTGTGATTGTTACTCACTGTCTCAGTCTTGATGGCTGTTACTGTAATTGTTACTGTCTCAATCTGGATGGCTGTTACTGTAAATGTTGTTCACTGTCTGAGTCTGGGTGGCTGTTACTGTAAATGTTACTCGCTGTCTCAGTCTGGATGGCTGTTACTGTAATTGTTACTCACTGTCTCAGTCTGGATGGCTGTTACTGTAATTGTTACTCACTGTCTCAGTCTGGATGGCTGTGACTGCAATTGTTACTCACTGTCTCAGACTAGATGGCTGTTACTGCAGTTGTTACTGTCTCAGTCTTGATGGCTGTTACTGTAATTGTTACTCACTGTCTCAGTCTGGATGGCTGTTACTGTAAATGTTACTCGCTGTCTCAGTCTGGATGGCTGTTACTGTAATTGTTACTCACTGTCTCAGTCTGGATGGCTGTGACTGTAATTGTTACTGTCTCAGTCTTGATGGCTGTTACTGTAATTGTTACTCGCTGTCTCACTCTGGATGGCTGTTACTGTAAATGTTACTCACTGTCTCAGTCTTGATGGCTGTTACTGTAAATGTTACTCACTGTCTCAGTCTGGATGGCTGTTACTGTAATTGTTATTTACCGTCTCAGTCTGGATGGCTGCTACTTTGCTGGCCCCATAAAACCAGCTGCAAAGATTTGCAGGTTATTGAGCAAGATGGGTTTGAAAAATATATTAATGTGTCATAGTGTCTTTACCGTAGAAATCACCCAACCAATTTCAGGAATTAAACGGTGAGCTGAGTTGCCCTGAATTTGGTTGATCTTTGCAGCTCTATAGGCTGCGATGCAGAAATGGTATTGCACTCTTCCTCATTCCATTTTGTTAAATTAAATTTGCATGTTTAGCAATTGTTGGTTAAGTATGTAGAAAGCAATGCTCGATAAGAGTGCAATTATCTTTTTAACAATGT
Source organism: Scyliorhinus canicula (assembly GCF_902713615.1). Lineage (NCBI taxonomy): Eukaryota > Metazoa > Chordata > Chondrichthyes > Carcharhiniformes > Scyliorhinidae > Scyliorhinus > Scyliorhinus canicula. The sequence goes on from NC_052158.1 coordinate 160,881,748, forward strand.
GATAATTATGAATGTGATGCCAGTCAACCTATTCAGCCCAGAATAGGAACCATTTCAAATTCACAGACAATTGTTACCAGACATTTTAAAAATCCTATTTTTACTTACTTTTCTTTTCAGTCTCTTAAAGCAACCTTCATTTCCCCCTCATCCTTTTGCACCTTATTGGTGTCTTTCACCCCATTCTGTCTTTCCCATTTCCCCAGACCGGCCTCCCCAAACAGGCGCCGGAATGTGGCGACTAGGGGCTTTTCACAGTAACTTCATTTAAGCCTACTTGTGACAATAAGCGATTATTATTATATCAATCCTACATCTTACTGATAGAAGGAGAAACAGTGCTGGTCCTGTCACATCACTGCTGCCCTGCTACCTTTGTCATGTCATGATTAGCTCACTATCAAAGTGAAAAAGATTGGAAGGTGAAGAGTGCAGAATGAGATGGAACTAGCGGCATGCATCACGACATGCCACACTTCAGCAAGACCGGCCCAATATGTTTGATGCAAACACACAAAACCATCTCCTTCTCCAAGTCACCTGTGTCCTTGTAAACATTAATCACTCACTGTGCCAATTCAAAGAGCTGTTTGAACCAATCCTGGTTAAGCAGGTCACTGGACTGAGAGTTCTGGGACATGTTGGAATGGCAACAGCTCTCCACCCACGAGAAATGAGCCGTTGGATCCACCAATCTGCAAGTGGAAGAAAAAACACAGAAAGAAAAGAAAACACATGAGGATTTACATTCAGAATTATTGTTTGCAGAATTTAATACAGACATCAGCTTTTACAGGGGCTCACTTGTACTCAGGCAACCCATTGAACACCACTGTTCTGCTCCACCAATAAAGTACGGTACAGGGGAGGGAGATGAAATCAAGTTTTCTGAAAGGCATTTTATTGCACCATTACATTTGCAGAAATGTGACCCTCACTCCCCCTTTCAGAGAGTGCCTGCTTGCTGACTTATTAATATCTACTAACATGCAGCAGAACCAGAGCCTCTTGCATCTCCTCTTCCCAACTGAGAGACTTATAGCAATCTTCAGCAGACATAAAACTGGCAACATCCCATACTCAGAATTGTTATGGATCAGGCGACCACCATTTGGCCCACAGTGTTTGTACCATCTCTCCAGCTGAGCATCATGTCTTAGTGCTATTCCCCGTATCCCTGAACAATATTTGGATAAAAACAATCACCTCATGCCCTCTTGAACGCCTCGTTTGAACCTGCCTCCACCACACCTCCAGGCCGTGCATTCCAGACCCTAACCACTCGCTGTGTGAGAAACTACTAATCCATCATTCAGCCAGCTTCATAGCCTTGTCGTCATTGTCGCTTTTATCCCATAGGCTACAACTTGCGGGCAAGCTTATTATGTTACACTTTCTCAATGCTCATACACAACCCATCTCATTACTCTCATCAAACTTCTTACTACAAGGAAAAATTCAATCAAGTTAGCTAAACTTTGTGCTCAGCAAACCCATGCTGACTTTCCGTATTTAGTCCACACTTTTCCAAATGATTGTTAAATGTTTTCCTAGATGATTGTTTCTAAAGGTTTACCCAATATCAATTGCTCTATATTTGCTGGATTTATCTTCAAATGCTGGGTCACTGTCTGTGCGGAGTTCTCCCCGTGTCCGCATGGGTTTCCTCCGGGTGATCCGGTTTCCTCCCACAGCCCAAAGATGTGCAGGTTAGGTGGATCGGCTATGCTAAATTACTCTTAGTGTCCAAAAAAAATGTTAGGAGGGGTTATTGGATTATGGGGATAGGGTGGAAGTGGGTCGATGCAGACTCGATGGGCCGAATGGCCTCCTTCTGCACTGTATGTTCTATGTCCTCAGCTCAGTTCTAAACGGCCTGCCCATTATTCTGAGACTGTATCCCCTAGCTCTACACTCCCCCAGCCAGCTGAAACATCCTCCCTGCATCCACCTTGAGCCCTGTAAGAATTTGTACATTTGAATGATATCACGTCTCATTCTTCTGAACAGGAGAAAATAAAGGCCCTGCCTCCTCAATCTCTCCTAATAGGGCAACCCCACTATCCCAAGAATCAGTCTAGGGTGTTCAGTAATGGGCTAAGAGACATTCCAATTAGTTGTCTCATTTATGTTAAGTATCCAATAATTGACACTGATTATGTAAAGGGGCTTCAGGTGGCCTTTGTGTCAGGTGATGTGATGTTAGAGTTTTGTGCAGAGTCTGTTAAAGTGAAAGGTGTTTGAGAAAAGGAGAACCTTTGATTCTTTATACAACAGCAGCTAAACGTCTAACATAGGGAATCTTTGCTGCACTCCCTTTACAGCAAGTATATCCTTCCTTAGATAAGGAGACCAAAACTGTAAACAGTATTGTGGGTGCAGTCTCTCCAAGTTTCTATATAATTGCAGCAAGACACCTTTGCTCCTGTACTCAAAATCCTCTTGCAATAAAGGCCAACATACCATTTGCTTTCCTAAATGTTTTCTGTACCTGCACGTTGGCTTTCAGTGAATGATAAACAATGACACAGAGCTTCCTTTGAACAGCAACATTTCCCAAACTCTCACCATTTAAGAAATTCTCTGCATTTCTGTTTTTTTCAGCAAAGAGAATAACATTTTTGCATATTATAATCCATCTGCCGGAGCACCTGGAGGAAATCCACGCAGACACGAGGAGAACGTCCAAATTCCACAGACAGTTACCGAAGACGGGAATCGAAACTGGCACCCCAGAGCTGTGAAGCAACAGCGCTAACCACACTGTGTTACCGTGCCGCCCACATTCACATATACTTTAATGTCATCAGCAAGCTTTGAAATATTACAATTAATCCCCACTTCCAAATCATTGATATAGAAACATAGAAAATAGGTGCAGGAGTAGGCCACTCGGCCCTTCGACTCTGCACCACCATTCAATATCATGGCTGATGGTGTAAATTCAGTATCCCACTCCTGCTTTCTCTCCATACCCCTTGATCCCTTTAGCCGCCAGGGCCATGTCCAGCTCCTTCTTGAATATTTCCAGCGAACTGGCCCCAACAGCTTCCTGTGGTAGAGAATCCCACAAGTTCACAACTCTCTGAGAGAAGAAGTTCTTCCTCATCTCAGTCCTGAACGGCTGACCCCTTATTCTTAGGCTGTGACCCCGAGTTCTGGATGTCCCCAACATCGGGAACATTCTTTCCACATCCAGCCTGTCCAGTCCCATCAGGATTTTATATGTTTCTATGAGATCCTCTCTCATTCTTCTAAACCCCAGTGAGTAAAAGCCCAGCCGATCCAGTCTTTCTCCATATGTCAGTGCTGTCATCCCAGGAATTAGTCTGGTGAACCTTCGCTGGACACCCTCAATAGCAGGAATGTCCTTCCCCAAACTAGGAGACCAAAACTACACACAATACTCAAGGTGTGGTCTCACCAAGACCCTGTATAACTGCAGCAAGACATCCCTACTCCTATACTCAAATCCTCTCGCTGTGAAAGCCAGCATGCCATTAGCTTCCCTCACCGCCTGCTGTACCCGCATGCCAACCTTCAGCGACTGATCCACCATGACACCCAGGTCTCACTGCACTTCCCCTTTTCCTAAACAGCCACTATTCTGATAATAATCTGCCTTCCTGTTTTAGCTACCAGTTGATAACCTCACATTTACCCACGTTATATTGCATTTGCCAAGTATTTGCTCACTTTTCCAGCCTGTCCATTGCGAATATACATTGTGAATATCTGAGGTCCGAGCACTGATGCAGTTCTTCAATAGTAACGAGTCTGCCAACCTGAGAATGACCTGTTTATTCCTACTCCTGTTTTCTATCTAGGCCAGTATATTACCTCTCAATCCCATGTGCTCCAATCTTGCTTACTATCATCCGGTGTGTAACCTTATCGAAAGCCTTCTGAAAATCCAAACACGCCACATCCACTGGTACCCCACCCCCCCCCCCCCCCCCCCCCCCCCTACCTATTCTGCTAGTTACATCCTTCCTCACAGAAATCTAATAGGGTTGTCAAATATGGTTTCCCTTTCATAAATGTCAATTCTACCCAATTCCATCATTATTTTCTCAGTTATCAGATCCTTTATGAAAGATTCTAGCATTTTCCTACTACTGATGCCAACTTCAAGGTCACAAGTTTCCTTTTTTCCTCTTTCCCTCCTTTTTTTAAATAGTGGGGTTACATTGCCCACCTTTATCTGCAGGGGCAATTCAGAAATCTACAGAATTTAGAAAGATGACCACCAATGCATCCACTATCTCCACAGCCAGCTCTTTCAATGCTCCTGGATGTTGGGGCTGGTTTAGCTCACTGGGCTAAATCGCTGGCTTTTAAAGCAGACCAAGGCAGGCCAGCAGCACGGTTCAATTCCCGTACCAGCCTCCCCGGACAGGCGCTGGAATGTGGCGACTAGGGGCTTTTCACAGTAACTTCATTGAAGCCTACGCGTGACAATAAGTGATTTTCATTTCATTTCATTTTCAAATAATCAGGCCCAGAGGATTTATCATCTTTCAGCCTCATTAATTTTTCCAATATTTCTTTTTCACTAATACTAATTGCTTTCAGTTCTTCATGCTCATTCGTCTTGTGATCCTCTCATATTTTTGGAATGATTTATTTGCCTTCATCTGTGAATCTGGGCACAAAGTATTTGTTTTGCTTTCCTGCCATTTCCTTATTCCCCATTATAAATTCTGCACACTTTTCTTTGCTAATCCTTTCCTTCTTACATCGCAATAGAATCTTTTACAGTCTGGTTTTATGTTTCTCGCCAAGTTACTTTCTTTTTCTATTTTCACATAAATCAGTTTCTTGGCCCTCTTTTGCTGAATTCTTAAAAAGCGCTCAATCCTCAGGCCTGAGATTTTCTTTGGTCGCTTTATAACCTCCTCCTTTGATCTAATATAATTTTTAACTTCTCGTTATCCACGGTTGCATCAATTTTTCCTGTTGGGGTTTGGTTTCTTAAAAGGAATATATAGTGATCGTAAAACCTGAATTATTTAAATGCTAGGCATTGCCTGTCTACCGTCATACCGTTTAATGTAGTTCCCCAACTACCACAGCCAACTTGTCTCTCATGCCTTCAGAATTTGTTTAGATTGAAGATTCTAGTTTCGTATTGAGCTGCACCTACTGTAAATTTGATGAAAAATTTGCTCATATTATGATCACTCTTCCCTAAAGGCTCCTTTACAAGATCAGCCCTTTCTCATTGCACAATACTAGATCTAGAATAACCCATTCTCCAGTTGGTTCCCGATTATACGGTTCTAGAAAACCATTTTGCACACATTCCAAGGATTGATCCTCCTCAGCATCAGTGTTAATCAGGTTTACCCAGTGTATATGTAGGTTGAAGCCCCCACGATTACTGTATTACCCTCGTTACATGCACCTCTTGATTTATACCATGCCCTACATTACTGCTACTGTTTGATGGTCTATAAACAGCTCCCACCAGCGTTTGTTGCTGCTTGCTGTTTCTTAGCTCCACTCTAACGGATTTGACATCTTGATCTGCTGATCCAAGATCGTATCTCATTAATGTACTTATCTTACTCTTTATTAACTGCACGTATATTTCCTTTTTTATCTATCCTTCACAAATATCGAATACTCTTGAATATTTAGTTCCCAGCCTTGGTCTTCCTGCAGCTCCATCTTCGTAATGGCAAATAGATCATATCTATTTCATATATTTTTTGCTGTCAATTCATCCACCTTGTTGTGAATGCTGCGTGCAGTCAGACTAACATGTCTTCATCAATTTCTATCCCATTAATTGCCTCCTCTTTCACAATGACTTTTGCAGCATCTTTTCCTTGGTAAAGTCAAAGGCAAATGAATAATTTAGTACCTCGACTATGCTCTATGCTGACATGTCATGACAGGGCAGCACAGTGGTTAGCACTGTTGCCTCACAGCGCCAGGTTCCCAGGTTCGATTCCCGGCTTGGGTCACTGTCTGTGCGGAATCTGCACGTTCTCCCCGTGTCTGCGTGGATTTCCTCCGAGTGCTCCGGTTTCCTCCCACAAGTCCCGAAAGATGTGCTGTTAGGTGAACTGGACATTCTGAATTCTCCCTCTGTGTACCCGAACAGGTGCCAGAATGTGGCGACTAGGAGATTTTCACAGTAACTTCATTGCAGTGTTAATGTAAGCCTGCTTGTGACACTACTAAAGATTATGCATAAATTCCCGTTACGGTCCCCAAGCAGCCCTTCCACTCCTGGTACTATCTTTTTATTATTTATATACTTAAAGAAAACCTTTGGATTCCCTTTTGAGCTCACTGTCAGTCTCTACTCATACTCTCTCCTTGCTTCGCTGATTTCCTTTTTCCTATAGTCTACAGTCCTCACACATATCATCAATTTTACATGTGCCTCCATTTTCTATTTCATCTTCATATTTCACGTCGTTCGTAAAGTTTTCGGTTTACTTGTCCTGCCTTTCCTTTTGTAGGAATGTAGCTTTACTGTACCCAAACCATGTCCTCTTGAAAGATGGCCCTTTGTTAAGAACATAGGAAATAGGAATAGGTCATTCGGCCCTTCGAAAAAGTATGGAAGTGTGGTACGCAACCTTCTATTTATGAGTAACTCTGCTGTCGATCTACCACGTGGCAGTGGTAATGCTCTGTAACTCAATAGTGCAAGATATGGATCAGATTGGCTGTCCATTGCTTTCTTCAACAATTGCTTAACAATATGCACACCTTTTTCGGCTTTGCCATTGACGTGTGGTACAATGGACTTGACATGCCGTGATTTAAATCATACAAGACTGCAAAGTGTTGCCACACTTTACAGCTAAAACAAGGACCGATCTCACTCACAACAAGTTGAGGAATTCAGTGTCTAGAAAAAATTGACTTGGTATGCAGTCAAATTGACTGCTTGCCGTTATGCTTGGCAGTGGAGCCATTTCGGATAGTTTGAAAAATAGTCTATAATAATTAAATAATCTTTCCCTTGTAGGAGAAAGAGATCCATAGCTACTTTCTGCCATGGTGCCATAAGTAAATCAGGTATTTGCTTAGGCTCTTTGATTCCTTGCAACGATGAGTCTGGCATGAGTCACAACAACTGACCATCAATATCCTGGTTATACCTGGCCAGTAATAGAGGCACAAGCTCTCCATTTACACTTATCAATCCCAAGATATCCTTCATGTATCCTTTCAAGTACATCCTTGCGAAGAGATTGAGGTATAACTATAGTGTTCAAACAAAGTACCACTCCATTAATGATACTGAGTTGATATTGTAGTGTAGAACTCCGTACATTGACCTCTGGACCAGTGTGAATTGATGTTTCTCATCACCTCTCAAAGAGTTTGATCCTTCCTGGTGTATTCTTGGATGTCACCTAGTTTCGTATCTGATACGAGCAGTGGTATGGAAATAAGATTCACTTCTAGATCTACATCTTCAGCAATTTCACTGCTAATGTTTTGTGTCGGCACTTTCAATAATGCATCTGCGAAGAACAAATATTTGCCTGACGTGTAGATGAGATTGAAGTCAGAGCTTTGTAACTTGATCATCAACCTCTGAATGAGTGGAGCTATCCGGTTGAGATTCTTCTTGATGATGTTAATCAAAGGACAATAATCCATCTCAACTATGAAAGTTGGAAGCCGATGCACGTAGTCGTGAAATTTCTGGGCCCACAACTAAATCTAGGCATTCTTTTTCAATTTAACCTTACCTATGCTCTGTGGTCGCAATGGCTGCTACCACTTGAAGTGACCGGTACAGTGGTCCAATTAAAGTTAGACACTGGTACTAAAGCCACTTTAATCAGCATGACTGATATTAAAAAATCTAAAAATTCAGCTGATTATAGACGTCTTCGGTTTGGAAAGATAGATCTGGATCCTGGAAGAAAAATACAGAATCTCTGGCTGTATTTCTTCAGAAACCTCTCAGCTTGCCTTCCAACCATAAACTGAAACTCTGAAACTAAACACCTGACTGCTTCAACCCCTGGCTCCTTCCATTAACGTCATCATCTTGCTAAGGTGAACACAATGTGTCTAATTATCTATCCCACAGGGCACCCTCTTCATACAAACATTAGCCCAAACTTTTATGATGCTTTCATTACGCCTCTCGATCCCTGTGGCCCCGCACCCCCCAGCTGGGAGTCGATCCCTGTGGCTCTGCAGCCCAGCTGGGAGCGGATCCCTGTGGCAATGCTGGTTTAGCTCACTGGGCTAAATCGCTGGCTTTTAAAGCAGACCAAGCAGGCCAGCAGCATGGTTCGATTCCCGTATCTCCCCGGACAGGCGCCGGAATGTGGCGACTAGGGGCTTTTCCCAGTAACTTCATTGAAGCCTACTCGTGACAATACGCGATTTTCATTTTCACTGCAGCTCAGCTGGGAGTCGATCCCTGTGGCACCGCACCCTCCAGCTGGGAGCCGATCCCTGTGGCACCGCACCCTCCAGCTGGGAGCCGATCCCTGTGGCACTGCAGCCCCGCTGGGAGTCGATCCCTGTGGCTCCGCACCCTCCAGCTGGGAGCCGATCCCTGTGGCTCCGCACCCCCCGCTGGGAGCCGATCCCTGTGACACTGCAGCCCCACTGGGAGCCGATCCCTGTGGCACTGCAGCCCCGCTGGGAGTCGATCCCTGAGGCACCGCACCCCCCGCTGGGAGCCGATCCCTGAGGCACCGCACCCCCCGCTGGGAGCCGATCCCTGTGGCTCCGCACCCCCCCGCTGGGAGCCGATCCCTGTGACACTGCACCCCCGCTGGGAGCCGATCCCTGTGGCACCGCACCCTCACTGGGAGCCGATCCCTGTGGCACCGCACCCCCCGCTGGGAGCCGATCCCTGTGGCTCCGCACCCCCCGCTGGGAGCCGATCCCTGTGACACTGCAGCCCCCGCTGGGAGCCGATCCCTGTGGCACCGCACCCCCCGCTGGGAGCCGATCCCTGTGGCACCGCACCCCCGCTGGGAGCCGATCCCTGTGGCTCCGCAGCCCCGCTGGGAGCCGATCCCTGTGGCTCCGCACCCCCCGCTGGGAGCCGATCCCTGTGACACTGCAGCCCCCGCTGGGAGCCGATCCCTGTGGCACCGCACCCCCCGCTGGGAGCCGATCCCTGTGGCACCGCACCCCCCGCTGGGAGCCGATCCCTGTGACACTGCAGCCCCGCTGGGAGCCGATCCCTGAGGCACGGCACCCCCCGCTGGGAGCCGATCCCTGTGGCTCGGCACCCCAGCTGGGAGCCGATCCCTGTGGCTCCGCACCCTCCAGCTGGGAGCCGATCCCTGTGGCTCCGCACCCCCCCCCCCCCCCGCTGGGAGCCGATCCCTGTGACACTGCAGCCCCACTGGGAGCCGATCCCTGTGGCTCCGCACCCCCCCCCCCCCCCGCTGGGAGCCGATCCCTGTGGCTCCGCACCCCCCCCCCCCCGCTGGGAGCCGATCCCTGTGGCTCCGCACCCCCCCCCCCCCCCCCCCCCCGGCTGGGAGCCGATCCCTGTGACACTGCAGCCCCACTGGGAGCCGATCCCTGTGGCTCCGCACCCCCAGCTGGGAGTGGATCCCTGTGGCTCCGCACCCCAGCTGGGAGTGGATCCCTGTGGCTCGGCACCCCAGCTGGGAGTGGATCCCTGTGGCTCCGCACCCCAGCTGGGAGTGGATCCCTGTGGCTCCGCACCCTCCAGCTGGGAGTGGATCCCTGTGGCTTCACAGCCCAGCTGGGAGAGGATCCCTGTGGCTCTGCAACCCAGCTGGGAGCCGATCCCTGTGGCTCCTCATCCCAGCTGGGAGTGGATCCCTGTGGCTCCTCATCCCAGCTGGGAGTGGATCCCTGTGGCTTCGCACCCCAGCTGGGAGTGGATCCCTGTGGCTTCGCACCCCAGCTGGGAGTGGATCCCTGTGGCTTCGCACCCCAGCTGGGAGTGGATCCCTGTGGCTTCGCACCCCAGCTGGGAGTGGATCCCTGTGGCTCCGAGCCCCAGCTGGGAGTGGATCCCTGTGGCTCCGAGCCCCAGTTGGGAGTGGATCCCTGTGGCTCCGAGCCCCAGCTGGGAGTGGATCCCTGTGGCTCCGAGCCCCAGCTGGGAGTGGATCCCTGTGGCTCCGAGCCCCAGCTGGGAGTGGATCCCTGTGGCTCCGAGCCCCAGCTGGGCATTGTATGAGAGGAGGGAGGGGAAATGAACAAGTTAATTTCTCACAGAAATCATGTCTCTATCATGTTGCAGAGCGCATCGAGGAACTCTGCTTTTAGAATCTGCTCCCCCGCCCCACACAAACCACAATTCTAGACCAACCCACGGTTCATTGTTGTGTTGTGCCAGGGTTATGCCAGAGCATTCATTACATTCATCAATAGAAAAGCTGGGCAATGTTCTGGAAGGAATGTGCCCCTCCACTGTCCTCTGGAATTCCCCTTACTCTCCACAGTCCTACCCTCATCTTCCCTTTCATGTAACCTGACCCTCTGATGCATACCAACGTATGCACAAAATGTTCACATACCTCTCTTTTTCTGGCCCTTAAACCTACCAAGGAATGCACAAGTACATCAGATCCATTACATTTCAGACATCATTTACTGCAATTTTTCAAAATTATTTCTTAAAACCAGAAATACAAGAGGGATCACTGATCAATTTCAAACTTATAGATTCAGATTCTCAAAGTAATCACTATATTCGTTAGCAATTCTTTCCCTTTCTAATGAAAAATGAAAATCGCTTATTGCCACGAATAGGCTTCAATGAAGTTACGGTGAAAAGCCCCTAGTCGCCACATTCCAGCGCCTGTCCGGGGAGGCTGGTACGGGAATCGAACCGTGCTGCTGGCCTGCTTTAAAAGCCTGCGATTTAGCCCAGTGTGCTAAACCAGCCCCAATTGTCAATCCTTTCCGTATCTAATTGACAGCTGAGCCCCGACATTTCAAAACGTGTGTCGGGCTTGAAAGAGCAAAGTCCCACTGGGAATAGCCCTAACACTTCAAAGTGATACAGCAACTTGGGGTCAATATTTACATGCTATATTTAATTACACTACAGGAAGGGGAAAAGTGGAAAAGCTTTAAACATTTCTAAACGTTTTAAAGAAACGTACATGAAAGGGAAGATGAGGGTAGGACTGTGGAGAGTAAGGGGAATTCCAGAGTACAGGGACGCAGGAAAGAAGAGATGCTGTCTGTGACAGCCTGGTACATAGCACCCACTGTATGGAGCATGTATATTGTTCAATCCATGCAAGTCAAAAGGGCAAATAAATATATATTCAGGATAAAGTGGGCAGTGCAATAAAAATCCCATCTCATTGAGAACTCAGGGGATCTCCTCCACTCAAAATGCCTCAACTAATCTATGAGTATAAGCTCAGTATATTTATATACAACCAGAATCTTCACTGAACTTTTTTCACAGTATCTATTTATACTTAATATTCTAAATTTGTATTGGATTGCCTTTAGGTAATTTAAACTGATGATTTCTCGAATATTAAATTTGAAATTACTTCATATTCTACTTGTTCAGCAGAGTCACATATTGTTGCATCAGACTATTGTGCCCCAACCCCCTCCCAGTCACAACAGTCAACTTACTTTCTCCCCCACTGGTCCCATGCCACACTCTCTCGTCTCACCCACACTCTCCCGCCTCCCCTCCCCTCCCACACACCCTCTCCTGTCTCACCCACACTCTCCCGCCTCCCCTCCCCTCCCACACACCCTCTCCTGTCTCACCCACACTCTTCCACCTCCCCTCCTCTCCCCACCCCCCACACACCCTCTCCTGTCTCACCCACACTCTCCCGCCTCCCCTCCCCTCCCACACACCCTCTCCTGTCTCACCCACACTCTTCCACCTCCCCTCCTCTCCCCACCCCCCACACACCCTCTCCTGTCTCACCCACACTCTCATAGACATAGAACAGTACAGCACAGAACAGGCCCTTCGGCCCTCAATGTTGTGCCGAACAATGATCACCCTACTTTAAACCCACGTAACCCGTATACCCGTAACCCAACAATCCCCCCATTAACCTTACACTACGGGCAATTTAGCATGGCCAATCCACCTAACCCGCACATCTTTGGACTGTGGGAGGAAACCGGAGCACCCGGAGGAAACCCACGCACACACGGGGAGGATGTGCAGACTCCGCACAGACAGTGACCCAGCCGGGAATCGAACCTGGGACCCTGGAGCTGTGAAGCATTGATGCTAACCACCATGCTACCGTGAGGCCCCACACTCTCCCGCCTCCCCTCCCCTCCCACACACCCTCTCCTGTCTCACCCACACTCTCCCGCCTCCCCTCCCCTCCCACACACCCTCTCCTGTCTCACCCACACTCTCCCACCTCCCATCCTCTCTCCCCACCTACACACCCTATCCTGTCTCACCCACACTCTCCCGCCTCCCCTCCTCTCCCCACCCCCCACACTCTCTCCTGTCTCACCCACACTCTCCCGCCTCCCCACCTCTCTCCTCCCCCACCCCCCATACTCTCCTGTCTCACCCGCCTCCCCTCCTCTCCCCCACACCCTCCCCTGTCTCACCCACACTCTCCCGCCTCCCCTCCCCTCCCACACACCCTCTCCTGTCTCACCCACACTCTCCCGCCTCCCCTCCCCTCCCACACACCCTCTCCTGTCTCACCCACACTCTTCCACCTCCCCTCCTCTCCCCACCCCCCACACACCCTCTCCTGTCTCACCCACACTCTCCCGCCTCCCCTCCCCTCCCACACACCCTCTCCTGTCTCACCCACACTCTCCCACCTCCCATCCTCTCCCACACACCCTCTCCTGTCTCACCCACACTCTTCCACCTCCCCTCCTCTCCCCACCCCCCACACACCCTCTCCTGTCTCACCCACACTCTCCCGCCTCCCCTCCGCTCCCACACACCCTCTCCTGTCTCACCCACACTCTTCCACCTCCCCTCCTCTCCCCACCCCCCACACACCCTCTCCTGTCTCACCCACACTCTCCCGCCTCCCCTCCCCTCCCACACACACCCTCTCCTGTCTCACCCACACTCTCCCACCTCCCATCCTCTCTCCCCACCTACACACCCTATCCTGTCTCACCCACACTCTCCCCGCCTCCCCTCCTCTCCCCACCCCCCACACTCTCTCCTGTCTCACCCACACTCTCCCGCCTCCCCTCCTCTCCCCACCCCCCACACACTCTCTCCTGTCTCACCCACACTCTCCCGCCTCCCCTCCTCTCCCCACCCCCCACACACTCTCTCCTGTCTCACCCACTCTCCCGTCTCCCATCCTCTCTCCCCACCCACACACCCTATCCTGTCGCACCCACACTCTCCCGCCTCCCCTCCTCTGCCCCACACCCTCTCCTGTCTCACCCACACGCTCCCGTCTCCCCACCCCCCACACACCCTCTCCTGTCTCACCCACACTCTCCCGCCTCCCCACCTCTCTCCTCCCCCACACCCATACTCTCCCGTCTCACCCACTCTCTCGCCTCCCCTCCTCTCCCCCACACCCTCTCCTATCTCACCCACTCTCCCTCCTCACTTCCCCCCCCCCCCCAGATACCCTCTCCTGTTTCACACACATTCTTCCGCTTCCTTTTCTTTTCTCCCCCCCCCCCCCCCCCCCCCCCCCCCCACCACCCCTGGTAGCGCCAACCCGACATAATCACTCTCCATCATGCCTCCCCACGCCAACCCTACCCCCGTCATCCCGACACACGAGCACCTCAAAATCATGCCAGCCCCATGCCCATCACCAGGACCCCCAACTACTAATCGTCCCAGCTTCATACTCACTCCCCCTCTTCACACTGGCACCAGGCACACCCATCACTACTCACATCAACCCCACAAACAACCACACATCACCCCACGTGCCCCAACCCACAAGTCATGCCAGCCCGCCCTGTTCGGTCCCTTCCCCATCCCAAACTCATGCGACCACTCCTGTCGCACTAGCCTCATGTGTTCATCAGACTATCCCATGGCCAGCACATTCGTCCCACACTCACACTGCCATTCCACTAGTTCTGTTCCCATGCCAACAAATCCACATATTCATCAAATTCGGCATATTAAAATGCAATGATGAATCGCCACGACATCCACCCCTTTGGTTATTCTATAGAGCTCAGAATAGTAAATCCCCAAAGTCCATTAACTACATTACTGCAATCTGATTTATACTACTTGCAATTTGTTCAGGAAGTTTTAAGTAACAGTTTGTAAACATAACTCTGTTCTAACACTCATTTTCAACCCAGTCAATTGCTTATTAATCCATGTTCATAACATTTCCTGAAAGCCTCAAGTATTATGCATAATGTTACCAAATAGTTTGAAAATAACTTAGAATATAAGACAAAGCAACTTTTTTCTCCTTCACATCTCCCTTTGCTCATCCCCTTTCCAGATTTCTTTCATCATACTGTACCTTCTGACAGTGTTTGCAGATGTCGTGCTGAGCTGGTCCATCTTGTCTGAGTGGTTTCGGACACTGTCAACTGCAGCCTCTGAAAGTTCGTTCAGCAGCTGTGCAAGTTGAGTGCTGCTTTATTTTTTGCTGCTGCCACTGATTGGAGCTTGGAGCAGATGCCACCAACTCTGAACCTACCCGCAGACAATGCAGACCCAGCAAGTCTGAGACTATACACTAGGCAGCAGTTAACAGTGACAACTGGCACATTAATAAAGGGAATAATAGATCAATAGAAACAGTGACATTTCCTAATATTACCTCCCAGACAAGTGTTAAGTTTCTCAGTGCAATTTCACATATTCTATCAATACATCGAGAACGGTTTTGCATCTTATTTTCTTATTTGTCTATCCAATCCAAAGAGTGAAGAAAATAATCAGATCCCCCCCCCCGCCCCACCCCCGAGATCAGCATACACAAACAGTAAGTTCATATTAGAAAGGTGCAAACTTTCCATTATATGGAACCTTTCCTGGCGTCAGGCCCAAAGCACTTCACAGGCATTGAATTAATTTTGAAACTCTTTGTTGTAAGGAAGCAATGGCACCCAATGTATATACGACAAGGTCCAGTTAATGTGTTTTGATTGAAGTCGCGACTGGCAGCTCTTCAATTCATGCCATCACCGTTAACATTCGTCTGAACAGGCATACAAGGTCTTGGCTTAATCCAAAAGATCATTGAATCGCTACAGTGCAGGAGGCCATTTGGCCCATCGAGTCTGCACCAGCCCTCCAAAAGAGCATTCCACCTTGGTCCATTCCCGCACCCTATCCCCGTAACCTAATCTGCACTTCCCTGGACATTAAAGGAGCAAATGATCATGGCCAATCCATCTAAACTACACATCTTTGGACTGTGGGAGGAAATCGAAGCACCCGGAGGAAACCCACTGACCCGAGGAAAACGTGTAAACTCCACACAGACAGTTACCCAAGGCCGGAATTGAACCCGGGACCCTAGCAGCAGTGCCAACCACTGTATCACCAGACAGCCAGAATATGGGGTCTGGTCCAGTATCCTAACCATTTTAGTTGCGTTTAGAAATGTCACCATCTGCCATGGTGGGATTTGAACCTGGTTCCCCAGACCATTACCCTGGGTCTCTGGATTACTAGTCCAGTGACAATACCACTATGCCACTGCCCCCTAGCATCTTCAACACTGTAGCACTCACTCAGCACAGCGTTGAGCCTGGTTATTTGCATCTTAATCATCTTGACCTTGACGGATGAACATGCTCATCATATGGGGTATTTGGTAGGGTTCCAAGGGTACCCAGAGTAGAAGTACCTTGCGATAGCCAAGGCTCAATGATTTTAAAATCAATACATCAAATCAAAGCTCTGCAGTCCTACCAGATATAGTTGGCAATGGTGGTGGACAAGTAAGCTAACCAGAGAAAGTGGCTGAATAAATACCCCCATCCTCAATGATGGAGGAGCCCAGCACACATCTATGCAAAAACAAGGCTGAAGCGTTTACAACAACCTGCAGCCAGTTGCTGAATGGATGATCCATTTCCTTCAGTGATGACTGGGATCTCAGATGCCAGTTTTCTGCCAATTTCACTCGCTCAATGTGAAATCAAGTATTAGACAAAGACACTGAATATAGCAAATGCTATTGGCCCTCACAACATTCCGGCAATAGCACTGAAGAGTTACACTTCAAAACTAGTTGTATTGCTAGCCCAGCTGTTCCAATGCAGCAGCAACACCATCAGTCAAATACTACCCCAGTCTACTCTCAATCATCAGCAAATTGATGCAAAGTGGATTCAGCAATGTTAATAAGCAGCACTTATTCAACAGTAACCTGCTCACCGATGCTCAGTTTGAGTTCCAGCACAGTAAGAAGTCTTACAACACCAGGTTAAAGTCCAACAGGTTTGTTTCAATCACCAGCTTTCGGAGAACTGCTCCTTCCTCAGTTAAGACTTCTTACTGTGCTCACCCCAGTCCAACGCCGGCATCTCCACATCATGAGTTCCAGCAGGGCCACTCAGCTCCTGACCTTATTACAACCATGGTCCAAATATGGAGAGGAGCTAAGCACAGCAAGTGAAACATTGGACTGTTGTCAACATTGAGGCAGCATTTGACTGAGTTTGGCATCAAGGAGGTCTGGCAGAATTGAAGTTAACAGGAATCAGGAGGAAAATTCTCCACTGACTGGAGTTATGACCAGCACAAAGGGTTGTAGTTGTTGCAGTCCAATCATCACAGCCCCAAAACCCAGTTTCCAGAATTCCTCAGGGCAATGTACTAGCTCTAATCATTTCCAATTGCTTTTGCAGAAAGGATAGAGGGATTGGTGGAATGAAGATGTCAATCAAGGGAAAGGTGGACAGACCAAATGACCTATTCACATTTCAAAATCTCCTATGTCCTGAGAGGTAGCATGTCTGTAACCATAGAACACATGTTATGGGAAACTAAGAGAATAAATTGGGAAAATGCAGTGTAGAAATCGTAATGCATATAGCAATGTCACCCACAGCACCGAGCAGTCAATCTCAGTCATGCTGCCATAGAGGGGAGCCCAGTGGATGAAAAGTTGGTGGGACAGTCCAGAGCTGCACTGGCAATGGCTCAGAATCAGGACCAGGTCCTTGAGCCGCTTTCAGGGCTATGGGTTTTCACAGGGGCCTGACTCAGAAAAGACAGACTGACAGAGAGGGAAAGCTTTACCTTCTGCGTACGATTTGATGCTTTTGATTCAGTTTGTCTGCAAGCCTAACCCTAGATATCACCTTAAAGGAGGTCTCAAATCATTTACCCACTGGTGCGAAGGCTGAAAACATCTAAATTGTTTCTGAATGAATTGTTCTTTACATGAGTTTTACAGATTGTGACTAATTTTCTAACACTACTCGGTGCAAGGTTTATAATAATTTTTTTTTAAGAACACGTTCACATCCAAAGGCTGTGTTGACCTACCATCAAAAAAAAATCATACGTTGCATAAACTAATCAGGTTAATGTGTAACAATCATGTAGCAACAAAAATTGATGGGTGAAATATTAAAGGAAGGATAATGTTGAATTAAATTAACATCAAAACTACAAACTAATAAACCATTCCTACATTCTAGACCTATATAAATTTCATGGTTTATTGAGGACCCCAGCCATTTCCATCATTAATGCACCAAGTGGCTAACCTTCATGTCTTATTTCAACCCCAGTGGTTCAAGGGCAGTATGTTTCACCAGCTCAAAGTGGAACTGAAACAGAAAGTGCCTGCTTCCAGCGAGTAGTGGTTAGGTTCCTTACTCGTTTGAGTTAAATTAATTCATATTTTCTTAAGGATTTGTGTACAAATAAATCAGAAAGAACAACGAAAATTTGTTTCATTATTAGTACCCGCTGAATGTTCATCTTTTAAATTCCGTGTTTTAAATCGACTTAAGTGTACTTGCCCATGATTCATGTGCATTCGCAGATTGACCAGGCTCCCCAGGGAGGCCTCAGCTGGGTGCCGTTCAATACCGGGCCCCACAAACAAAGACCAGGCGGACCTGCATCTGAGGGAGGGGCTCCCGGCCCAACGGAGGCACCTGGGTGGTCAGGGATAGTGCAGGTTAGTTTTCTGGCCTTCCCCCTGGAACACAAGCAGCTTGGCACTGCCACCCTGACACTGCCAAGGTGCCCAGGTGGTACCACAAAGCCAGAAGAACTCCCAGGGTGCCTGATGCGACTGTCAACGGTCAGCGCTTTGGGGGGGGGGGGGGGGCATGCACATAAAACGAGGGAGATGGGGGGGGGGAGAAATTGTTGGAACCAACAATTCTACGGACACGTGCTTGTAGGATTAGAATAGCGGTTTTAATATACTTACAACAGAGCCAGCCTGTTAGCCGTTGAATTTTCGGTGAACTGGCCGGCTGCCCCTGTGGCACGGATCTTTATACAGCAGCTCCAGGGGGAGGAGTCCTGGGCAGAGCCAAGGGAGGAGCCCAGTACAAACTCTCGAGTACTCCCAGAGTCACTCCCCCTGGTGGTCAGGTAGTGCAACTGCACTTACAATATTGATACATATATACAGATTATAATACCGTGTGAATCACATTCACCACATTCACCCCGTGAAAAAAATAGAGTCCGGCGGGGGTGGTGGCTCACAGAGTTAGTCTGTCCGGTGGACGAATTGTTCGTTTCGATCTGCGGAGCACCGGGGTTGCAGCGTCTTGCGGTGGCTGAGTGGGTGTTGAGATCTGGAGTACGATGGCAGACTCCGGGGCGGGTCTCGTCCAAACGTCATACACCTCTGGCTCGACCGGAGACTGGGGGCGCTGGGGGCGGGCTGGTGCTGGCATGTGGAACCGGTGGGGCGAGCTTGCAGAATCGGGGGCGCGAGGGAGCAGCAGCATAGGGAACGGGGTAAGGGGTTCCTCAGTGGGTGGGGGGGGGGGGGGGGGCTGGATCCAGCGGGTGCCAGGTCCCAAAGGGATACTGTGTCCTGGCGACCGTCCGGGAACTCCACAAATGCGTACTGGGGGTTGGAATGGAGGGGGCGCACCTTTTCAACAAGGGGGTCAGTTTTGTGCCCCCTGATGTGCTTCCTCAGGAGGACCGGGCCTGGTGTCCTCAGCCACGCCGGAAGTGAGACCCCCGTGGTAGTGCCCCTAGAAAAAATGAAGAGCCGCTCGTGAGGGGTTTGATTTGTAGCTGTACTGAGGAGGGATCTGATTGTGTGGAGCACGTCTGGGAGGACTTCTTGCCATTGGGAGACTTGGAGTTTTCTAGACCGGAGGGTCAGTAGGACGGTCTTCCAGACCGTCGCATTCTCCCTCTCCACCTGCCCGTTCCCCCTGGGGTTGTAGCTGGTAGTCCTGCTCGAGGCGATGCCTTTGTCGAGCAGGTACTGACGCAGCTCGTCGCTCATAAAGGACGAACCCCGGTCGCTGAGCACGTAGCTGGGGAAACCGAACAGGGTGAAGACACTATGCAGGGCCCTAATGACTGTGTGGGAGGTCATATCGGGGCATGGAATGGCAAAAGGGAATCGGGAGAACTCATCGATGATGTTGAGGAAATAAATATTCTTGTTAGTGGAGGGGAGTGGCCCTTTGAAATTGATCGCAAGGCGTTCAAAGGGCCTAGAAGCCTTGACCAGGTGGGCCCTGTCTGGTCTGTAGAAGTGCGGTTTGCACTCTGCACAGATCGGGCAGTCCCTGGTGACCGCTTTTACCTCCTCGTTGGAGAAAGGCAGGTTTTGGGCTCTGATGTAGTGGGCGAGTCGGGTGACCCCTGGATGGCAGAGGTCCATGTGGATGGCTTTCAGACGGCTGATCTGCGCGCTGGCGCATGTCCCGCGGGATAGAGCATCCAATGGCTCGTTGAGCTTCCCCGGTCGATATTTAATATCATAACTATAGGTGGAGAGTTCTATCCTCCACCGAAAGATTTTATAATTTTTTATTTTGCCTCTTTGCGAGTTGTCAAACATAAAGGCAACCGATCTTTGGTCAGTGATGAGGGTGAACCTCCTACCTGCGAGGTAGTGCCTCCAGTGACGAACAGCCTCCACGATGGCTTGCGCTTCCTTCTCGACAGAGGAGTGTCAGAGTTCTGAAGCGGATAGGGTACGGGACAAAAATGCAACAGGTCTCCCTGCCTGATTTAGTGTGTCTGCTAGAGCTACCTCTGAGGCGTCGCTCTCAGTCTGAAAGGGAGTGGATTCATCCACCGCCCGCATGGCTGCTTTGGCGATGTCCTCCTTGATGCAGCTGAAGGCCTGGCGCGCCTCAGCAGACAGGGGAAATCGTGTAGCCTTAAAGAGTGGGCGGGCTTTGTCCGCATATTGGGGGACCCACTGGGCGTAGTATGAAAAGAACCCCAAGCACCGTTTGAGGGCCTTGGGGCAATGAGGGAGGGGGAGTTCTAAGAGGGGGCGCATGCAGTCCGTGTCTGGGCCCAGGACCCGTTCTCCACGACGTAGCCGAGGATGGCCAGCCTGTTTGTGCGGATTTAAAGTGAGGTTTAATTTCTGTGCCATCTGGAGAAAACGGTGGAGGTTGGCGTCGTGGTCCTGCTGGTCATAGCCGCAGATGGTAACATTGTCCAGATACGGAAACGTGGCCCACAGGCCGTACTAGTCTACCATTCGGTCCATTGCTCGTTGGAACACCGAAACCCCGTTAGTGACGCCGAAGGGAACCCAGAGGAAATGGAAGAGGCGGCCGTCTGCATCGAACGCCGTGTAGTGGCGGTCCTCCGGGTGGATTGGGAGCTGGTGGTATGCAGACTTCAGATCCACCGGAAAATAGCCGATATTGGGCGATCTGATTAACCATGTCTGCAATTCTGGGGAGGAGATACGCGTCTAGGAGCGTAAAGCGATTTATGGTCTGGCTATAGTCGACGACCATGCAAAGTTTTTCCCCGGTCTTGACGACCACCACCTGCGCTCTCCAGGGACGATTACTGGCCTCTATGATCCCCTCACTGAGCATCCGTCGGACCTCCGATCGGATAAAGACCCTATCCTGTAGGCTGTGTCGCCTGCTGCGAGTAGCTACTGGTTTGCAATCTGGAGTGAGATTGGCGAAGAGAGGGGGGGGGGGGGGGGGGGGGGGGGGATGCGCAGCGTGGCTAGGCTGCAGATAATGAGTGGGGGCAGGGGCCCGCCGAAGCTGAGGGTGAGGCTCTTGAGGTTGCACTGGAAATCCAGGCCTAATAAGAGTGGCGCGCAGAGGTCAGGCAGGACATAAAGTTTAAATTTTGAATAACTAGCGCCTCGAATTGTGAGCGTAGCAACGGTGCGTCCTTGGATTTGGACTGAGTGGGAGCCCGAAGCGAGGGCGATAGTTTGGCTCACAGGAAAAATAGGAAGCCAACAGTGTCTTACCAGCTCTGGGTGTATAAAGCTCTCGGTGCTTCCGGAGTCAAAGAGGCATGGCGTGCTGTACCCGTTGATCTGGACTTCCGCCATCGAACTTCGTAGGTGCTTGGGGCGGGATTGATCTAGGGTGACCGCGTTGAGTTGCGGGCCGCGTGATTAGTGCCCGGGAAGGTCGTAGTCTTCCGAGTGGGCGTCCAGTCGAGTAGATGCCGGTACGTTCTGGTGAGCTTGATCCAGGATCGCTGCGCTGAGTTGCGGGCCGCGTGATGGGTGCCCGGGGAAGTCGTAGTCTTCAGATGAGCTTTCTGAGCATGCCGATGCAGATGGGGCCCGTGGATCGCACGTGGTGAGCGGCGAGGAAGATGGCGGCCCCCATGAGTCGCACGTGGCCGGCCGCATGGTGGGGGTTTGCCAAGATGGCAGCCCCATGGATCGCACGTGGTGGGAGGGGGCGGAGTCGGGGCGTAGGCCGCAGTGTTTCGGGCCCCGCGGGCCAGCTGGTGTTGGGAGCGATTTGTTCTCTCTACTGGGGAGTTAAAAACTGGGGCCATTTTCGCGAGGCACACTCTGGCATAGTGGCCTTTCTTCCCGCAGCTGCTGCAGGTCGCGGATCGGGCTGGGCAGTGCTGCCGCGGGTGCTCGCTTTGGCCACAGAAATGGCAGGCTGGGGCAGCTGAGTAGCTGGCTGGAGCCGCTGAGTAGCTGGCTGGGGCAGCAGAGTAACTGGCTTTGGCAGCGTGGTAGCTGGGGGGGGGCGTGTGGCACAGGCCTGGGGGGATTGTTGGTCGGGGGTCCACGATGAGGTCGCGTGGTCCACGGGAAACAACGTGAGGCTGCAGAAGGAGACTTCCATAGTGGTAGCAGCCTCCACAGTCTTTTTTAGCAGTCTTTGGCGCACATAGTTAGATCTAAGGCCCGCTACGAAAACGTCCCGCACAGCAAGCTCCCTATGTTCAGCCGCGGTAACGGCTTGATAATTACAGTCATTAGAAAGATTGTTCAGTTCCCATACAAACTCGGCTAGCGTTTCTGTAAGCCGCTGACGGCGAGTCGTAAACACGTGGCGTGCATAAACCTCGTTAATGGGCCTAACGTACATTTTGTCCAATATTGCCAGCGCTGCGGTGTAAGAACCGGCCGGATTTAGCTGTGTGGAGATTCTGTGGCTTACCCTCGCGTGCAGTAGGCTGAGATTTTGTTCTTCCGTTGTTCCGGCGGTGCTGGCTTCTGCCAGATAGGCCTTAAAACATCTCAGCTAGTGGGAAAAAATTTCCTTAGCCTCTGCATCCTGCGGGTCGAGTTCTAGACGTCCGGGCTTGAGGGCTGTTTCCATGATTTACTTTGACTGTTTCGTAAGTATATTAAATTGTTGGAACCAACAATTCTACGGACACGTGCTTGTAGCATTAGAATAGCGGTTTTAATATACTTACAACAGAGCCAGCCTGTTAGCCGTTGAACTTTCGATGAACTGGCTGGCTGACCCTGTGGCACGGATCTTTATACAGCAGCTCCAGGGGGAGGAGCCCAGTACAAACTCTCGAGCACTCCCAGAGCTACTCCCCCTGGTGGTCAGGTAGTGCAACTGCACTTACAATATTGATACATATACAGATTATAATACCGTGTGAATCGCATTCACCACAGAAGATTACGTTCAGAATGTTGCAGCCTGCGCGCCTGTGGGTAACTTATTCGGACCGGCATTATTATTTCGATTCCCCGGGGGAGGCGTGGGTCTTCGTGCGGACGGAGAAACTGGACTTGAACTAGGGGTTGGGAGTTGCGGGGTCGGTTGTAAGGCTTTATTGCTGGATTCTGCTGTTGCTGTGTTCTCTTTTTCTGTACTTTTGCAATTTTGATATGGTTATTTATGGGGGTGTTGTTCTGTTATGTTTTTTGCTGTGGGGCATTGTTTGAGTTTTGTATCTTGCGGGGAGGGTTGGGGGGGTTTGTTGTACTCTATGTCGGGTTGGGGGTATGGAGTGGGGCTGGTATTCGGGAGCTGCGTCAGAAGGGTGTGGTGGGGCAGTGCGAAAGCGCGGGCTTTCCTCTGGTTTCCCGCGCTGCGGGGCTGGGGGGTGGAGGCGATGACGGGGGGAGGTGGGGCCTTAACTGGTTCTTCCCCGCGCTGGAGCAGTGCCTGGAAGGAGGGATAGGATGGGGGATGATCCCACTTTGGGAGGGATCGGGTTATTGGCGGGAGTTTCCGGGGTCAGCAGAAGTTAGCTGACCCACGGATGTACAATGGAGGACGGTTCGCGGCTAGGAGGGTTCCTAGCCTGGGGGGGGGAAATACCGGGTTGCTGCTGGCAGGGTCAGGAAGGAGCTGGTGGGGGCCGGGGGGACAGAGGTGAGGTGTTGGCGCTGTGGGGACTGGGTCGAGCAGGGGGTGCTGGCCTGGGGCGGGCCGCCCTCTGATCCGGTTGGTCACCTGGAATGCGAGAGGATTGAATGGGCCGGTGAAGCGGTCGAGGATACTTGCTCATCTGAGGGGGCTAAAGGCAGATGTGGCAATGCTTCAGGACACCCACCTGAAGGTGGCGGACCAGGTCCGCCTGAGGAAGGGATGGGTGGGGCAGGTTTTCCACTCTGGGTTGGATGTGAAGAACCGGGGAGTGGCGATTCTGGTGGGGAAAAATGTGTCGTTTGAGGCATCGGAGGTGGTGGCGGATAAGGGGGGTAGGTATGTTATGGTTAGGGGCAGGCTACAAGGAGAGAAGGTGGTACTTGCCAGTGTGTATGCCCCAATTGGGACGATGCGGGCTTTATGAGGTGTATGTTGGGACGGGTCCTGGATCTAGAGGCGGGGTCTGATCATGGGGGGGGACTTCAATACGGTGTTGGATCCTTCGTTGGATTGGTCCAGCTCTAGGACGGGTAGGAGGCCGGCGGCGGCCAAGGTACTGAGAGGGTTTATGGACCAGATGGGTGGGGTGGATCCATGGAGGTTTGTGACGCCGAGGGCACGGGAGTACTCTTTCTTCTCCCGCGTACATAGGGTCTACTCTCGGATAGACTTCTTCGTGGTGAGTAGGGGACTGATTCCGAGAGTGGATGAAGGATCTTGAGATTTTATAAATTTTTATTCAATTCAATTCAGGGTTACCGGTTGTTCTTGAGCATTGCTGAAACTCAGTGGAAAATCAAGTTAAAAACTTGTCAGGTGCAAATAAGAATTGTTTTATTTGGAGTTCATTGGTTACAACTTGAAAATCATTTAATAGGTAGTTTGTAGACAATTTGATTTTCTTCAAAGAATCACAGGAATTATCTTCTGAGACAGTAGCCTGAACACAACTTTAAAAGTCAAAGTCTGAAGTCAAAGTATGAAAATGAAATATGAATACAGAACTCTTTTCTAATTCTCTTCCTTTTCTCTCTGTCTTTCTCTCCTTCTTTCTTCTTCCTTTCTGCCTCTCTCCTTTCCTTTCCTTTCTGTCTCTCTCCTTTCCTTTCTTTCTGTCTCTCTCCTTTCCTTTCTTTCTGTCTGTCTCAAATGGTGGCCAAATCATCCATGGATATACTATTTCATATCTGTCTTAAGCGATCCGATCACACCCCAATATAATCCTAATTGGTTTGATTTAGACTCAAACACATTTGATTTGATAACAAGCCGTCCATCTTCACGATGTAACATTACTTCCAATTGTTGCTTGTCTGCAACAATGGAGACCTTATGTTATCTCATTATACTATGCGAGGCATAATTCCGAAAATATAATTCAAACTGTCTTTTAATGTTGGAATCAAATATATATATATATTATATTTGATTCGATGTTTTAACTGTTCATTTATTAAAAACAAGGCAACACAGTCTAAAATGTTTCAGCTATTATAATCGTGGGATGTGATTTACTCTAATCTGAAATGGCGTGAGAACCATGCCATTTGTTCCTTCTTATTCCTCGTTGCCATGGATTCAACCCTTGTCCTTGGAAAAAATCTAATGTTTTTATCAGACTTCTGTGTTTTGCAAACTCATGACTGAGTTTGGAAATTGTATGTTTCTTTCATTTTAAAACTGGGAATTAATATTTATGCTTTAGCCAGCTTTTTACCTATATTAAGTGTATTTGAAATACCTGGCTTCTACAGTGGAGGAGGCCGAGTATTCAGCCATTGCAATCTCAAACCACGCTCCGCATTGGATAGAGTTGAAGATGGGGGAGGTGCGGGACCAGCGCCCGTTGTGGCGGTTGGATGTGGGGTTGTTGGCGGAGGAGGAGGTGTGTAGGAGGGTCCGGGCAAGTATTGAGGGGTACCTCGAGGTGAATGATACGGGGGAGGTTCAGGTGGGGGTGGTCTGGGAAGCCCTGAAAGCAGTGATTCGTGGGGAGCTGATATCCATCCGGGCACACAGGGAGAGGAGCGAGAGGAGTGAGAGGGATAGACTGGTGGGAAGGGTGCTGGGGGTAGACAGGAGGTACGCAGAGGCACCAGAGGAGGGACTGTTGAGGGAGAGGCGCAGCCTGCAGACTAAATTTGATTTGCTGACCACTAGAAAGGCGGAGGCACAGTGGAGGAAGGCACAAGGGGCAGTGTACGAACATGGTGAAAAGGCGAGTAGGATGCTGGCTCATCAGCTCCGCAAGCGGGATGCGGCAAAGGAAATTGCTGGAGTGAGAGACAAGAGTGGGAATGTGGTGCGGAAGGGGGTAGAGGTGAATGAGGTCTTCAAGGGCTTTTACGGGGAACTGTACCGGTCGAAGCCAACGGGGGAGAGGAGGGGAATGAAGAGGTTCCTCGATGGGCTGTCTTTCCCGAAGGTGCAGGAGGAGCAGGTGGAGGGGTTGGGTGCACCGATTAAGCTGGAGGAGCTAGTTAAGGGGATCGGGCAGACGCAGTCAGGGAAGGCACCGGGGCCGGATGGGTTCCCGGTGGAATTTTATAAAAAGTTTGTGGACCTAGTGGGCCCCTTGCTGGTGCGGACACTTAATGAAGCGTGGGAAGGGGGGACTTTGCCCCCAAAGATGTCGCGGGCGCTGATCTCGTTAATCTTAAAGAGGGACAAGGACCCCCAGCAGTGTGGTTCATACAGGCCCATATCTCTCCTCAACGTAGATGCCAAGGTGCTGGCAAAAATACTGGCCACCAGGATAGAGGACTGTGTGCCAGGGGTTGTACACGAGGACCAGACAGGGTTTGTGAAGGGAAGGCAGCTGAACACGAATGTGCGGAGATTGTTGAATATCATCATGCTGCCGGCGATTGAGGGGGAGGCAGAGATAGTGGTGGCGCTGGATGCGGAGAAGGCCTTCGATAGAGTGGAGTGGGGGTACTTATGGGAGGTGTTGGGGAGGTTTGGATTTGGTGAAGGGTTCATTAGATGGGTGAGGCTACTATATGAGGCCCCGATGGCGTGCGTGGCCACGAATGGGAGGAGGTCGGAGTACTTCCGGCTTTACCGAGGGACCAGGCAGGGTTGCCCCCTGTCCCCCTTGTTGTTTGCATTGGCAATCGAGCCGCTGGCGATGGCGTTGAGGGATTCAGAGAGGTGGAGAGGAACATAGGGTGTCGTTGTATGTCGATGACCTGTTACTGTATGTGGCGGACCCGGTGGGAGGGATGCCGGGGGTGATGGAACTGCTAGCTGAGTTTGGGACCTTTTCAGGTTATAAACTAAATTTAGGCAAGAGTGAGGTGTTTATGGTGCACGCTGGAGACCAGGAGGAAGGAATTGGTAGGCTCCCGCTTAGGCGGGCAGGGGAGAGATTTAGGTACCTGGCGGTGCAGGTGGCCAGGGACTGGGGGGCTCTTCACAAACATAATTTCACCAGACTTGTAGATCAGATGGAGGAGGAGTTCAAGAGGTGGGACATGCTGCCATTGTCGTTGGCGGGGAGGGTGCAGTCCGTCAAAATGACGGTGCTTCCGAGGTTCTTGTTCCTCTTTCAGTGCCTGCCCATCTTCACGCCCAGGGCCTTCTTTAGGAGAGTGACTAGCAGTATCTTGAGCTTTGTGTGGGCACATGGGACTCCCGAGAGTGAAGAGGGTTTTCCTGGAGCGAGGGAGGGATAGAGGCGGGCTGGCGCTGCCCAACCTTTTGGGGTACTATTGGGCGGCCAATGTGTCAATGGTGCGTAAATGGGTGATGGAGGGGGGAGGGGCGGCGTGGAAAAGAATGGAGATGCGTCATGTAGAGGTACGAGCCTGGGTGCCATGGGAACGGCGCCGTTGCCGCTCTCCCCCAAGAGGTTTACCACGAGCCCGGTGGTGGCGGCGACCCTAAGAATCTGGGGACAGTGGAGACGGCATGGGGGGAAACAGGGGGCTCGATGGAGGCTCCACTGGGTGTCAATCATCGGTTCATCCCGGGGAACAAGGATGGGGGATTTAGGGGGTGGCAAAGGCTGGGCATCAGTAAATTGAGGGACCTGTTTATTGGTGGACGGTTTGCGGGCCTGGGGGAACTGGAAGATAAATTTGGGCTTCCCCAAGGGAACATGTTCAGATACTTGCAGGTAAAGGCGTTTACTAGGCGACAGGTAGAGGAATTCCCTTTGCTGCCCTCGCAGGGGGCGATGGACAGAGTGCTTTCGGGGGTGTGAGTCGGAGAGGGGAAGGTGTCTGACATCTATAAGGTAATGCAGGAGGTGGAGGAGTGTGCAGCGGAGGAGCTGATGGCTAAATGGGGGGGGAACTTGGGGAGCAGATAGGGGACGGGACTTGGGCGGATGCCTTGGAGAGAGAGTCAACTCTTCCTCTTCATGTGCGAGGCTTAGCCTCATCCAATTTAAGGTGCTGCACCGGGCCCACATGTCCGGGACTAGGATGAGTAGGTTCTTTGGGGGCGAGGACAGGTGCACCAGGTGTTCGGGGAGTCCAGCGAATCATGCCCATATGTTCTGGGCATGCCCGGCACTGGAAGAATTCTGGAAGGGGGTGGCGGGGACGGTGTCAAAGGTGGTTGGATCTAGGGTCAAACCAGGGTGGGGACTCGCGATTTTCAGAGTTGCGGTGGAGCCGGGAGTGCAGGAGGCGAAAGAGGCCAGTGTCCTGGCCTTTGCGTCCCTAGTAGCCCGGTGGAGGATCTTGCTGCAGTGGAAGGATGCAAGGCCTCCAAGTGTGGAGACCTGGATCAATGACATGGCGGGATTTATAAAGTTGGAAAGGGTCAAATTTGCCCTGAGAGGATCAATACAAGGGTTCTATAAACGGTGGCAGCCTTTTCTGGACTAACTGGCTCAAAGATAGGTATCTTGGTCAATAGCAGCAGCAACCCGGGGGGGGGGGTTTCTATATTAACTTAAGTTGTTGTTAATATGTTGGGTTGTTCATTGTGGAGGGGCGAAGGTTCATGATTGTTGTCAATACTGTTATCGTTGGTATTTTAGTATGGTTTGATTTGTTGTATAAATTCAAAATTTTTCAATAAAAATTTTTTTTTTTTTTTTAACGTTCACTTAGAGATCACAGTACCCTTTCAAAATGGTGGCCCTATCTCCGAGGAGCAGGTCTGGCCAGTGAGTTCCGGTCCCCACTGAAGGAAATAATTCTAAGTGTGGGCTAAATCGGTGAGAAACTCTCCAGGTCCCAAAAAGTGACAACTGTGGTTAAGATAGCGATGGGGAACTCGCCGGCTGAGACGGCGGGAAATTCACAGCAAAGCCAGCCACAAATAACACTGAGAAACATTTTGCTTAGATTACGCCCAGAGAGAGAGAGGCCCTGTGAAGTACCTCCCCGAGACCAACAGTGCGTTGTGCCTTGCGGTAAGATTACTGGAATTTTATAGGTTAAATATCTGTAGGGACATTTGCCAAAAGAACAAAGAAAATTACAGCACAGGAACAGGCCCTTCGGCTCTCCCAGCCAGCCTGTGCCGATCTAAACCTGTCGCCTATTTTCCAAGGATCTACTTCCCTCTGTTCCCTGCCCGTTCATATATCTGTCTAGATGCATCATAAATGATGCTATCGTGCCCGCCTCTACCACCTCCGCTGGCAAAGCACTCCAGGCACCCACCACCCTCTGCGTAAACATTTTTTCCACGCACATCTCCCTTAAACTTTCCCCCTCTCACCTTGAAATCGTGACCCCTTGTAATTGACTCTTGGAAAAAGCTTGTTGCTATCCACCCTGTCCATACCTCTCATAATTTTGTAGACCTCAATCAGGTCCCCCCTCAACCTCCGTCTTTCCAACGAAAACAATCCTAATCTACTCAATCTTTCTTCATAGCTAGCACCCTCCATACCAGGCAACATCCTGGTGAACCTCCTCTGCACCCTCTCTAAAGCATCCACATCCTTCTAGTAATGTGGCAACCAGAACTGCACGCAGTATTCCAAATGTGGCCTAACCAAAGTCCGATACAACTGTAACATGACCTGCCGACTCTTGTACTCAAGACCCCGTCCAATGAAGGCAAGCATGCTGTATGCCTTCTTGACCACTCTATCAACCTGCGTTGCCACCTTCAGGGTACAATGGACCTGAACTCCCAGATCTCTCTGTACATCAATTTTCCCCAGGACTCTTCCATTGACCGTATAGTCCGCTCTTGAATTAGATCTTCCAAATGCATCACCATGCATTTGCCTGGATTGAACTCCATCTGTCATTTCTCTGCCCAACTCTCCAATCTATCTATATTTTGCTGTATTCTCTGACAGTCCTCCTTACTATCTGCAACTCCAC
This sequence comes from Scyliorhinus canicula, assembly GCF_902713615.1. Lineage (NCBI taxonomy): Eukaryota > Metazoa > Chordata > Chondrichthyes > Carcharhiniformes > Scyliorhinidae > Scyliorhinus > Scyliorhinus canicula. The sequence continues at coordinate 160,911,714 of NC_052158.1, forward strand.
CAATCTTAGTATCATCTGTAAACTTACTAATCAGACCACCTATACCTTCGTCCAGATCGTTTATGTATATCACAAACAAGTGACCGAGCACGGATCCCTGTGGAACACCACTAGTCATCTTTCTCCATTTTGAGACACTCCCTTCCACCACTACTTCTGTCTCCTGTTGCCCAGCCAGTTCTTTATCCATCTAGCTAGTACACCCTGAACCCCATACGACTTCACTTTTTCCATCAACCTGCTATGGGAAACTTTATCAAACGCCTTACTGAAGTCCATGTATATGACATCTACAGCCCTTCCCTCATCAATTAACTTTGTCACTTACTCAAAGAATTCTATTAGGTTTGTAAGACATGACCTTCCCTGCACAAAACCATGCTGCCTATCACTGATAAGTCTATTTTCTTCCAAATGTGAATAGATCCTATCACTCAGTATCTTCTCTAACAGTTTGCCTACCACTGACGTCAAGCTCACATGTCTATAATTCCCTGGATTATCCCTGCTACCTTCTTAAACAAAGGGACAACATTAGCAATTCTCCAGTCCTCCGGGACCTCACCCGTGCTCAAGGATGCTGCAAAGATATCTGTTAAGGCCCCAGCTATTTCGTCCCTCACTTCCCTCAGTAACCTGGGATAGATCCCATCCGGACCTGGGGACTTGTCCACCTTAATGCCTTTTAGAATACCCAAAATTTCCCCCTTCCTTATGCCGACTTGTCCGAGAGTATTTAAACATCCATCCCTAGCCTCAACATCCGTCATGTCCCTCTCCTTGGTGAATACCGATGCAAAGTACTCATTTAGAATCTCACCCATTTCCTCTGACTCCATGCATAAATTCCCTCTTTTGTCTTCGAGTGGGCCAATCCTTTCATTAGTTACCCTCTTGCTCCTTATATACGAATAAAAGGCTTTGGGATTTTCCTTAACCCTGTTAGCCAAAGATATTTCATGACCCCTTTTAGCCCTCTTTATTGCGTGTTTGAGATTTGTCCTACTTTCCCGATATTCCTCCAAAGCTTCATCAGTTTTAAGTTGCCTAGATGTTATGTATGCTTCCTTTTTCATTTTAGCTAGTCTCACAATTCCACCCGTCATCCATGGTTCCCTAATCTTGCCATTTCTATCCCTCATTTTCACAGGGACATGTCTATCCTGCACTCTAATCAACCTTTCCTTAAAAGACTCCCACATTTCAAATGTGGATTTACCCTTAAACAGCTGCTCCCAATCCACATTCCCTAGCTCCTGCCGAATTTTGTTATACTTGACCTTTCCCCAATTTAGCACTCTTCCTTTAGGGCCACTCTTGTCTTTGTCCACGAGTATTCTAAAGCATACGGAATTGTGATCGCTATTCCCAAAGTAATCACCGACTGAAACTTCAACCACCTGGCCTGGATCATTCCCCAAAAAAGGTCCAGTATGGCCCCTTCCCGAGTTGGACTATTTACATACTGCTCTAAAATACTCTCCTGGATGCTCCTTACAAATTCTGCTCCATCTACGCCTCCAACACTACACGAATCCCATTCAATGTTGGGGAAGTTAAAATCTCCTATCATGACCACCCTATTGCTGCTACATTTTTCTATAATCTGTCTACATATTTGTACCTCTACTTCACGCTCGCTTTTGGGAGGCCTGTAGTAAAGTCCCAACAATGTTACTGCACCCTTCCTATTTCTTAGCTCCACCCATATTGCCTCAGTGCTCAAATCCTCCATTGTGCCCTCCTTAATCACAGCTGTGATATCATCTCTGACCAGTAATGCAATTCCTCCACTCCTTTTACCTCCCTCTCTATCCCTCCTGAAGCATCTATACCCTGGGATATTTAGTTGCCGGTCTTGCCCTTCCCTCAACCAAGTCTCAGTAATACCAATAGCATCATATTCCCAGGTACTGATCCAAGCCCTAAATTCATCTGCCTTACCTGCTACACTTCTCGCATTAAAACAAATGCACCACAGACCATCTGTCCCTTTGCGTTCATCATCTCTTCCCTGTCTACTCTTCCCCTTAGTCACATTGAGTTTATTGCCTCGTACCTTACTGGCTTTAGTTGCTGCCTCTTTACTGACCTCTAACTTCCTAATCTGGTTCCCATCCCCCTGCCAATTAGTTTAAAACCTCCCCAACAGTGTTAGCAAAAGCACCCCCTAGGACATTGGTTCCAGTCCTGCCTAGGTGTAGACCATCCGATTTGTAATGGTCCCACTGCCCCCAGAACCGGTTCCAATGTCCCAAAAATCTGAACCCCTCCCTCCTGCACCATCTCTCAAGCCACGTATTCATTCGGACTATTCTTTAATTACTACTTTTGAGGTTCTACTTTTTAAATTTATCTCCTAATTCCCTAAATTCTGATTGTAGGACCTCATCCCGTTTTTTACCTGTATCGTTGGTGCCTATATGCACCACAGGGGCTGTTTAGCACAGAGCTAAATCGCTGGCTTTGAAAGCAGACCAAACAGGCCAGCAGCACGGTTCAATTCCCGTAACAGCCTCCCCGAACAGGCGCCGGAATGTGGCGACTAGGGGCTTTTCGCAGTAACTTCATTGAAGCCTACTCGTGACAATAAGCGATTTTCATTTCACAACAACTGGCTGTTCACCCTCCCCCTTCAGAATGCCTGCAGCCGATCTGAGACACCCCTGACCTGGGAGGAAACATACCATTCGAGGGCTGATTACTTGTGAGTTTAACCAAAAAAGAATCTTTTGGGGGAATGTTCTGTAAGACTAAATTTTAACTGCGTAAATGCAATCTTGCATGTTTAAGTTATCTTTTAAAATCTCCAGAAGCTTTATTGGAATGTGAGATTCCTGACTTCAGCACATGTATTTCCTTGTGGTAAAAAATAAATTGAAAATCATTGCAATAGCTTGCCAAGTTTCCCTTTGGGATTTAACTAGCCCAGCAATTACCACCTGCCAGATCCTAACAGCCTCACATAGTTATACACATGGAATCATACCTTACTGATAATGTCCCAGGCACCATCTCTTGATAAGTCCTGTCCCACTGGCAGCACAGTGGTATACAGTCAGGAGCGAGTTGCCCCTAGGAGTTTCCACAACTCCAGATCACATGAAGTCTCATGGCATCAGGTCAAACATGGGAACGAACACAAGGGAAAAACATACTTGATCTCATCTTCCAATCTATCTGTCGCAGATGCACCTGGTCCTGACAGTATTGGTAAGAGTGACCATTGCACAGTCCTTGTGGAGACTATGCCCCATCTTCACATCGATGGTGTCCTCCATCGTGCTGTGTGACACGATCGCTGTGCTAAATGGGATAGACTTCAAACAGATCCAGCAACCCAAGACTAGGCAACCATGAACTGTACTTGCCCTTGATTCATCGGCATTCCCAGATCGACGGGCCTACCCAGGGAGGCCTCAACCGGAAGTGGTCCATCAGCAGCATCAGAGCTGTATTCAACCACAATCTATAACCTCATGCCTGGATATCCCCCACTCTAATCAGGGGATTAACCCTGATTCAATGAAGACTGCAGGAGGGCATGTCAGGAATACTATGGGTCTGGAATTACAAGTAGCCCAGGCCATGTAAGGACAGCCAGGTGTCCGTTCCTAAAGGATATTGGTGAACCAAATGGTTTTTGTTTTTACAACAATCGATAATGGTTTCACAATCACCATTAGACTATTGATTTCAAATTCACCATCTGACATGGTAGGATTCAAACCCAGGTCCCCCCAGAGCATTAGCTCTAGATTACTAGCCCATTGACAAGATCAGGATATAATGAGGGCATGTAAAAAGGCAGTACGTTAATCATGGGTGATTAAACCTTCGTGTGAATTGGAAAATCAAATTAGCAGAGGTTGCCTTTCGGAAGAATTCATAAGAGTGTATTCAGGACAGTTTCACAGAACAATATGTTGTGGGTCAAGCCAGGGATCAGACTATTTTGATTTGGGCAATGAGTAATTAGGCAGGTTTAGTAAACAGTCTCAAGAGTAAAAGATGCCCGAGGAAACAGTGACCATAACATGGTAGAATTTAGCATTCAATGAGTATGAGAAACATGGTTCAGGAAAACTGTGCTGAACTTAAATAAGGTTCATTATAAAGGAATGACGGCAGAGTTGGCTGGAGTAAACAGGGAAACAGTTTAGCAGAAAAGACGGTTGATCAACAGTGACAAATGTTTATGAAAATAGTTCATGACTCACAATAAATATATATCCCAGTTAGGAAGGAAGATTCAAGGAAGGGGATAAGTCAACCATGGTTAACGAAGGAATTAAGGATCATATTAAACTGAAAGAAAAATCATACGCTGTGACAAAGGTTAGTGGTAAGTCAAAGGATTGGGAAAGTTTAAACCAACAAAGGATGACCAAAAAAATAGGATGATGATAATCTAGGAGGGTAAACTAGCAACGAATATAAAAACGGATAAAGAGGAACCAGCAGATGTAATATACTTGGTTTTCCAAAAAACTTTGGACAAGGCATCACACAAAAGGCTACTTAATATGATAAGAGTCCATGATGTTAGGGTAATATATTAACATGGATAGAGGATTGTCTAACTGATGGAAGACCGAGTGTTGGGATAAGAGGGGCATTTTCAGGATGGCAACCTGTACCTAGTGGAATGCCGCAGGGATCTGTGCTGGAGCCACAATTATTTAAAATATATATTAAATGACTTGAGTGAGGGAAGTGAATGTACTATTGCCAAGTTTTCAGATGACAAAAATAGGTAGGAAGGCAGTGGTGAGGATGATATAAAGAGTCTACAGAGGGATACAGAAAAGATAGGTGAATGGGCAAGAACTTGGCAGATGGAATATAATGTAGGAAAATGTGAAGATTGGCACTTTGGTAGGAAGCATAAAGCAGGTGGATGGAGAGAGACTGCAGAAAGCTGCAGCACAGAGGGATCTGGGGGTCCTCATCCATAAATCTAAAACAACTAGCATGCAATTGCAGCAGGTAATAATGAAGGCAATTGGAATGTTGGTCTTTATTTCAAAGAGAATGGTGTATAAAAATAGGGGAGTCTTGCTAAAACTGTACAAGGCCACACCTGGAATACTGCAAACAGTTTTGGTCCCCTTATCTAAGAAAAGATATACTGGCAACAGTGGAGGCTATCCAGAGAAGGTTCACTCATTGATCCCGGGTATGGAGGGATTTTCTGATGAGGAGAGGTTGCGTAGATTGGGTCTGTACTCATTGGAGTCTAGAAGAATGAGAGGCGATCTTATCTCATTCAATGGCAGAGAAGGCACGATGGGCTCCTGTGACTTATATATTCTGGTCCTATTATGAAATCAGTGAACAAGTTGAAAAGGCAGGGAACCAATTGTAAACAATAATGTGTAGGGAGTTCCTACACAGCTCACGTGGTAGATAACGGGCCTCTCAATCCCAGACTTGTGGGTTCAAGATAGATCTTTTCTTGAAATAGATTTCACTAACCCATTTTAAGATTAGAATTTGAAGGTCTGAGGCAGAGTTGAGATCCCACTTTGCCAGTACTATCTCCAAGATCAATCTGGAATGGTTCCACAATTCTATATTATTGACTTTTGAATAGCTTTATTTCATTATTTACTTTTATTTGCAATTCCACTGCACTCTTATTTTATTCAATGGTACTACATTTACTTTTTATTTTATCTTTAAAGAATGGGGAACCAATTGCTTAATCCAGACAGATAGAATGTCACTATGAATCACTTCCTGCACCTGCACAACATGCTCCCCCTAGTGTTGTGGCCCCAACAAATGCAGCCTTCCCCACATTAACTCTATCTGCCACCTTCTTGCCCACTCACTTAACCTATTTATATTCCTTTTTAGACCCTTTGGCACAGAAACACCTGGAGGTATATGCTCCAAAGACTTTGAAGGTGCAGACAAGTTGAGAAAGCTGTTAAAAAGCAAGGAAATCATTGGCTTTATATATAGAAACACAGAGCACAAAATTAAAGCAGGTAGGCTGAACTTTACTGACTAGGCCCCAGCTGGAGTACTGCAGGTAGTTTTGGTCACAACACTTCATTATGTAGCATTCTTAAGGGGCTTGACAGGGTAAATGTTCAGAGGATGTTTCACAACATGGGAGAGTCCAGGACCAGAGGACAGAGTTTCAGTGTGGTAGTCACCACTAAGTAGTATTACATGTATTATGGTAAGGCCCGTATAGTAGAGGTGCATGGGTAAATCCCTGCCTGCTGGCTTCGTTCAATAGGCGGCGTATAAATGTGTGCGCTCACCGGTGCTGCAGCCATTCTGGTTCCAGCTACAGGAGGCACAACATATTTGCTCAATAAAGCCTCGATTATTCCACTGCTCTCGTCTTTGTGGTAACTGATAGTGCATCAATTTATTGAGCCAAGATTTTTTTAAACAATGGATCTCCGCATCAAGCCTGATCGCCTGCAGCTGAGCCCTCAAGCAGCCAATGCTACGTCTGCCTTTGAGCACTGGCTAGCCTGCTTCAAAAGCTACCTCCGAACATCCGCTGAGGAACCCTCGGACTCGCAGAAGCTCCAAGTCCTTTATTCACGGGTGAGCCCTGACATTTTTCCTCTCATCTGGGATGCGCCCACTTACTCCGAAGCGATGGAGTTCCTGAAGGGACATTACGTTCGACCAGTGAATCAACTATACGCCAGGCACCTCCTGGCCACAAATCAGCAACTCCACGGGGAGTCTCTGGACGATTTCTGGCGTGCCATGCACATCCTAGGTAGGAACTGTGACTGCCAGGCAGTTTCGGCAGTCCAGCACACAGAACTTTTAGTTCGAGACGCTTACGTTACGGGCATGAGGTCTGCGTACGTCCGCCAGCAGCTACTAGAAGAGGGTCCGCTTGATCTTGTGGGAACTAGGCAGCTCGCTAAATCGTTAGAAGTGGCCTCCCGTAATGTCCAGTCATACATACCCGACAGCGCGGCACCCTCGTGGGCATCGTGGGCCCCACCAGCTGCCGACTCCAGCTCACCGCAAGCCTGCGCCGCACGGCAGCCAGCCAACAGAGGGTGGTGGTTGATGAGAAATGTTCAGAATGGAGTTCAGTTACGAGTGGCGTACCACAAGGATCTGTTCTGGGGCCGTTGCTGTTTGTCATTTTTATAAATGACCTAGAGGAGGGCACAGAAGGTTGGGTGAGTAAATTTGCAGATGACACTAAAGTCGGTGGAGTTGTAGACAGTGCGGAAGGATGTTGCAGGTTACAGACGGACATAGATAAGCTTCAGAGCTGGGCTGAGAGGTGGCAAATGGAGTTTAATGTAGAGAAGTGTGAGGTGATTCACTTTGGAAAGAATAACAGGAATGCGGAATATTTGGCTAATGGTAAAATTCTTAGCCGTGTGGATGAGCAGAGGGATCTCGGTGTCCATGTACATAGATCCCTGAAAGTTGCCACCCAGGTTGATAGGGTTGTGAAGAAGGCCTATGGTGTGTTGGCCTTTATTGGTAGAGGGATTGAGTTCCGGAGCCATGAGGTCATGTTGCAGCTGTATAAAACTCTGGTACGGCCGCATTTGGAGTATTGCGTACAGTTCTGGTCGCCTCATTATAGGAAGGACGTGGAAGCTTTGGAACGGGTGCAGAGGAGATAAACCAGGTATGGAGGGAAAATCTTATGAGGAAAGGCTGATGGACTTGAGGTTGTTTTCGTTAGAGAGAAGAAGGTTAAGAGGTGACTTAATAGAGACATACAAAATGATCAGAGGGTTAGATAGGGTGGACAGTGAGCGCCTTCACCCGCGGATGGAGGTGGCTAGCCCGAGGGGACATAGCCTTAAATTGAGGGGTAATAGATATAGGACAGAGGTCAGAGGTATGTTTTTTACGCAAAGAGTGGTGAGGCCGTGGAATGCCCTACCTGCAACAGTAGTGCACTCACCAACATTGAGGGCACTTAAAAGTTTATTGGATAAGCATATGGATGAAAATGGCATAGTGTAGGTTAGATGGCCTTTAGTTTTTGACTTCCCATGTCGGTGCAACATCGTGGGCCGAAGGGCCTGTACTGCGCTGTATCGTTCTATGTTCTATATCTAAGGCTAACTGGATAGATTTTTAATCAAGGAGGGAATCAGAACCTCTGGTCCTGGACTCTCCCATGAAGGGAAACATCCTCTCAGCATTTCCCCATCAACCCGAGAATCCGATATGTTTCAATGAGATCACCTCTCATTCTTCTAAATTCCAATGAAGAATCCCAACCTGTTTGACCTTTGCTGATAGACAATCCCCCCGTATTGTGGAGCATCCTAGTGAACTTTCTCTGAACCGCCTCCAATGGAATAATATCTTTCCTTAAATAAGGGGACCAAAATTACTGACCGTGCCCAGATGTGGTGTCACCAGTACCTTGTACGGCTGCAGCAAGGCTTCCCGACTCTTATACTCCAACCCCCTTGAAATAAGGGTCAACATTCCATTAGCCTTCCGGATTACCTGCTGCCCCTGTGTGCTAGCTTTGTTTGTTTCGTGAACAGGCCCCCCCCCCCCCCCCAAGTCCCTTTATGTTGCAGCTTTCTGCTCTATTTAAATACTCTGTTCTTTTGTTCTCCCTTCCAAACTGAACAACTTCACATTTCCCCACATTATACTCCATTTGCCAACTCTTCGCCACTTACTTAACCTATCAATGGGCGCAATTCAACTAAATGAAAACAAAATTCCATAGCGAGCGCGTTTAGCCGCGTGTTCCCTTTCCAATCGAGTCCCCTGTAACTATTGCATTCCCACATCATTTTATTATTCTTCCCCTCTGCAGCAGAACCAACTGCGGTGTAATGAAACTGGCTGTCGCAGCTTTCCCGAGAGGACATTACTCCCAACAGTATCGAAAGCGGTGTATCTGTTTTGCAGGGGAATAGCCACAGGAGATTCTGGCATGGTACTCTTAGTCTGTCTGGTGGTCACCCATTATCTTCCTGCCTAGAATAATAGAATGCCTACAGTGCAGGAGGCTGCAATTTGGTGTACAGAATCTGAAGAGACCCGCCGAAGGAACACACTACCATAGCCCCATCCCTAAAACTCCACCTAATCTGTGACGCTTAGGAACAATTTAGCATGGCCAATCTATGTAACCTGCACAACTTTGGACTGTAGAAGGAAACCAAAGTTCCCAGAAGAAACCCACGAAGATGAGGGGAGAATGTGCAAACCACACAGACAGTGACCCGAGGTCAAAATTGAACCCAGGTCCTTGACACTGAGGCAGCAGTGCTGATCACTGTGCCACCATGCCTGTGCACTCTTACTCTGTGCCTGGGGAGTGATCACCTCTCTATACATGCTATTCACAATACTCTCTGCCTTGTGGATGCCGCAGGTCCAGCTCTGAAACCTGGGCTTACAGGAGCTGCAGCGACTTCCTGCACACAAACTGGCCCCAGACACTGGAGATGTGCTTGCTTCCCACATAGAGCAGGAGGAGCAAACCACAGCTTTGAGCTCTCCTACCATGTCATACCCTTTGGATTAAATCTTTAGAGGACTCTTAAAATCAAATATGAAGCAAATTGGACCCTGGATCTCTCGATTACTAGTCCAGTGACCATACCATATCTCCACTTCCTCCGCTCAAGGGGACTTGCCCACGTCACTTTGGAACCCCCAGGAGATCGGTCTCTGGATTGAATGAAGGTACTCTGGACTGCTCCTCTGGATTGAATGAAGGTTCACTGGGCTGCTCCTCTGGATTGAGTGAAGGTTCGCTGGGTTGCTCCTCTGCTACACTGGGCTGCTCCTCTGGATTGAGCGACGGTGCACTGGGCTGCTCCTCTGTATTGTGAAGGTGCACTGTGCAGAACCTCTGTATTGTGAAGGTGCACTGGGCAGAACCTCTGGATTGAGTGACGATGCACTGGGCAGATCCTCTGTATTGTGAAGGTGCACTGGGCAGAACCTCTGGATTGTGAAGGTGCACTGGGCAGAACCTCTGGATTGTGAAGGTGCACTGGGCAGAACCTCTGGATTGTGAAGGTGCACTGGGCAGATCTTCTGGATTGTGAAGCTCCTCTTGAAGTTTTCCCACCACTCTGATCAGCTGCTCCTCACCAGGTTTGCTGTCTCTGACATCTGGTATTCTGTACTGGAAGCGGCACAGTAACACACTGGTTAGCACTGTTGCTTCACACCACCAGGGTGGTTGCTTCACACCACCAGGGTCCCAGGTTCGATTCCCCACTGGGTCACTGTGCGGAGTCTGCACGCTCTCCCCGTGTCTGCGTGGGTTTCCTCCCACAAGTCCCGAAAGACGTGCTGTTAGGTAACTTGGACATTCTGAATTCTCCCTCTGTGAACCCAAACGTGGTGACTCGGGGCTTTTCACAGTAACTTCACTGCAGTGTTAATGTAAGCCTACTTGTGACAATAATAAAGATTATTATGATTAATTAAGTCCCTTTATGCTCAGGGTAAAACAGAAGAAAACTGTGACAGAAGAACCAGCACAGGGATGATGGGCCAAATGGCATTCCCCTGAATTGTGAGACTCTGTGACTGGATGATATTCATTTGTGCATGCAACACAATCAACACAAACTAAACCTAACCACCCAAACTGGTTAGATGAAATTAGCAACACGAGAGCACTGCTGGTCAAGAAACACATCCAACTCTTCCTTACTAAAGGAGAGGTTCTTTAAGGTTTAAAGAAAACTGCAAGAGAATGATGCAAAAACTGCCACCACAATGCAAGGGAACTGGTGGTAAAATGCCAAGGCTGGAAACCTTCAATCATTTGGTCAGAAGAAACCAAGATCAGATGACACGACTGAGATGGTTCTTGACCTAAAAGATCATGGTTCTACTCCTTTGGAAAATAGCACTGGACACTGGATTTACCAACCATGCACGAATCCTGTCCAAGTAAAGGTTAGGGGGGGTGGTTGTTCGGTTACGGGTATAGGGTGGATACGTGGGTTTGAGTAGGGTGATCATTGTTCGGCACAACATTGAGGGCCGAAGGGCCTGTTCTGTGCTGTACTGTTCTATGTTCTAATATCCAGAGGGTGTTGATAAACTGCTCAACAATCTATTCAACAACACCAGAGGTAGAGTGGAACAAAGACTTGTGAGCGACAGTCTTCTCACCTGTGCAAATACTGACCAAGCTGACAAAAGACAACAAGGCCTAGGTGTCAATGCAAACATGTCTATGGCACCAGCACAGGTTAATTCACATTCTCCAACAGGACAGAGGAGGCTGTATCTTTAAATCAGAGACCAGCAGTATGGCTGAAGGACTTACTGAGGTGTTGCCTCCTGTTGATGACCTGCCAACATGGCAGACAGTTCCCCAAAACTTCCATGTGAATTTCACGTTACGCTCAACTGACAGTTTCTTGTGTCACACTGATTGCAGGATGAATGTAACAAGGAGAAATGAGTTGGGTACGCCATCTGAATAAGGATTTCCCAACAACACCAATAGGTGAGGCCTTTGGAAGCCCTTGTTGGGTTCACATACTTCAACATCAGTCATTAGTTTTTAGTGTTGAGTAGTTTCAGAACTTGGCACCCAACTTACATTAATTTTTCTGAGTTGATGTGATGAGAAGTTTAATCGAGCGCACTCAGCAATTTTCAAGCCACTGGCTGACTTTAACCAGGTAAAAGGAAATGTAGGATTAGTCCGAGGGCTGCTCAACGCTGATTCTCCACCACATTCTCAAGTCACAGGCAGCAAGCATAAGAGCTCCTCACTAATAATAATCTTTTATTGTCACAAGTTACTGTGAAAAGCCCCTAGTCGCCACATTCCGGTGCCTGTTCGGGTAAGCTGGTACGGGAATTGAACCGGCGCTGCTGGCCTTGTTCTGAGTTAAACCAGCCCTTAATTGCTTTAGTGACAAGTGAACACCAACACTGCCTGCAGCCACGGCATGGAAAGTGCTAGCCTGTATGCCAGCACTGCCCAATTATCAAGCATTTTGCCATCTTCAGAAACAAATTTCTCTCCATTTGCCATCTATTGTGGAACACGCATCAATGTATAATGTTGCCAGAGTGTGTTACGCTGCAGCAGCAAGTAGCAGCAGGATGAGGGTCAGTGCATTGAATTCCCAACTGCAGCTGTATGGAAACCACACACATCCTCATGGGGGGGAACAGAGGAAAAACCATCCAATGTCCTCCTGACAAGATGGTATGTGGCACTGTACGATCCAGGAAAGCAGAATGGGAGAGAACAACTTAAACAGATGTCAACCTCAACCAAAAATAAAAATACTTGTGTGGTGATATAACCGCCGTAGATATGTGTACTTGCAGTAGGGGGATGTATGGCTGTACCTGTAATACAGGTTCCTCCGGTAAGCCCCTGCCGGCTAGCTCCGCCCATAGGGAGCTTGTGTATAAATATGCGTGTGAGTCACTGAGATCCTATTCTACAGCTGCCGCCAGAGGAATAGCATCACACAGCAATAAAGCCTCGATTGTACATGTCTTGAGTCTGTGTGCAATTGTTAGCGCCACACCTTGGATTTGCTTTGCTGTAATATGCTTTGCCAGGATTACCGTTACTTTTCGTTTTCATATTAGGAGCATGCATCTGAAAAGAATATCCCCACAATTACCCTCCCCAACTGTCACTAATGATAATTTTTTAAAAAATTCATCTACATGATATACTTCATTGCGATACATGTTGTAAAACTGAATGGTTTCAGAAGTAGGTAACAGAAGAATTTCCCCACCTACTCACAAGCTAAAAAGAGGTTATTCAGCAATTACTTGCAAAATAGCTCAGGTTTCAGAAAACAAACAAACACTGCAATGTCCACCAAGTTTCTGCACCGTTACTGCCAATACCCTGCCTGCACAGAAGAATTTCTTGGCTTGTTGCTCAGGTGAGGTTCCAGGGGTGAAAGTCAGCATTTGCATCCTCACCCAAGTGTTTGTGCTGTCAGTCTGAGCAGCGGTTTAGTGATAGACCACTGAATCAGTCAGAAAGGGGCCCAACCACAATCCTGTTGCTACCAAAACCACAAACCTGTGACTTTCCAACAGGAATCCTGGCTGCATACTCCCCTTTCTAACTCAGTCGAGCAAATAACTGCAAGCACAAGGCGTGATCAGCTGGCTTAGTGCAGGCCAGGGTATAAAATTGCCTGGTCAGGGTAATCACTACCTGCTCAAAACTCCATGCCAAGGACACCGGCCAACCCTTTGTGTCAAAATTATTATTGCAATACCAGCACTTCCAGCAGCAAACATTTAAAGAGCAAAACAATAATTATTTTGGTCAATGTATGCTAGCCATTGAATTTTGCAATGATTTATTTCTAGCACCACACTTCAACTCTCATAATCCATGTTGATATTCTCCCAATTGCTTGTCTGGTTAGCGCTGTTTATGCCTCACTCCCGTTTCCTACTCAAACCTTCCTAAGAAACTGTAAACTGCAGAATGACCCCCCTTCCCCAGTCCCTCAGCCTCTCCTTCCTTCTCCAATCTACAGGCTATTAAAACTCAACCTTGGCTTGATCATGATTTACAAATTTACAACATTAATGATTTCCTGCATTATTGACCTTGGGCCCTCTACCTACATTCCTCAAGAAATTAAATAAAAAAGCTGTCTGTCTAGGATAAATATTACACCAATCATCATCCTCAGTCATCCTAAACTACAAAAGAGTATTTTGGATTTGTCAGTGTGACTTATGGAGTGTTAGACACAAAATCACTTTCACAGTATTCCACTTCGGCAAGAGGCTGGGAAAATAAATCAATATTAATTGTTCTAAACAATTGAGTGCCACAGACGACCAACACAAGTTATTCGGTGAGAGTGGTGCTGCAGGATCTGAATGTTTCTCATTGTAAATTCCTTTCACATATCATTTTCCATAGCCCAGTGCAACAGTTCCAGGGATGCTGAGTAGTGTGGATAGTGCTGTAACATGATCAAGGCAGCCCTGCCCTCAACAGCAATTTACACCAGAGATGTTTTGAGCTTGGTAATATGACCCCGTACAAATCTCAAACGGCAGCGTTCCATCGCAGAGTAAAAACCATCATAATAATCTGAAGCTACACGCACCTTTACTATGATCAGTATGTGGAGATTACAACAAGACGCAGTAATATAGAATTAAAATGTTAATAACCTTCAAAATAAATTATTTTGTTGCTGCAAGGAAATCAGCAGATGGTACTGGGTTAATGACAAGGGTGAAATGATGGTGTATGAATTCACATTCGCAATCTGTCCCTCAGTAGATCCACAGTCACTTCTAGCCAGACTATGAAATTAAATGGAAAACCATGCCAAGTCCAACTTAATGATCAAGGCCAAGAGTTCTTACCCTTCTCTAGGTTTCTGCTCTCCCTTTCCAAAGGTACAAAATTATTTGTGATTTATGATTTCACTAATGTCGAACAGATTCTATTGTCTTTCCAATGAAAAACCCTTTTAAAATGCCTGACGCTCCATGCATAGCTTCAGCAGACCATTCAGCCTTTGAGGCTATCACAACCAAACTCTGATGCCATGCTACACATTAGAACTGCGTTTTTCAAACTTTTTCTCCAGGGACCCTTTTTACCAACCTTTGCGACCCACCATTTTGGCTTACCTTTAATGCGACAGGTGAGCCTGTGTGGTCCTCACGATCTCACTTGCTTTGTCATTCAACGTTACATTTCTGTATGGGTTGGTCATTAGAGGTCCTGGAGCTCACACCAGCACTGCTTTGTGCTGCTGTGGATGTTCCTGAGCCACTCTCTCCAGCAGGTTTAGTGGTGAGATCTGCCCTGTTTTTGTCTCTGGCCCTCTCTTCCTTATTACAAAGCGATCCATTTTAAATTTTACAGTCCTGTTGATTGTTTGCTGCTGACAAACTGAAGGAATCGCAATCGCGCCCAGAGCACGTGACACCAGTGCTCGAGGCGCGTGACCCGTTCTCTGCTGTTACTTCAGGCAGGAAAACTGCATTGAATTTATTTTTAAATCTACTCCTGGGTCAGCATGCTGTCGTCAAG
Organism: Scyliorhinus canicula; assembly: GCF_902713615.1. Classification (NCBI taxonomy): domain Eukaryota; kingdom Metazoa; phylum Chordata; class Chondrichthyes; order Carcharhiniformes; family Scyliorhinidae; genus Scyliorhinus; species Scyliorhinus canicula. Next base: position 160,926,736 of record NC_052158.1, read on the forward strand.
AAGAGGCAGTGTTTCTCGCTGGGCTCCGGGCATGCGCACTGATGAGTGGGCACGCTTGCGCTTCGCGCCCGCATTTTGAAAGCCGGTCACGGCCATCATTTTTAAAAGCGGGCTGCTGAGGCCGTTTCGCATTAATTCCCGCGATCGGGAACTCCGCGATAGACGGCTCCGCACCCCTCCCGACACCCGCCCAACACCCACCCACGGTCACTGCCTGACTTTGAAAATGACTGCATTCTAAGCACTAATTCCAGGGATGAGGAGCTTATCGCACAAAGAAAGGTTGAACAGGTTTGGCCAATGCCCATTGGAGTTTAGAAGAATGAAGAAACAGAGACACACAGATCCCGAGGGGACTTCATCAGGTGGATCTATCAGGAGAATGTTTCCTCTTGTAGGACAGACTAGAAGCAGATGACACAGTTTAAGTGGTCAGGTTATGTTTCCGTGAGCTCCGGCCTCTGCTCATCTTTCAATCCTTTTCATCGACTGTACATTTCATATGTGCCTTTTCTTCAGATGCAGGGAAAGGCTGTGTCTCGGGAAGTGTTTGGTAGGTGTCTGCTGGAAAGAGCAGAGATAAAGGCTTGTTCGTTTGTGGTGGCTGGAGTGGACCCTGCTTGCAGTGGCACATTTGCTGCTGAGTGGACATTTGTCATGGCGGTGCGGTGTGCATCGGCTGGCTGCCAATGGAGATGTTATGTTTGCTGAGAATCTCAGCTCTGCAGTGCCCAGTGTCAGGGTTCACTTCAAATAGTTACACTTTTATGGAGGCAATAGAGGCGCACGAGGAGGTTCTTGTGCTTGGGAGAGCACTATTCCTGATGGGGGCCTGCCGACATACTGTTGAGTTCCTGTTGCATGGCTTGTCATTCATCTTGAAGGGTTCGGGAGAAGGAGACTAGACCCCTGGGCCTGGTACCTGGCGTAAGGTGGTGGAACAGTTCTGAGTGAGTTGGAGGATTGGCTGCCATGTTCTGCTCTGGAGGCGGTGTGTCAGATTCGATGGAGCACAACGTATCCGGTTGAGGCCAGGGTCGGTATGGCCCACTGATCACTGTTCCTGATGCTCGTTGTGAGGGGCTGGAGGTGACCATCCCCCCCAGCTGAGGCCTAGGCTGTAGATCGCCTGGGGTCGGTGAGAAGTCATGGCAAACGTAATGGTGTCTCGTGTTTCGATCGTCTGAATCCTTTAGATTTCCTGAGGAGCGATCAATAATCCTGCTTTATCCTTGGTCATTGCTTTCTTTGTGTGATCAGGAAGATCTATTCTACATATGTCTTTGTCCTGAGGACTGCCCTGCCGCTCCTCTGTTATCCTGAACATGACTCCCTGTTGATCCTGTTGTTTTCTTGACTCGCGACAGGGGAGTTCATAGAACATAGAACAGTACAGCCTTCAGCCCTCGATGTTGTGCCGAGCATTGTCTGAAACCAAGATCAAGCTTTCCCACTGCCTGTCATTCTAGTGTGCTCCTTGTGCCTATTCAATAACCGCTTGAAAGTTCCTAAAATGTCCGACTCCACTATCACAGGAGGCAATCCATTCCACACCCTCACCACTCTCTGAGTAAAGAACCTACCTCGGACATCCCTCCTATATCTCCCACCCTGAACCTTATAGTTATGTCTCCTTGTAACAGCTACATCCACCCGAGGAAATAGTCTCTGAACGCCCACTCTATCTATCCCCCTGATCATCTTATAAACGTCTATTAAGTCGCCACTCATCCTCCTCTGCTCCAAAGAGAAAAGCCCTAGCTCCCTCAACCTTTCCTCATAAGGGAGTGTGGAATATGGGCCTGCACTGCTGGTTATCCTGATTTAGCAAATGGGAAATGGGATTTTTGCAGTTTCACTCCAGATTAGCAGCTCCTTACAGGGGTTTATACTGGTGATTGGGGGGAAGGGGGTGTCCTTCATTCTTGCCCCTGCCTTGCTTAGAGGGGAAATAAGTGGAACTGCAGCAGAGAGAGGGGTAGAAGGTTGGGCTGGAAGGATTAGTTCGTCCTCGATGTGATTGAGGAAAGGCCTCCTCCCACCCCGCCCCAGTTAGAGTCTGATTCTGGTCTGGTGGGTCTCTCGGATGGCCCGGGGTGGGGGTGGGAGGCAGCCCTATTGAAGGGTTACTTGACAGTGGTTCTGTTCCCTGAATGGGATCCCCTCCTGGTTACGGTTGGAGCGAATATCCATCCCCTTATTGTGTGAGTTGGAGTGGTGTGTTGCTCTGCGTGGGGTTCAGAGGGTGCAGATTCAGCAGGGTGCGTGTTTGGGGTTGTACGGAAACTCCTGGGGACATAATGCCCTGAGTTTTCTTTTTGGACAGTGCTGCACTTAGCCAGGTCCGGCACTGTGGCTGTTATCCTGTTGTCCCCCAGGATTGGAAGTGACCCCTTTGGAGGGCACCTGTGGGGTAGGGAGCCTGGAAGGCTGGGTTAGATCCCTGAGTGCATGAAGGTTTGGGGGTGGGCTGAGCATTGGAGTTTGTAGATTTCTTGTTTTCGTTCCCTGGGGTAGGTGTGATTCCCCCATTACTGGCTGATGGCTCGCCTCAGTGTCTCTGAAAACTGCCCAGGAAGTTGGGGTGGGGGTTGGATACTGATACCCTGCTCTTTTTTGTTGTTTTTCGATTGTGTATGGTATTGTTTTATAACGGTGTATCAATTTCTAATATGTAAAATCCTAATAAATATTCAATCAGAGGTCTTCCTTTTACGATGGAGATGAGGAGATATTTGTATAGATTTGAGCACCTTCTGGAGTAGAGGGAAGGCGGGCGAGGGAAACTATAGCAACAAGAGTAAACACTTTTGGTCTGTTGCTTCACTAAGGAGCATTCTTTCTGATACCACTCCCTTCAATTATGATACGCCAGCCCATGACATCGATGTGTGACTGCCAATTAATCATATGAAAACACGTTAAAATTATGAATCATAAACTGAACAAACTAGCCATATTAATACTGTGGCTACAAGGGCAGGTCAAAGGCTAGGAATCCTATGACAAGTAACTCACTTCCTGACCCTCCCATCTGTTCACCATCTACAAGGCACAAGTCAGGACTGTAATGGAATACTCTCCACTTGCCTGGGTGAGTGCAGCTCCAACAACACTCAAGAAGCTCAACACCATCCAGGACAAAGCAACCTGCTTGATTGCTCCCCTTTCCACAAACATTCAAACCCTCCACCGCTGAACAAGTGTCAGCCGTGTGTACCATCTACAAGATAAACTGCAGTAACTCACCGAGGTTCCTTAAACAGCACCTTCCAAACCCACGACCACTACCATCTGGACAAGAGGAGCAGATACCTGGTTCCCCTCCAAGTCACTCACCACCCTGACTTGGAAATATATGGATATATATGGAAATATAAAGATGCATAACATTAAGGGTAAAGTAGTAGCATGGATAGAGGATTGGTTAATTAACAGAAAGCAAAGAGTGGGGATTAATGGGTGTTTCTCTGGTTGGCGATCAGTAGCTAGTGGTGTCCCTCAGGGATCCGTGTTGGGCCCACAATTGTTCACAATCTACATAGATGGTTTGGAGTTGGGGGCCAAGAGCAATGTGTCCAAGTTTGCAGATGACACTAAGATGAGTGGTAAAGCGAAAAGTGCAGAGGATACTGGAAGTCTGCAGAGGGATTTGGATAGGTTAAGTGAATGGGCTAGGGTCTGGCAAATGGAATACAATGTTGACAAATGTGAGGTTATCCATTGTGGTAGGAATAACAGCAAACGGGATTATTATTTAAACAATAAAATATTAAAGCTTGCTGCTGTGCAGAGAGACCTGGGTGTGCTAGTGCATGAGTCACAGAAAGTTGGTTTACAGGTGCAACAGGTGATTAAGAAGGCAAATGGAATTTTGTCCTTCATTGCTAGAGGGATGGAGTTTAAGACTAGGGAGGTTATGCTGCAATTGTATAAGGTGTTAGTGAGGCCACATCTGGAGTATTATGTTCAGTTTTGGTCTCCTTACTTGAGAAAGGACGTACTGGCACTGGAGGGTGTGCAGAGGAGATTCACGAGGTTAACCCCAGAGCTGAAGGGGTTGGATTACGAGGAGAGGTTGAGTAGGCTGGGACTATACTCGTTGGAATTTAGAAGGATGAGGGGGGGATCTTATCGAAACATTTTAAATTATGAAGGGAATAGATAGGATAGATGCGGGCAGGTTGTTTCCACTGGTGGGTGAAAGCAGAACTAGGGGGCATAGCCTCAAAATAAGGGGAAGTAGATTTAGGACTGAGTTTAGGAGGAACTTCTTCACCCAAAGGGTTGTGAATCTATGGAATTCCTTGCCCAGTGAAGCAGTTGAGGCTCCTTCATTAGATGTTTTTAAGGTAAAGATAGATAATTTTTTGAAGAAAAAAGGGATTAAGGGTTATGGTGTTCGGGCCGGAAAGTGGTGCTGAGTCCACAAAAGATCAGCCATGATCTCATTGAATGGCGGAGTAGGCTCGAGGGGCCAGATGGCCTACTCCTGCTCCTAGTTCTTATGTTCTTATATCGCCGTTCCTTCACTGTCTCCGGGGCAAAATCCTGGAACGTCCTGCCTAACAGCACAGTGGGTGTACCTACGCTTCAGGGACTGCAGTGGGTTCAAGGGAGCAATTCACCACATTATGAAGGGCAACTAGGGATGGGCAATAAATGCTGGCCTAACCAGCGATGCCCATATCCCAGAAATGAATTTTTAAAATGTTTTAATGTGTTTTTCCAGGACATTCACTAGCTCATGTATTCATTGACTTTATACAAGTTAGACTCACTTTATATAAGTCAATGTGGATCCGGTTGTTGGGGCCAATCATCTCAGCCTCAGGACATCTCGGGATAGTGTCCTCGTGTCAAACATCTTCAACAATGACCTACCATCCATCACGGCACGGTAGCACAGTGGTTAGCACTGTTGCTTCACAGCTCCAACAGAGCTGCCTTGTCTGGAGACAAGGAAAAGGCTGAAACAACTTCTGAAACAGCCATTTGAATCCAATCTAAAGTCTGAAGGGGTTCCCAAGAGCCAGAATCTGCTTTGTAAGGCAAGTATCACTTCAGGTCAAAGTATCCTTCAGCCCTGTCGCAATTGGGTGGCACAGTAGCACAGTGGTTAGCACTGTTACTTCACAGCTCCAGGGTCCCAGGTTCGATTCCCGGCTTGGGTCACTGTCTGCGCGGAGTCTGCACGTTCTCCCTGTGTCTGCGTGGGTTTCCTCCGGGTGTGCAGGTTAGGTGGATTGGCCATGATAAATGGCCGCTTCGTATCCAAAAAGGTTAGGTGGGGTCACTGGGATAGGTTAGAGGTGTGGGCGTAAGTAGGATGCTCTTTCGAAGGACCGGTGCCGACTCGATGGGCCAAATGGCCTCCTTCTGCACTGTAAGGTTCGCTGGGAAGTAGATAATTACAGACAGTGTGTGCAGTGTGGCAAAATGATGTAGTTAAAGGGAAGAGCCAGGGGCTGAATCAGTTTCTGGAGTTCAGTTTAGATCTGTCCGTGAACAGACTAGCAGCTTCTCTTCCAGTAGTTTATTAAAGAAGAATTTTGCCTGTGAACAGAACAGAGGTTTCTGGAAAGGCAGGCAGATTAAACATAGTTTCACACAGGCAAGTATCTGCAAGCTGTTTCCTGAAGGATCTCTCTCTCAAATTGGTTCATCTAAGACATCTCTACAACAAGCATTCCGGAGTCTGCTAATTGTATTTGAAAGTGGATGTTGACCTGAAATGGGTGTTGTTTGAGTGGAGAAAAGCATAGCAGTTAGGAAGTATTGTTTCATTGTTTTGTTAGGCATTGTTTAAGTGGTATTGTCAGCTATTTTCTTTGTGAGGTTAAAGTTAGCAATACTGTGTTAGCAATGAAGTTGGTTTTAATACACCAAATCCCTATTTCTTTGTGAAATCACTCCTGCAGCCAAGTATCCTTTCCTCACAGTCTTACAAATTAAATTAAACATTGGGGTTTCTGTCCCGTATCCTGGTAATTGTTCGGGTCTGATCCGGGATCGTAATACATCTAAAGGATGTACTGCAGCAACTAGCTAAGCCCTCTTTCAACAACACTTTCCAAACCCACGACCTACACCCCTAGGCAACAGATACATGGGAACACCACCATCTGCAAGGCTCCCTCCAGGTCGCACACCATCCTGACTTGGAAATATCTCGTTCCTTCATTGTCAGTATGTCAGAAACCTGGAACTCCCTCGCAAACAGCACTGTGGGTGTACCTATGCCAAATGTACCATACAGTGAGTCAAGGCGGTGGCTCACCACCACTTTCTCGCTTTGCCAGTGACGCCCATATCCCATTTACTTATTTAGCGAATGCAAAGTCCTTAAACCAAGCAGCTTGCCGCGGTCCCGCTGGGTTGAGTGCGGATCTGCCTCCGCGGAGTTTGTGGATTGGACATTCTTCTCTAATCTGCATAGTTGGCTCTCTCCCACAGGCATCTAAGGGGCTGGCATTAATGCCCCATCCGTGGAGGTTGGCAAAGCAGGGGCTGTGGCCAGTCCTGAACCTGGTAAGGGTGGACTGCTCTTTCCTTGGAAGGTTGAAACCAGGCAGCTGTTGGCTTGGATTTGAGACCAGGCATATGTCCGTCATGTCCAATGATTCCCATTCATTTGCCCAGGTGGAATTTGCGTTGAAGTCCTGTGGGGAAGGTTTTTCCAGATGGGAGTCGTGCCTTGGTGGGCTGAATAGGTCAGCATGAAGCGGCAGGTGGGTGGCATTGCCAACATTTCCATCATTCACATCCCATGAACAAATAAAACAGCTAATTATCCCTCATGGCTGAACTTAGTGGTTTCTGCTTTTACAGATGTAGCCCAGCCATTAGCATAGACCAACCTAAAATGAAAGAATTTCTCCCATCTTTCTCCCCCTACACCAAAAACCCATACAACCGTAAATCATCCTGTAGCCAGCTTTCATCCATCAACACACAATACCTCCTCACCTCCACCCCGTCACATCACCTCCACCCCGTCACAAACAATTTACATTCCATTCCAGAAAAGTGGTAGTTATCACATCAAAGGTTAACCACATATACAGAGAAAATTCTACTGTGGACAGAAACGATATCACAGCTTGGAGAAGGCGGAATATCTGCACATTAATGGCAATGCGCGATAACACAGAGCAATAAAGTAGCGGGTTTTTACATCAAATCATTAGCTTGTCCCTGAGCCAGTGAGACTGATACGGTGCAGCACTATACACACATTTGACCCAGTCATTCAGATCTTTTAGTGCAGCAGACAGCTGACATCGCTGTGATTAAACACAAACAAAAACAGGGATGTATTTTAAGTCTTTAGCTGTTAGCTCAGCAATTGACATGTGAGATGGCCAAGAACAAAAATGCAATCCAAAACAAAACCGGGTTCAGTTAGGGCAATAACTTAACTGTGCAAGGCCTTGAGCCGGTGCAAAGAGCTGTAAATTCTGTTTGATTAATGTTTCTCACCTCTTAGAACTAAATTCCGTCGCTTGATAACTTGCCCAACTATCCACTCACCCAACAAACATTTCCAAGCTGGGATGATTGGATAGCGATTAGGAGCAAGAATCTTGTCTGATTTGCCGCTTCTCTGGCACAGACGCACAATCCCAACAACTGTCCTACTGTCTAAATCAGTTAGATTGATTGATTGATTGATTGACTGTCACATCTACCGAAGTACAGTGAAAAGCATTTTTCTTTTTTTTTTTAATTTAGAGCGCCCAATTCATTTTTTCCAATTAAGGGGCAATTTAGCGTGGCCAATCCACCTACCCTGCACTTCTTTGGGTTGTGGGGGTGAAATTCACGCAAACACGGGGAGAATGTGCAAACTCCACACGGACAGTGACCCAGAGCCGGGATTGAACCTGGGACCTTGGTACCGTGAGGCAGCAATGCGCCACCGTGCTACCTCTGAAAAGCATTTTTCTGCGGCCAAGGGAAGGTACATAGTACGCACATAATAGACAAAAGAATAATCAACAGAGAACATTAACAAATGGAACATCAACAAATAATGATTGGTTACAGTGCGGAACAAGGGGCCAAACAAAGCAAATACTTGAGCAAGAGCAGCATAGGCCGTCATGAATAGTGTTCTTACAGGGAACAGATCAGTCCGAGGGGGAGTCGTTGAGGAGTCTCATAGCTGTGGGGAAGAAGCTGTTCCTATGTCTGGATGTGCAGGTTTCCAAACCCATAGCAACATGACTGGGACCATCAGGTGGTATGGTAGATGCATCAGTGAAGGGGAAAATGTGGTTTTGGGGGGGGAAATATATTAATAAAATAAGGCAACTAATAAGTGCCTACAAATGAAGTAAACATTTCACAACAGTGATACAAACACTGGTCAGTTTAGGTTGATTTTATCCGATCTACAGCTCTCACAGTGGTAGAGTAGAATAACTCTGTGCACCATCTCTTTTTGATGATATGGACTGGGTGGGCACAGTAAGAAGTCTTACAACACCAGGTTAGAGCGCAGCTGTGCTCCGAAAGCTAGTGATTCCAAATAAACCTGTTGGACTCTAACCTGGTGCTGTAAGACTCATTTCTGATCACGCACAGGTCCCACTTTGAAAGAAAAAGCTGCAGTAATTTCCTTTAACCTTTTAAATAATAAAAGTCATTGGAGCAAGGATGCAAGGTGCAGGACGACCAAATGAAGGAATTTTATTTTAGGGTCATGAATGTTGAAAGAGGCAACTGGCAACGATTAATATTTCTCCCTCATTCACTGGGGAGGGTAAGTGTGGGAGAAAAGAGAATGAAAAGATATTTTAAAAAATAAAGTTGCTTCAAGGAATATTAGGAAAGCAAACATCTTTCTTCTTTATTAGATCCCGTACATGGATCCACAGCTGGGAGGGGAATTGGACTCTGCTGCTGCACATTCCATCCAAAAGCCTCACCCTAACTGCCCAACGTGTGTGGCCAATGTCAAACATTATAAAGTTATCACATGAATACCGTAACCTGACCCCACATGAACTCAAAACATGCTGCCAGCTCGGAGGACACATGACCTGAATGACACTTGGACTAATGCAACCAGAATTAAGAAAAATAAACTGTGAATAAAGAAATCATTCCTTTTATTTCCACAAGTTGGAAAGCGAGAAAGGCCAGCAGCGATCGGCAGTCATTAGATTTGTCCCAGTGGATCAGCCACTTTCTACGTGCAAGTATGATATTGCACTGCTGGATACAAATTAAAAATTATTCAATAGAACAGTTTATTTCAGAAGGTACAATAGTTCAGGGCTTCTTCGAAAAGATACGGTGCAAAGATTTATGTTACTCTACCAATGTGTTTGTGCTGTGAGGGCTGCAGATGAGAGAAAGTCAATGTGGATGGAGCACCACTTGACACCCCTTATGTAAATCTGACAGATTTGTATTTATTACTGAGAAACTGTTGAGTACAGTATATTAGGGAGCTGAGAGAAAGAAGTGACCACTGATTTAACTTACATTCGCAATAATTTCATCCCTTGTTCCTGCAATTGCATGACTGCGTTCGTTCTCAGTACTGTTTCAGGCATGAGCAAAGAAATCTAGGGCACTTAAAAGTCATGAAACAATCTATACTGTTTGGTAGGTTCAACTACAGCATTAGCTGAAAATCTCAAACAGCGCATACAACAATCAGATCACTGAGAATACCCCAGTCAGCTTCTACACGGTGTCAGCAATGGCTCAACATGGAGTCAGAAGGCTGGGAGTTCAATTTCCACTCCAGAATCTTGAGTGCTGACACTCACGGTTAAATATTGGGGGAGTGCCACGTTGTCAAAGGAACGCCTTTCAGTTCAGATTCTAAAACCTCCAAACCATCTACCCTCTTAAAAGGTGCATAAAAGATTCTATGGCACTATATCCAGGCCAATATTTATATCCCTCCACCAGTATTGATACCTGTGCGTAGTCTGCATTCCAAACATATTGGTGTATTACAGAGCAAAAAAAGTGCTTGCATTCAAAGATTGTAGCATTTCAATCATGCAAGGGAAGCCCTGTGTTGACTATCCATCTAAATCAATTTCACTGTGGAACAGAGTAACTCAATAGTGGGAGAAAGATTCTCAAGAGTGCTACACGGTTGCACAACTGTCACTGTCTTATTTATGGCCATATGACGCCCCAACTTGGGAGATTCAACCCATGGCCCAGACATTGGTTAATTTCACATTGTTACTTACAATTACAGGAATGCAAATGGAACAAACAATTTCTCTTTCCGTGACGAAACTAAACTGACAGCTGCCACCGTCAGGGTAACAAAACGGATGCGTGCAAAATATTCCAACGTTCCAAAAAAAGCCAAAATCGCATTTAAAGGTGCTGTTTACATTTTTAGACATATCGATAACACACAATACCAGTAAGCATTATCCTATTTCTCAATCGGCAGGTCGTGAAATCAGCGTGGATACACTTAGACAAGTACAAGTAGTTGTTAAATTATTAAAATGACTGCACAGAGCAGAGAATCTTTTCGAACAATGAGGTATGGTTAACCTGCCAGTTTGGTGGCTTGTTTTAGTTTCTGATCCCAATATTATCCTGATTTAATTTCAAGTTGTGGGTTTTCAGCATCTTTCATTCACTGAAACATTATATATCACAAACCAAGCTGTCTTGGTCACAGTGCAGTAATAGATTCCATGCCACTTTATAATCACAGAATCCCTACAATGAACGAGGCTATGCAGTCCACTGAGTCTGCCTCTGAAAGAGTACCCTAACCAGGCTCCCACCCTATCCCTGTAACCCCACTTAACCCACACATCCTTGGACACTCAGGGGTAATTTATCATGGCCAACCCACTTAACCGGCACATTTTTGGACTGTGGGAGGAAACCAGAGCGGAAACCCACACAGACACTGGGAGAAATTACAAACTCCACACAGGCGCCCAAGGCTGGAATTGAACCCGGGTCCCTGGCGCTAAGGCAGCAGTGCTAATCACCGTGTCACCCTTGTACCAGGTGGAATAAGCTCTGGAAAGCGCCATTATCAGTGATTCTTCATTGCATGAGGCTGTGATTTCTTTCTGCTTTTATGATGATACTCCATCAACAGAGCTCAACCTTAAAGACTGTTCAGAACCCAATTGCTTTCAAGTAAGAAGCAGCAGCCCCAGTCCAACAACAGTACTTTACACTTAAATTCAGCTCCCACTCAGGTCACTGCATCTCACATTATTCCCAAGGCTGTGCCTGCTCTGTAGCCCGTTGCAGGCTCCTAGTTGAGCCAATCTTAGCTCCTGTCAAAATCTCATGGACTGAATCAATGTATTTATATGTAGTAGCTTGTACATACACAGCATTTCAAACATGAATTGAGGAATGCGAGGCTGACCATGTT